>NW_027040903.1:600000-1200000 GCF_037179485.1 Ochlerotatus camptorhynchus
CACCGTTCACATTACAGCGTATATCACGTGATATACGCTGTCTTGCAATGAGCACTCGTACATCTAGTTTTCACTGGAAATCCTATGTATGACTGCTCATTGCAAGACAGCCTATATTACGTGATATAGGCTGTAATGTGAACGGGATATTATTATACGTTTTACTTAACTATCTCAATTTTAACCTGAATTTAAATTAACTTTAAATCAACTTTAACATAACTTGAACATATCTAACGTAACTTTAACATATCCTTAACTTAACTTCAATTAATTAATTTAACTTAGCTTTGACATACCTTTAACTAAACCTTCATAACAATTTATCTCAACTTGATTAATTCTAACATAACTTAAACTTAATTTTTACATAAATTTAACTTAACACGGATACGAATTTTGTTCATTTATATCAAAAATATAAATGTTTATACCCTAAACATATTAAAAAACATATAAGTAAATTGAAAACATGTTTAAAACGAAAATATTTATGTTTGAATTAAATTTAAATGCATGTTTATTTCAACAATATCAAAATCCATTGTATTTGACAGCTTTTGTCACCATGTCTGTGTTTGACTGACGATGATCGGTTTCTGGACGTGACGAATAAGAATGGAATCATTCTCCAGTGGGACCTGGCCAAGCGGAATTGGTTGGCGGCGACAATAAAGGCGCAGAAGATGGTGGTAATTTCACTAGGCATTTCGCACGGTCTGAAGTTTTTGGTACTGACCGGATTAGATCAAGAGCTGGACGAAGAGACAATGGAGCTGGTGATACTCTGATTGGAAGAATTCCTATCAGTTATATTCCTGTACGAAAGATAGGACTGGCTCCTGGATGAGATGTTCTATGTAGAGACATGATACAGTCATCAAACGCCGGGTACCAGCATTGATGCCATGTTTCGAAAACGTTGCATTGTGGAAGAATCGCATTTGGTTTACAACTGTCTTCCCAGCTTGAGTGTGTCAGGTTGATTGGAAACGAACGTTTTAATTTCTCTTGCATTGATGATTTATAATAATAAATAAATATATATTTTTTAGATACATTCTAAAATCATGTTTTAAATAAAAATATTTATTTTTGTTTACAAAGCTGTCAAATCAAACAAAAATATTCACGTTTATTTTCAACTCTATTATTTTTAAAATAAACGTATAATGATTTTTATTTTAAACATTAATATCACATTACTTTGAACATAACGTACGATTGAATCAACCTATTTTATTTTTGTGGCCAGAACAAACTGAGTTTACGTTGATTTTTACCTCAAATATTTTTATTTCGATGATACTTTATTCTACGTGAACCATTACTAATAAATTTAACTTCTACTCTCGGAAATTTAAAGGATTTCGTTAATGACGATTGCGTGAAGTTTTGCTTCAGTGTAGTGATGCGAAGAAAAAATCGATGAAGAGAATCGATCATCGCAGTTAGGCCGTTATGATTCTGAACGCTAGATTTATTGACGTTTTATACACGGTAACAAAAAAGTCCAAACGTCCAGATCATTTTACCTACTTTTGACTAGAGTCGGTGTCGGCAAAACCACCCAACAGGGGTAGTAAAGTGTGGGAACCCAACGTTACGTATAATCATGTTTACCTACTTTTGGGTACAACTAAATTCAGTGCCAACATTTCAAAGGGGCGTAATTGCATTTGTAAACAATGGCTTTAGCCGTCGATTTCCCGCGAATAAAAGCTCACTCATGAAAAATAATGACACCAGCAGGTAGAGGAATGTTTCCTCTACCAGCTCGCATTGTAATTTTGGAGAGGTAAGATTTCATTCGCGAGAAATTGACGGCTAAAGTCATTGTTTACAAAAGCAATTACGCCCCTTTGAAATGTTGGCACTGAATTAATTTTTTAGTAGAATGCAAGTGGAAAATTTCATACGAATTGCACACAAGTAAACGAAAGCTACTTTGACTTGCTTTACCTACTTTTGGGTTCCTGCGCTGTAGTGCCGAGATGAGTGAAAAGAACTTACTTTTGGGGACTTTTATCTTACCGACATATAGAAAATGAACACGCTTTTTCAAAACTACCCAAATTTGGGTAGAATCCACCCAGATCGGTAAAACATGGGTAAGCTGTGTTGGGAGTGACAAGTTGACAAAATTTTGATGAACAACTTTGACATAAATTCGATCGACGTTGTTCATTTGTCAACTTGTCACTCCCAACACAGTTTACCCATTTTTGGGTAGGTTCTGTTTTGACCGATCTGGGTGGATTCTACCCAAATTTGGGGAGTTTTGAAATAGTGTGTACACGCGCGCGTATTTTTTTTTGCTGGCTAGACCGTGTACGCGCGCGCATTTTCTTCACACACTCCAGACTGCAAGCTGAACATTGCATTAGGTCCTGAGTAACATTGATCGATTCACTTCGTCGACTTTTACTCTTTCGTCAATAACTCAAACCCATAGCCCTTCCTTTTTGTGTTTGTCGTATTAGATGCTAGATAAAGTTTTTTTTTTATTTATCGATTTGCGTGCTGAATATACCTAGGAATGTCCTTACATGGCCGTTAAGAAAGTTGACGAAGAGAATCTATCAATGTTACTTAGGACCTAATGCAATGTTCAGCTTGACTAGTGTGAAGTTTAGTTTAAATCGAATGTTGTTTACATTGTTTCCGTTTGGTTTGTAGTTTGTTTCTCGTGTGAGTTTATTTTGAAGTAGTTTAATAAAGTTTGAATTTACTGACGCTCTCTAAAAAAACCGAAAAATGGCTTATCTTAAACCGCTGAAGTGTCTCAATCTAGGTAAGATTTGTCGATTTTATTTTTCGTGTTATTTACTTTGTTACATAAAACTGTTTCTTGCAGATACGAATCAACAAAAAAATTTCATTAAATTTTTCAAGATGTTACCAGATGTAAGTAGGATATAGCATAAATTTCTCCATAATTTTCGTTGAAATAGCCTTGAATTATTCCTCATGAGTATCTGCGGAATCCTGGAGCTTACCTCACAATTATTGACTTGGAATCTCATTGTCTTATCGGAATAACCTTAGGAACTTTCTTCAGGATTTTCCTGAAAATTCCAGTTATCCTCCCATACTTCCCTTATATGGAGTACATTTTGTATTTATTTATTTATTTCGTCAAGTAAAATGCTCATTACAGCTAAAATAGGTACTATTTTTCGGATTTATGATGTTATGAGATATTATCTCATTATATTATTTTAGCTGTAATGAGCATTAGCAAGCTTGATTGTAACCACTGTATGTAGTCTACTTTAGATTGTTATTTACAAGATGCAAGAAGAGAAGGTAAAGTGTGTGTATGACACATAAAACCTGTCAATCTAGCTTTCAGAGGGCCACAATAACGATGAGCAACGCGATGAGCGAGCAATCATCGATGATAAAATCGCTAGTTGTGACCTTCTGATAGCAAAATTGACAAATTTTATATGTCATACACAAACTTTTCCACCTCTTCTTACCTCTTACAAATTAAAATTATCATTATAGTACCTCATAGTTTCATAATTACGAAAAATAGCATTTTAGCTGTAATGAGCAATTACAAGCCTGGTTACAATGTTTTACTTACATACTATGCTTTATTTCTATTATGTTTTAGTCGGGTTTTAATTTCTTCTTTTGACATAGTGATGTTAATGACTTCACAGTGTAGATTATACTGTCGCATCGTTCGAATGAAGGGGCCATTTTTTGCGTAATTTGTTCTGTGTGATTTTTCTGAGAATAATTTTCGTGTTCTTAGATGCCGACAGGGTGTGTAGAAGTTTAATTGTGAAAGTATTTCTGATGATTCTATGCGATGTGAAATAATGTCATTGATGAAGAAAAGCATTGCAAATTCGCGGTGTTGCACCAGGGAGGCAACTTCAAAATCATCTTCAGAACTTTGTTCTGAATCCTTTTAAGTGCTTTTTTTCTGGTAGTGCAACAACTAGACCATATTGGCACAGCGTAAAGCATGGCCGGTCTAAAAACTTGTTTAAATATTAGAAGTTTATTCGTCAGTTTGTAATGGATTTCCTGTTTATAAGACGATACAATGTGATCTTTAAAAGTTTTAATTTTTGGTCAAGTACTAATCCAAGATATTTCACTTGGTTTGACCAGGAAAGTGGAACTCCATCACTATATGTGATTACTAGGTACTAGGTAGGCAAATCAGGGAGGTCCGAAGTGAAAATGTTATACAATATAGGCCCAAGAATGCTACCCTGAGGAACTCCTGCTCTTAACAGGTAGTCGATCAGATTTGGAATTTTGATAATTTACCTGCAGAGTTCTGTCAGTTAAATAATTATGAACTAATTTCATAATATAAAATGGAAAATTAAACTTTTTTCAATTTAGCAATCAAACCTTCATGCCAAACACTGTCGAATGCTTTTTCTATGTCTAGAAAAGCAACTCCAGTTGAGTGGCCTTCAGATTTGTTTGAACGAATTAAATTGGTAACTCTTAAGAGTTGATGAGTAGTTGAATGCCCATGGCGAAATCCAAACGGCTCATCTGCAAAAATTGAGTTCGTATGGATGTGATGCATCATTCTATTTAAAATTATCTTTTCAAAAAGTTTACTTATTGAAGAAAGCAAACTTATTGGACGGTAACTAGAAGCTTCAGCTGGATGTTAATCCGGCTTCAAAATTGGAACAACTTTTGCATTTTTCCATTTATCAGGAAAGTATGCTAAATGGAAACATCTGTTAAATAATTTTACCAAGAAAGACAATGTACTCTCTGGGAGTTTTTTGATGAGGATATTGAAAATTCCAAAAGGGCCTCCCTTAGCTCAGTCGGTAAATGCACAGCTACAAAGCAAGACCATGCTGGAGGTGGCTGGGTTCGATTCCCGGTTCGGTCTAGGAATTTTTCGGGTTGGAAAATTTCTCGACTTCCCTGGGCATAGAAGTATGATTGGACTTGCCACACCATTATACCAATGCAAAAATGGTACAGGCATCGAAAGCTCTCAATTAATAACTGTGGAAGTGCATCTAGAACACTAAGTTGAGAGCACGCAATAAGCTAATATGCGATAAGCAATAAGCTTGAAAATGCGAAGAAGAAGAAGAAGATGGAAAATTCCATTATCACCTGGAGCTTTCATATTATGAAACTTTTTAATTATAGACCTCGCTTCGTCCAAATTAGTCCCCCAGGAATCCTCAAAAATATTTTCCCGAGTGAAAATATTCAGATAATCCCGAGCAACCTGATTCTCAGTAGGACTAGTAAGACCCAAACTGAAATTATGGGAACTCTCGAATCGCTTAGCAAGTTTCTGAGCTTTTTCCAAATTTGTGATCAAAATTTTACCACCTTCTTTAAGCGCTGGAATAGGCTTTTGAGGTTTTTTCAAAATTTTTGTGAGTTTCCAAAAGGGTTTGGAACTCGGGTCTAATTTAGAAACATTATTTTCAAAAGTTTTGTTCCTCAGGGCAGAGAATCGCTTTTTAATTTGTTTTTGCAAATCCCGCCAGATAACTTTCATGACAGGATCGCGTGTTCTTTGATATTGTCTCCTGCGGACATTTTTAAGACGGATCAAGAGCTGAAGATCGTCGTCTATTATAATTGAATCGAATTTAACCTCGCATTTTGGTACTGAGGCAGCTCTTGCTTCAACTATAGAAGTAGTTAGAGATTCAAGAGCATAATTAATTTCATCTTTGGTTTGCAAAGGAATGTTTGGATCGAAGTTATATTACATAAATGTTCGATACTGCTCCCAATCAGCTCTATGGTAATTGAAAGTAGAGCTGTTGGGATTACAAATTATTTCTTGGGATATTTCAAAAGTTACTGAAAGGTGATCAGAACCGAAATCAGCATGGGTAACCAATTGGCTTCAAAGTTGACATAAATCAGTTAAGACCAAATTAATAGTTGAGGGATTTCTTGCAGAAGAAAAGCATGTTGGGCTGTTTGGATATTGAATAGTGTAATAACCTGCAGAACAATCATCAAACAGAATATTACCATTGGAATTGCTTTGAGCATTATTCCATGAGCGGTGTTTTGCATTAAAATCACCAATAATGAAGAATTTAGACCTATGACGGGTAAGTTTCTGGAGGTCACCCTTGAGAAAATTCTTTTGCTGGCCTACGCATTGGAATGGCAAATAGGCAGCTATAAACGTAAGTTGTCCAAATTTTGTTTCAACAGAAACTCCCAAAGTTTCAAAAACTTTGGTTTCAAATGAAGAAAGAATTTTATGTTTATTCGTCTATGAACAATGATGGCAACGCCACCACAGGGTCCATCAAGACGATCATTTCTATAAATTAAATAATTTGAGTCCTTCTTAACCTTATGGTCAGGTTTAAGGAACGTTTCAGTTATAACGGCAATATGCACGTTATGAACTCTCAAAAAGTTAAATAGCTCGTCTTCATTATCTTTAAGAGATCGAGCATTCCAATTTAAAATGTTTAATGCTTTAAAATCCATTACTGAATTTTAAAGTCATGACAATATTATTGGCAAATTTTACTCCAGTTTGAATAGCATCAAACATGGAGTTAGATTTAAGCATATCAGAAATCATGTCAATTAATGAATTCTGTAAAAATTCCATTTTAGGAGCAGTAATGCTTCCTAAGTCAAAATTGTCAAAATTTCCGTTAGAATTACGTTGGTTAGTATTTTGATTTCTACCCGTTGCAATAGCAGCATAGGTAGCTCCATTAACTGCGCCGCTACGCTGGCGACGCCCATCGCTGCTGTTTTCAACCGTTCGCTCCAAGACAGAACGTTCCCAAATGCATGGAAAATGGCGTCCATAGTACCGATCCATAAATCCGGAAGCTACAAGTGTGTCACCAATTATCGAGGTGTATCCATACTTTGTAGTCTAAGTAAGGTATTTGAGAAAGTGATCCACACCGTTTTGTACAGAGCTGCTGCACCGATCATCTCCAACAGTCAGCACGGCTTTTTACGCGGATTTCGGAATTTACGCGGTTTTTTTTTACGCGGATTCCGGAATTTACGCGGTTTTTTTTTACGCGGATTTTGGTTTTTTTTTTACGCGGATTTCAGAATTTACGCGGTATATCGCTTTTTACGCGGTTTTTTCTTACACGGTCTTTTTTCACTCGGTTTTTTTTTACGCGGATTTCGGAATTTACGCGGTTTTTTTTACGCGGATTCCGGAATTTACGCGGTTTTTTTTACGCGGTTTTTTTTTTACGCGGGACGTATCACCCGCGTAAAAAGCGACTCCAGTGTAATATCCTTCACTCGCTGCAACAACGTTATTCACCATCAATATTACATGGGGCCGGATTCTCTAGAACGTGCAATTTCAATCTGCGATCTAGGTATTACGATCGATTCGAAGCTAAGGTTTAACGAACACATAAACATCGTAACTGCTAAAGCATATAGGGGAAAAGTTGGCTTCGGCAATACCTTAACCTATTATCGTCAGGGGGGTAAACAACGTCCTTGAGAGCTCAATTTTGGCATGTGGATACATTGTGTTTCAGAGCAACTATTTGCCAAATTTGAGTGCTCTAGGACTTTGTTTACCCCCCTGACGATAATAGGTTAAGGTATTGCCGAAGCCAACTTTTCCCCTACTGTGCTTGGTTTTATTCGTCGTCATGCTTCTGGTTTCACCGATGTTTATTGTCTCAAGACGCTATTCTGCTCGCTGGTTCGCAGCATTTTAGAATAGGCTTCCCCGGTTTGGTCTCCATTTTACGTTACGCATATCCTTGCGGTTGAAAGGATTCAGAAAAGTTTTATAAGGTTTGCATTGCGTCAGCTCCCCTGGAATGATCCAGTCAATCTTCCAAGTTATCCCGACCGATGCAAGCTGATTGATTTGGAATCCCTCTCTGCCAGGCGTCTCAAATTGCAACGACTGTTTATCTTTGACCTCATAACAGGAAACGTGGACTGTCCTGAACTTCTGGAACTGATTCCATGGAATACTCCTCCTCGACGATTCCGTAATTCCCCGTTACTTGCAATTCCATTTCACAGAACGAACTTTGGATTCAATAATTGTTTTAATTCTTGTTTGCGTTCCTTTAATGATGTTTGTAGCGAGTTTGATTTTATTTTGACCAAACATGTGTTTAGTGCTAGAATAAGGCGTTTAGATTAAATTAGGTTTTAAGTAATGAGTCTGTACGACGTAGTCGAAGATGGTGATCAAATAAACAAATAAACTCGCTGAACATTGTTAGCAGCGAGGGGAGTAGGTATAGATGAAAAATTTGAAGCAGGGGTGATATTTGTACCTACGGGTACGAATGTAGAATTTGTTCCTCGCTGACCGTTATTAACAGCAGAGGAATTTGTACCTGATCGGGAACGTGGAGCGTTTCTTACCTGTCGCTTAGAACGAGATTGTAGGATCGCTTTGCGAGTCTTACATTCCCAAAAAATGGATTTGTGGTTTTTCCCTCCCCTTGGCTAGTTTTTTAACCTGGACGTTGATGGGCATGCCTAATCTTATGCTTCATAGTGGAGCGTTGGAGACGGTTGGTTTAGGTCCGGCATCGTTGGCTCATGTCGTGACAGAATAGCGTCATGAGCATGCGATGAGGATTACTGAGCTTCCCCTCTCTGATGAACCATTGCATAAGATAACCAAAGTTCTAGCCTGAAATGATAGTATCACACTTGTTACTCCTTTATTTGAGAGCCGCGTTGTGGTACGCTTACGTGTAGGCACTGACGTTGGGTGCGATACTGGTGGGTTTTGCCGCAAATCACTCTTGTTTTATTTATTTTGGCGCGGATGGATTGCAGGGGAGTTATACCAACCGGTGAACACTCGTGTTTATTTCAGTTACCGTGGGGACGTAATTTGTGATTAGCACCGGTCCCTTTCAAATTGTATCATTATTTATGTACGGTCCTTATATTTGAAATGACGTTTCACATGCATCTAGTGATGGCCGATTTTCTTACGAATAATTGATTAATCGATTAACGAACCGAAAAGTAAAATATTTGTAATCGGTTATATCGTGCTGATATAAGGATTAACATCTCCAGAGGATCCTCACCGATCGTTTCAAACATGTGCTGCACTCTCATTGGTGGAAAAATGGCAGTACAGCGAACAAAAAATAATCGATAAGGGGCTGTTCATAAACTACGTAGACAGTTTTTTTTTGGGATTATAGACCCCCCCCCCTCACCCTACGTAGACAATTGTCCATACAAAAAATAAATTTGTATGGGCCGTGGATAGTTGCCAAACCCCCCCCCCCCCCTAAACTGTCTACGTAGTTTATGGACAGCCCCTAAGTTGTTAATCGAGTAATTAAAAAATGGGACATCTCTGATTTAGGTGTGTTTGTTTTGATGAAAATGAGCGCAAAATTTCATCTGTACCGAGGGGGCAGCAAAACCACAAAATTACCTTGAATACGGGGGGTATTCATTGGATGAAAGGGACCGTGAAAGAGGACAATAAAATAGAAAGTTTTTCTTCCGACAGTTTCATCTTAGTATTTATCTTTGGTTGTACTATTGAAATATTTCAGAGGGTGCCCAACGGTGCTCCTTCTACACTGAACCAAAACATCCGCAATACTTCGAATGATTATTGCATTGCTCGAGCCCTTTAACAATATGCATTCGAATTTCGGATGATTTTCTTATGGTTGAATTCGTCGTCAGATGATGAACATCCATATGACTGTCATCCAAATACAGGATTATTTTCGTTTGAAAATCAGCTATAAAACATACGGCACTCAGAGGACAAACATTTAAGAATAGTGTGACATGCAAGTGCTTTTAATTAGATTTATAATTTGATAATCTACAATTCCATACTGAATAGCCATTATAAGCCATTCCATTATGCATACAAAAAATTTTCGTGGTGGAGACAACCTCCTCCATCACGAATTAGTCAAACATTGGTTTTCATCCTTTACCTATGTTCGTAACAGCTCTGATAGCGATGCATATGCTTCCACCTTGTTTGTCAGCTCAGATCAGCAAATGACGTTCGATAGAATTATTTACATCATCGTTTTGAACGATTTGCGTTATGGGGCTGAACCAATACCATATGCATTTCCATTTAGTATGACAGACATTCTGCAGAGAGCATTACGCATTTCAACTGAAGGCTCTATCCCTTCTCATAACAAGTTTCATCCTGTATTCGAGAGGAAATTATCTGATTTCAAAACAACCGTCATCCGGTTGTAGCTATCATTCGAAAAAGCGATTTCGGTGTTTTGTTTTGAATGGTCTGAGGTTTCATTCGATCAGAGGATGATGTTTGTGTACAGTGTACTTGCGTGACAGGCTTTCGTTGTTGTTTTCATTGAGGTATTACTCAGGGAACAATGTTGAACGCCATTTTTGTGCATGGTATTGCGGCTAGTCTTATATGTGCTTCATTTTGATTTGAGATAAGTGTTTGAACTATGGCTCGGGATTTCCACTGTGGCGTGCTTCTATTGTGACATAACCATACGTATTTTTGTGGTGCGACATAGTGGAAACGTGTGAGCGTGGTTGAAGCATGTACCCTCCCTAATAAATTTGTTATGGTTATTTTCCTTAACGACGTGTTTGGGGTATCATCCAAACCATTTGTGGAAAAGTTCGACTATTTGGGTTATTGTTCGTTTATGGTATTTTTTTATTAGGGCTGTGTAATTTGGGAGTCGGATAGGAAACTAGCTTCAGATTGAAGCATTTTAGTCGGTTGAAGGTGTCACCTGGGACGAACTAATATATATTAAATATAGGTCAAAGTCAAAAACAACTTGAAACACGTTACATTTTGGATTACATTCACAAGTGCAGGTACTTAATAAAGCATGGTAGGTAGATTAGAGATTTCAATTATTTATTAAATTGGACTAGAGATGTCATAATCATCAAGCGGACTTAAATAGGAGAATTCAGACAGTCTAGTAGCATTGGGTGGATTAACGGAAGAGTTGGGATGCGGAGGGTCCGCTTAAGGAGGCAACTGGCAACTAGCCTTTTCATGTATTGTCTGTTTATTTTGATTATTGCTTTAAAATATCAATTTGGTATATATGTGAAAGGATGAATCAGTGGGAGATGGATTTTCGGTTTCTTTACATTTAGCATCACTATGTGTCATTTCTTCAAAACCCCCCAATAACCGGCCTCTTCAATCCCTTCCTTTTCCCATGGCGTTCAAGTGGTCCGCATAGACTATTCAGCCATTACCCGTCCTTTATCCTCGGCTTTGGATTGACTTGCGCTCCCATTGCCTCACCAAACGCTGCAAAATGAAAATGAAATGAAAAATTGGATTTGTGGTTTTCACCACAATTTGAACATTTGAATTTCTTAGGATCTTCCTTCACAGAACAGTCGTCCTTTGCGTGAGAGGAATCACCACAATCAGGGCTCTACAATTTCGAAGCTCTAAAATGAACTCGTGTTTTGTTTCTCTCATACATACGTGTTCGACGCTTCATTTCTATAACGCCTAGCTAGACTATCAGCAAGAAACGAAAATAAAAAAGAAGGACGCTTGGAAGGAAAGGCTGGCTGTGGAACTTCTCGTCGTTGCTTTGCTCATCGCTTTCAATGTAAATAACGTCGATTTTCTAGTTAAACGAACTTCATTATGGCTTTCAATCCCCTTTCACGAACACTCTATCGCCGCTCTTTCAATTTGTTTAAAATGCGTTATGTCCCGTTTTCGATCATTTTTTTAGATAAATATATGGATGGAAGATAAATTAGAAATATGACGTGTAATCTTCAAGTGTTTTTACGTGAGAAATGCTTTAAATGTGTTATTTCATTTTCCGTCATATACGTCATGAAACCTCTGTTGATGTGTTTCATGAAAGAGAAAACTATCAAAGTCGAGCGCTCTTTCGCTCATCCATTTCGACGAAGCTTGAAAGGAAGACCAATGGAGCGACGGGAGAAAGAGAGACAAGCGATTGAACATTTGTTTGTGCACGCCGACTGAGGTTCTAGAATGCTACGAAGCTGTTCGACTTTAACAGAAAAAGAAAGCCAGCAGTCTCTTCGTCGCATCGATTTGGTCGATTGAAGCTGATATTGTGACGCCCTGACCACAATTCATGCATTTAGCTGGCATGTAGCAATTTGTAGTTCCGTGACCCCATCACTGGCACTTACGGCGCTGGGTGAGGTTTTGGAAATTTCCTCCAGTCTTCCTGAAGTGTTCGCACTTTACTCGTATGTTTTGAATCGGGATGACGTATAAAGACCGGAAATCAATGGCAGACGCCATTTTGAAATCCAATATGGCGGCTTCCGGTTATAGAAAAACTGGGAAATACTCAGAGTTGGTTGGAAATGCTAACATGAAGCTTTTTTAGTGTGATAATTTATTAGCTAGAGAATGATCTTTAGAAGAGAGTAGGTGGATAGTTCCGTTAGAGTACGGCAGTATGAAAATTGAATAGAAGTTGAAAATGAGCGAAGGGCCATTAATGCGACAGTTTTTAAAGTTAGACGCACATCTTTTGCCTAACCCGTACGATGTACGCGGAGACTTGAAGTATGTCTCCAAGTCTACAGGCAAAAAATGTTCGTCCTTCTTTTGCTCATAAACTGACGGCGGTTGTGGAATAGTTCTAGCGACGTTTTCATCACTACCTACTTTTTTGCCTGTAGACTTGGACAACTAATAAGCAGACGCCTTGCAAAAAGTTAATGAAGCTAATGTGTTAAATGAAATGTATAAGCGGTTACACATACCTTTTATGCATTCTTATAGGACCTATGTGGTTTGCCTTATGGAATGTATAAGGCTGATCTTTTGGCAAAAATGTATAAGTGAAACACATGAATAAAATAATGGACGTTTCGTGAATATTGAAGGATATTTGTCCGGAAGCCGCCATATTGGATTTAAAAATGGCGTCAGACATTGATTTCTGGTCTCTTGACATCACCCCGATTCCGTAAATACGCATATTGAAGGATATTTGGCATTATTTCCCAGTTTTTCTGCAACCGGAAGCAGCCATAATGGATTTCAAGATGGCGTCTGACATTGATATCCGGTCTATATACGTTATCCCGATTCCGAAAATACCCATATTGAAGGGTATTTGCTAGTATTTCCCAGTTTTCCTACAACCGGAAGCCGCCATCTTGGGTTTAAAGATGGCGTCAGGCATTGATTTCCTGTCTCAAGACGTCACCCTGAATCCGGAAATAACCATATTGAAGGGTATTTGATAGGTTTTCATTTTTTTCCTACAACCGAAAGCCGCCATCTTGGAGTTTAAGATGGCGTTGGTCGACGATTTCCGGTCTCCACGTCACCCCGATTCTGGAAATATTCACATTGCGAAGAGCATGGAAATCGGAAGTGGTTATCACAATAGGGGGAATCTTTTCCTTCTTGGCATTAAGCCGGGAAAGTTTACTAGAATTTTTCTTGGATGATGGATAATTCTAATTCAAATTGATTGCTCAAATTAATTTCATCAGAAGGAGGATCAAGAGTTTGCCCCTTTATTTTGCGCTTAGGTGGCAGTAAATTTTTATCCAAATCGACTTCCAAGCACATTACTATAAGAATCTGAAGGATCGAAGAGGAATTTTCCAAATCGATATCCAAGAAGGATTACCGCGGGTAGGGTCCAAACAAAGATCGAAGAGGAATAAGAGTTGAACAAGGTAGAAATTTTACAGGTGGACCACTGAAAAGTGCTGTTTAAATTTGTTGTAGCTTTACGTAGTAGTAACACTTCCTTCAGCAAAAAGCAAATAGATCCGCACGGCAAGAGAGAAATAATTATGTTTCATTACTTATTGTCTACTTCCAGAAACCTACCACAACGGTGCGTTTTTTTGATCGGTCGGACTACTACAGCTGCCATGGATCGGATGCCGAATTCGTTGCCAAATGTGTGTTCAAATCTACAAACGTAGTAAAAATCATGGCTCCTCCGGGATCGGATGTTGAAGTACCCTACGTTGTGCTCAGCAAAAACAACTTCGAACGATTCGTGCGTGACCTTTTACTGGTTCGTAATTATCGTGTTGAGGTCTATACGAATAAGGGTCCCATTAAGGCGTCCAATGATTGGGTGCTGGAATTTAAAGGATCACCCGGAAACTTATCCCAGTTGGAAGACATATTGTTCACAAATAATGACATGGTAGCAGGATCGGCGTTGATGGCTCTTCATGTAAAGCAGCAAGGGAAACAGAAAGTGATCGGTATCGCGTGCATTGAAAGCATCGATCGAGTTTTTTCGGTTTCTGAGTTTCTCGACAATGACTTCTACTCGGAACTGGAAGCGCTAGTGGTGCTGCTCGGACCAAAGGAGTGTATTCTTCCATCTGCGGAGGCCGACGTAATCTTATTTTTTTCTAAAATGGCTTATATTTAGGCTTTAACTTGATTTTTTTTTAGTATGAACGTATCAAAACTCTTCTGGAGAGGAATAACGTTATTGTCACATTGAAGAAGAAGCAAGATTTCTCACTCGAAAAGAATGACATTATACAGGATTTGAACAAGCTTCTTAGATTTTCTAAAGGTCAAAAAGAAAGTGCCAATACTATGCCTGAAACCTCGAAGATAATTGCACTAGCTGCACTGGGTGTGGCCATTCGGTACTTGGAACTAGCGAATGAATCCTCCAATCATGGCCACTATGAACTGAAGATGCTAAACTTAAACAGGTAAGTGGAATTAGTTGAAGAACCTATTTGCTTCATATTTACTCCATTACTGGTATTTAGTGGTAAGTTGGCGAGAGTTCAACAGTCAACAGTATACGTAGTTTATGAACAACACCTAGTTACACAAAGCTAATTAAATAAACCATGAATAGACATAAATAAACCGAATCTAATGAGTCAATTTTTTAATAGATTTGTTCATCTGGATGCAGCTGCCGTCTCTGCGTTGAATCTCTTCCCAAAGTCAGGTGCCAACATTAATTCAGCCGCTTTTAAATGGCACAGTATACTAGGAGTACTCGATCGCTGCAAAACTCCTCAGGGGCATCGTCTGATGGCTCAGTGGCTCAAACAACCACTACGCAGCTACGATATCATCAAGGATCGTCACGACATTGTAGAATGTCTGATCGATAGTACTTCTGCAAGATCTGAGCTACATGATTTGCACATGAAGCGGCTTCCGGACATTCTCATTGTCGTCAATAAACTGATCCGTAAGAAAGCCTCTTTGCAGGATATCTTCCGTTTGTACCAAGTGGTTCTACGAATGCCAAAAGTTCTACGTCTCTTAGAAACGCTCGAAAACCCGACAGTGAGAAACATCATCAATGAGCCAATGAAAGATGTCCTGGGAGATCTGAAGTTGTTCAAATCTATGGTTGAACAAATCCTTGACTTGGAAGCCGTAGAACGGGGCGAATATTTAGTGAAGCATACCTTCGATGACAAGCTAAAAGAGTACAAAGTACAGATGGATGACATTGAGAGTAAAATGAAACGGTTACTTGCAAAAGTTGCTGATGAATTGGGTTTGAATGCAGGCACCTCTATCAAATTGGAATTTGTTGGGCACCATGGATTCCATTTCAGGATTTCCCTCAAAGATGAGACCATTATCCGAAAAAGTACAAAATTCCAAGTAAGATATATATTCTCTATTCGTAGCATACCGCTGACTGTCATTATATCCCTTTCAGATTTTGGATGCCGTCAAGGGAGGAGTCAGGTTCACCAATGAAAAGCTTGCCGATTACAGTGCCGACTTTACTAGTTCCAAAGAGTCTTATGAAGAACAACAGAAAACGATTGTCGATGAAGTCGTTCGAATTGCAGTAGGTTACGTCGAGCCGTGGACAATGTTGAATAATCTAATTGCCCAGCTTGACTGCTTTTTGAGCTTTGCTGTAGCGGCTGTCAGTGCGCCAGAGCCGTATGTCCGTCCTAAAATATTCCAGGAAGGCGAAGGTCGTTTGAAGCTAGTTCAGTTGCGTCATCCATGCTTGGAACTGCAAGAAGATGTTAACTTTATTGCCAATGATGCCATCTTTCAAAAGGATGAAACGACTATGTATATTATTACTGGTCCAAATATGGGAGGCAAAAGTACATTTATTCGATCTGTGGGCGTAGCTGTGCTTATGGCCCACGTTGGAGCATATGTTCCGTGTTCTGAGGCGGAGATAACAATTGTCGATTCGATTTTGGGTCGAGTTGGAGCCGACGATAATCTAAGCAAAGGGCTGAGTACATTCATGGTGGAGATGATTGAAACCGCTGGTATTATTCGTACCGCCACCGACAAGTCATTAGTAATTATCGACGAACTTGGTCGGGGCACCTCCACGTACGAAGGATGTGGCATTGCTTGGTCCATTGCCGAATATCTTCTAAAGGAAACTAAATGCTTTACACTATTTGCAACACATTTTCACGAGATTACTGAAATGGCCGAAACTCTCACAACCGTAAAAAGCTGCCATATGGATGCAATTGCAGACAATGGCAAATTTACATTGCTATATCAAGTTAAACCCGGTGTCATGGAGAAAAGTTTCGGAATTCAGGTTGCAAAACTCGCCAAGCTCCCCAGCGAAGTTGTTCAAGTATATACTCTCACTTAATAAAATCAACAAATTTTCCAAGTAGGTATTGTTTCGTTCTAGCTGGCTCAAAAACTATACGAAGAATGTGAAGACCATTATGCTCAACTACAGATGGAGAACGACGAAGATGGAATGAAGCTCCTTAAATCTGCCATTGGAAAAATTGTTGAGGTTGATCCAAATAATGATGAGTCTATTGAAACGATGCTTCAGGATATCCGAATCTGTGTAAGGAATTCAAGCAGTACATATTTCCGTAAAACATTTCCTAAACTCTACGCATAATTTTTAAACGTCGGCGTCGAAAACCTTGACGTTTAATTTGTTTAACATCTACCTATCTCGTTTTACAATATAGAAAATAAAGTTAAAGAATTTACGTTGGTGTCAATTACATTTAATTTAATCTGAAATGCTTAATAGTAAAATATGCAAGAAAACGGGTTTCCCAGGACATTGACCCAGTGTTTGGAAATCTGTCAACATGCCATTGAACTACCGTGTGTCAGGTTCGTAACTGGTCATGAATAGATATTCAAAAATGAGTGAAGTGTCAGACACCTTTGCCGAATAAGAGTATTCAGTTTTGTAGCACCAAATGAATGAACAAAACGAAGAACGATGGTTGCACAAAAAAAAAACGATCTCAACTGTTCACCGTATAACGTGTTCAATGATTGTATACAACTTTGAACTGCACATATCTTCTCTTCGTGTCTACCGCACAACATTGCCGTACAGATCCATACAAAGCAGTGGATGATACATAAGGAATCGCAAACGTCATGTTTCTGCCGCACCAACTCTGGCAGTAGCACAGCGCAGCTAGGTACATAAGAAACATTCCTTCGTCCTGCGTTACCTTACGAGCGAATAAGGGTAGAAATAATCGAAGAAATGGAACGCGGATAAGTTAGTTAGTTTTGATTTATAATGAACACGGATCAATGTCATGGTCGGTTTTAAATGAATGAATCTAAATTTATATACTGTCAAGAAAACTCTGATATTAAAGTTATATGAATAGATAACTTCCTGGTATCTTCGGGGAAATTATTAACTGTCCTTCTTTTGGTACAATGAGTCTTCCAGCGGGGACACCGTAACATCCGTAAAAGTGGTAAATTCATGAAATTGGAGTTAGAGCTGCGTAGTTATTAGTGGAAGCACTTATTGGTGAGTTTTAAGAAAAAATATGGGGTTTTGGTCCAAATATGTACCCTGGAGGACTAAAGCTGGTCCATTAAAAGATCCGGAACATGCGTAAAAGTGGTCAATTCATTAAACTGTTTCTAGAGCTCCATTTTTGTTTTGCGAACACTCTTGTTTATGTGTTTTTCGAATTAATTTCATATTGTGGCCAGAATATTGATGATCACAGTCTGGTCCTCCGGAAGATCCGGAACATCCGTAAAAGAGGTAAATAAATTAAACTGGTCCTAGAGCCCCATGTTTTTTTTTGCGCAAGCACTTGTAGATGTGTTATCTGACTGAATTTGGCATTGAGGCCAAATTATGCACACTGGAGGTCACAAACAAGTTGTCCAGATGATCCGGATTATCCATAAAATAGTTAATCAAGCTTGCTACAACGTATGAAAAATCCGTGAATGGGTGTCTTCGGGAAAGTTTTCATATATTTTTTGGACAACTTTGCAGTGACCTTGGTCATCAGAACAACTTTGCAGTGAACAGTTATTTCTCAGAATGCCAAAATCTTTAGATATGATACATGCACAAGCTATATAAAATTTGATGTGAAATGTACGTGAAAACATCGAGAAACTTGAGTCCTTACTTACTTACTTAAGTGTCCTGAGCGCCATCCCTGGCGCAAAGGGCCAACGTAAAAGATCTCCATCCTGGGCGATTGTTTGCTTTCGCCTTGACCTGGGCCCAGGTCAAATTCCGGTCGACTTGCTTAATCTCCTTGTTTAGGCTTCGCCGCCATGAGCCCCTGGGTCTGCCTCTGCTGCGATGTCCGGCTGGATTCCAATCCAGCGCTTGTTTGCAGATTTCATTTCCGCTCTTCCGTAGAGTGTGGCCAACCCACCTCCACTTACGTTCCCGAATTTCTGTCGATATCGGCTTCTGGTGACACCGTCGATGGAGCTCGGCATTCGAAATCCAGTTGTGAGGCCACCAAGCACGAATTATATACCGCAGGCATCGGTTGATGAACACCTGCAGCTTCTGTGTGATCTCCGCTGATACGCACCATGTTTCGCTAGCGTACAGCAGTACAGATTTCACGTTAGAGTTGAAAATTCGGATCTTCGTGCGGAGACTAATCTGATTTGACTTCCAGATGTTTCGTAAACTCGCAAAAGCAGCCCTTGCCTTCTTGATCCGTGCACCTATGTCACTCTTGGTTCCGCCGTCCGACGCTATCTGGCTGCCAAGATATTGGAAACTTTCAACCTTCTCCACTTCCTGACCAGCTACCGTAAAATTGGATGGATTTCCCGTGTTGATATCCAACGATTTAGTCTTGCTGACGTTGATGTTGAGACCTGCCGCTGAGGAGCGTTCGGCGAGATCGTCGAGCTTACTCTGCATGTCAGAACGCCGTTGTGATACTAAAGCAACGTCATCCGCCAAATCTAGGTCGTTTAGATGCTCCATTGTAATAGGCTGCAAGAGCAACCCACGGTTCGGCACACGGTCGATCGCACCAACCATTATCTCGTCGATTACGATGAGGAACAGTAGCGGTGATAGAATACATCCTTGCCTCACTCCAGCGACTACCCGTATAGGGTCAGATAGGGCTCCGTTGTGCAGCACCCTGCACGTGAAAGCCTCATACTGAGCTTCGATGAGGTTGACGATTTTATCCGGAACTCCCTTGCGCCTTAGGGCGCCCCACAGGTTTTCGTGGTTGAGTCGGTCGAAAGCTTTTTCGTAGTCAATGAAAACCAAGTAAAGGGACTCTTGGAATTCGTTGACCTGCTCCAAGATTATGCGGAGCGAGACAATATGGTCCACACAGGATCTTCCAGCACGGAATCCCGCCTGCTGCCGTCGGAGAGTCGCGTCGATCTTCTCCTGTATCCGGTTGAGGATAACTTTGCATAGAACTTTGAGAACACAACACAGTAACATAATGCCACGCCAGTTATCGCATACAGTTGGGTCCCCCTTCTTTGGGACCTTCACTAAGACGCCCTGCATCCAGTCAGCCGGAAAAGTCGCGGTGTCCCAGATATTGCAGAATAGTTGATGCAACATTTGTGCAGATAGCATGGGGTCAGCTTTGAGCATCTCTGCTGATATGCGATCGACCCCGGGAGCCTTGTTGGATTTCATGGTTCGGATAGCAGCTTCGATCTCCGGTAGGGATGGCGCCTCAGAATTGACGCGAGTGATGCGTCGCACTCTTGGCGGTTCATGCCGAGATGTTGATGGCTGGTTGACCGACGAAACTTGTAGAAGCTGTTCGAAGTGTTCAAACCAGCGTTTCAGCTGATCAGTGGGGTCGGTGAGCAACTGACCAGTCGCGTCCTTCACTGGCATCCTAGGATTCATCCTTGCTCCACTCAGGCGTCGTGAGATATCGTAGAGGAGACGGATATCGCCTGTTGCTGCGGCTTTCTCACCTTCATCGGCTAGGGAGTCCACCCACGCTCGCTTATCCCGCCTACACGAGCGCTTCACTTCCTTCTCGAGAGCCGAATACAGTTGGCGGGCCTGGTTCTTCGCTCCTCTGGTTCTCGCCCGCTCTATCGCGGCTTTTGCATTTCTCCGCTCCTCTATCTTCCTCCAGGTGTCATCCGTGATCCACTCCTTTCTCTGAGCGCGCAGCTCGCCCAGGTTGTTTTCACTCGTTTCAGTAAAGGCATCCTTGATCGCCGTCCATTGCTCTTCTACGCTGCCACCATCAGGAATATCCGCAGCTCTGGTCTCCAGTTCCTCGACGAATGACCTTTTTACTGCTGGATCTTCCAATCGGCGTGTGTTGAATCGCCGTCCGAGCCGCTCCTCCCGCCGCTGGACCCGCGCGATACGAAGGCGGATCTCTCCAACGAGGAGATGGTGGTCAGACGCGATGTCGGCACTGCGTTTGTTCCGAACGTCAAGAAGGCTCCTTCTCCATTTTCGGCTGATGCAGATGTGGTCGATTTGATTTTCGGTATGTCCATCACGGGAAACCCACGTGACTTTGTGCACTGGTCGATGGGGGAAGAGCGAACCCCCGATCACCATGTCGTTATTGCCACAAAACTCTGCCAACAGCTCACCGTTTTCGCTCATTTCGCCAAGACCATGGCGCCCCATGACACGCTCATAATCCGTGTTGTCGGAGCCGATCTCCGCATTGAAGTCGCCGAACTTGAGTCCGCCCACGGAAAACATCGATTTTACTAATTATTTTACATTAAGAAAAAAATATATTCTTCAGATCGATCATTAAGCTTAGCCAAGATTTTTGTTTCTCATGATTTTTGCATTCTAAATATTCTCTTATTGCTAAATTAATTTAAATAAAGTTATATCCAAAGAAATATAGATTGAAAATCGAAGATTGTAAAAAAAAAACTGAGGGGACGAAAGTAATCAGTTCTACATTTCTTTTAACGAATTTCAATTAAATTTGCCTAATTTTCTCAAATTTGTTTATCCAAAACATCGGCCAATCAATCGATTCGTTTTGAATTAACGCGCGCATTTCGATATTATCCGATTTCATCCACTATTCATCGATAATCTTCAATGTGTTAGAATTATCGAGCATTATGCTGATTGGTACAAGTACCAACTCTGGAAGCAACGAAAATATCTGCATGGAGAGTTGGTGACCAAATTTACTACCGGCATTGATGGCCAAACATGACCAAACCATAGATACCATATCGATGCTTATGTTCACCGGATGCCAGGCAAGCTTCGGTTCACGAGGAAAGAGCATTAAAATTTTGATTACAAAAGCTAATTCACCTTTTTGTATTGTTGGTCGAGATTCCACGATGTTCCTTTCTTATAAACAGACGGGTGTCACCGTTACTTGTCATGATAATTATAAAGATGTGATCCAATAACAGAGATGTGAACGATACAAACAGATACTATCCGTGTTAAGAGATTTAAGCTAGATTATATCCGATATAATCGATAAAATGGATTTGTTCGACTATGAATCGATTCATCGAATTTTAGAGTTAGTTTTGGCAACATTTGAATAAATCTGGGACTTTCGTCCCCCTCGAAAAAAACAAGCGAAATAATTGTAATATGGTGGAGGCATAAAAGTTGATTTTCATGGGCCATTTGTGAAAAAGTTATTTTGCTTTCAAGAAATCTTTAACAAATTCATAAGGTTTTGAAATGGCTTTTTTGAAGAAAACTTGCAGACTGAATTGTATTTATCTAAAGCCATTTTGCTTGATGGTACCCGTTCCGCCGGACGTGCTGGTTCTAAAGTGCTAAAGAACTAAATTTTACTGAAATCGACTTCCCTTCGGTCGTTAGCATCGCTTGAATTTTTCCTCCAACTTCGTTTATCCTTCGAGATATCCTTGTCATAAATTTGGTTTTTATTCACTATGAGGATCCATCTGTCCACAGGGGAAAAAAATTGAGGACTGTATTTTCCATGAATGCACATAAAAAATCTCATATATACACTTACGCCACCTAGTGTCTGAACTCTGAACTTATATGTCCACCATCCGAAAGATCTTAGTCACCTGAAAATGTTTGCCGAACACAGTAACTTGCTACATCGCCGGCATCACGTGGTATTCCATTTTTGAACCAATTAAATCAAATTCCACATGATACGTGTATTAAATTTACGGGATTCACTCGTGTAATCGGAAAAAAAACTCTAGAACAACGTACTTCGGACACGAGACGAGGCGCCCACTGTTGTGGCGACGGTGCGGCATCATACAACATGCCAAAAGATCATGTGGATGAAGTGTGGCGTAAGGCAAACCTCGACAAGCTTTTTTACCATGCTAACAGATGCCGCCATTGACGAGTGCACGGATGGATTTGAGTTCACTCACTCGACAAAAAGTGACACAACAGCGGGGCCCTGTTTACTAAAAATGAACATATATGTGTTCATTTTTAGTAAACAGGACCCCGCTGTTGTGTCACTTTTTGTCGAGTGAGTGAACTCAAATCCATCTGTGCACTCGTCAATATCAGAAACTAACTTGACTAACATCATGTTGACGTTCGCCACATGCAATGTTTCAGCATAATGTTTTGACATGCCACATCGCCGCCACAGTAGTGGGGCAGTGGGTGTCTGACATTAACTGAGGTTGCATGCATGTTTTGTGGAATGAGAGGAATGTTTTCATGATGTTTTGACTTGCTAGCACATGCCACATCCACAACAGTGGACGACACCTTAACATCACGACCAATAAAGAAAATTCAGTCAAGAACATGATGGTTACTTGTGATTATATTTTGTTGGAAATACTCTGAAAAAGTTTTCAGGAATATAGTATTTCAATGGTTAATCTTCTTAAGAATATATACGCAAAATTAGGAACTTGGCAATACAAAATCTCCCCTAATAACCCACGTAATTCGATGTGAAAAGTTAATGTTCACTTTATGCAACAGCTTTTGACCATTCATATTCAGTGTCATTACATGTTGCTGAATATGAACCATTCGCCAGTGTTATACTGCGATACGCAGATGTATCATGAACAGAAACTAACGCACACAATCCATGCCGAATGGTACACACGAATATAAAGATTCTTCGATGATACCGTCAGTAGTAAATCGTTTGTGTGAACGTATTTGATCATCAATGCAGCAAGATTTATTTTTCTCTGTTTCTTTATGTGCCATGATTCGTTGTCCCGCCGATACAATGAAATCAGTTTAGTTTACTGACACATGGGGGTTCAACGGTTGCGGAAATACACGTGAATTATTCAGTGAACAGTGAAAACTTCAAACACTGCATTTGACCAGACTGATTGCTCAATGTAGCGACTAGAGTTGGGCGCTTCTAGAAAGAGTGATTCTTGGGAGGAATGGAGGAAAGTAAAATATAGAGGTAACTCTAAGACCAGAAGGTCCCGAAGAAACCTGCTCAACTTTTTGGCTCAGCTCTAGTACTATCTTCGGTCCCAAGCTAATCGATTCACCCCTCGAAACATAGGAAAATCCACGAACCCCTCAATTTATCTGTTAAACTTTCATAGCGAATCAAAATAAACATAGTACTAGAATTTCGACTAGAATGGGGTACGTTAATCGTTTGCTTGGGACCAATAGGCTAGTCAAGTAGTGAGCCAATTTAAAATCGTTAGTTTCCACTGGTTGAACAAACTGAGCCTACCTGTAGCATAGAGGTAACTCTAAGACTAGAAGGTCCCGAAATAACGTGCTCAACTTTTTGGCTCAGCTCTGGTACTCTCTTCGGTCCCAAGCTAATCGATTCACCCCTCGAAACATAGGAAAAACCAATAACCCCTCATTTTATCTGTCAAACTTTCATAGCGAATCAAAACAAACATTGCGTAGTACTAGAATTTCGACTAGAATGGGGTACGTTAATCGTTTGCTTGGGACCAATAGGCTAGTCAAGTAGTGAACCAATTTAAAATCGTTAGTTTCGTATTGATTGTTGCCTGTAGTAAGGTCGATTCTAGTACTACACTATGTTTATTTTGATTCTCAATGAAAGTTTGACAGATAAATTGAGGGGCCCGTGGATTTTCCTATGTTTCGAGGGGTGAATCGATTAGCTTCGGACCGAAGATAGTACTAGAGCTGAGCCAAAAAGTTGAGCACTTTTCTTCGGGACCTTCTGGTATTAGAGTTACCTCTATGGTTCTATTCCTTGGTGCGATCCTTACTGGAATACTGTTCTGTGGTCTGGAGTCCAAACTACAACAATGGTGCTCATAGGCGTAGCCCAAGGGCGTGGGGTCAACTGCCCCCCCCCCCAGCTTAGCCGCAAATTTTTTTTTTAGATTGCATGTATCTAGAAAAAGTTTAAATTTTCAGTTTAACTAGCTTTTGTCAACTTTTTTATGTTTATCTTCCACATTTGTTTGAGTTTCCGAATCAGACTGAAGTTAGATTCATTATACTTGTAAATGCAGTGAAATAAAAGACGTCTGATCTTGAGGAATGCTTAGAAACGAATGAAAGTTTTATTTGACTAACAAACTAACAGTGGTCACTACGAACCTCACGGATTACTTAGATTGAGATTACAACACTCCTTCCTAAGCTGCGAGTCCTATTAATGTTCTGAAAGCTTCCAGTTTGATGTTCGGTAAAGCCTTCGTAAGACCGTCGGCGGGTTGCTCCTTCGTGCTAACGTACGCAAGGTTGATGACTCCACGATCCAAAGTGTCCTTCACAAACTGGTGCTTGATGCCCAAATGTTTGGTCCGGGGGTTATATCCTTGGTTTCGCGCCTCGCAGATAGCGGATTGATTGTCACATCGAATTGAAATGACTGCTGCCCGAAAATTTTCGATTGAAAATACTGCCACCAGAGAGCCTCCTGCACGGTCCTTGAAAGCGACAAATATTCGGCTTCACACGATGAGAGTGCAACTGTCGGCTGTCGTTTCACGTTCCACGAAACTGCTCCGCCCATGAACGTGAACACGTATCCACTCGTCGATTTTCGCGTGTCGAGATCTCCTCCCCAATCCGCATCTGTATAGCCGACCAATTGGGAAACTTCCTCTCTGCAATACTGAAGCCGGTGCCCAGCTGTGCCCTTTAGGTACCTATGATCCGTTTTACAGCAGTCCAATGGCATTGTCCAGGATTACTGCAAAATTGGCTGACCTGATTGACAGCATAACTTATATCAGGCCTCGACGCTTGCACCAAGTACGTCAAACAACCAACTGCCTCCTTGAACGGTACATTTTTCATCGCCTGAATTTCGTCTGGTGTGCTTGGTGACATCTTACTGTGGAGCTTCAAGCTAGTTTCAGCTGGAGTCGAAACTGGACAACAGTTCGCCATGTTGAACCGTTGGAAAATGCTCTCCACATAATGCTGCTGGTCAAGCCAAAGCTTACCATTTCGCCTATCCCTGGATATTCTCAGTCCCAAGCAGAATTTCGCTTGACCAATGTCCTTCATGTTAAAACGGGTATTCGAAAATTTCTTCAGCTTGATTTTCATCTGAGGGTCGTTGCTGAAGATGAGGAAGTCATCAACATAGATGGTCACAAAAAGCATCTTTCCTCCTTCTTACTTGAAATACAAGCAAGTATCGACATCCGAGCGTGTAAGTCCGAAATATTTTAACGCCTCGTCGAGCTGGCTGTTCCAGACCCTGCTGCATTGCTTCAAGCCGCAGAGTGCTTTCCGCAACAGACACACCTTGCCGCTTTTGTTCACGAAGCCTTCAAGTTGATCCATATATATGATTTCGTCCTTGAGCTTTCCCTGCAGGAATGCAGTAACTGCGTCCATCTGTTCCACATCTCGGTCGTGTTTCACAGATAATGCCTGCAAATATCGAATGGTGGAGTAACGGACCACCAGCGAATAAACCTCGTCGTACTCGATACCCGGTCGCTGAGAACATCCTTTGACCACCAAACGTGCCTTGTATCGCTCAATTGCTCCATCCGGTCCACGCTTCGTTTTTAACACCCACTTGTTGCGAATACACTTCCGATCGGCCGGTAAGTCAGCCAACGTCCACGTCTCGTTCTGTTCAAGCACTTGAATTTCCTCCTTCATGGCCGCAATCCAGTGCTCACGTTCTGGACGCTTCATCGCCTCTTGATAGCTCGTGGGATCATCAACAACAATATGCTCGTCCGCACACTGTGTGGAAATAACGGGACCAGACAATGGACTAAAACATACAAAATCCAAATACTTGCCTGGGGTTTGGCGCTCCCGACCGCTGCGCCTTAACACACGCTGCTCATTACCAGCTGGTCTATCTTGTTGCGGTGGGAGCACTGATGCAGGCACATCTCTCCAGTTGGCGTTGGACGGACCTTTCAACGAATCAGTATGCTCAATCTCAGAAACCGTACAAGCGTTAGACGGACCTTCCATCAGATCATCAGGCTCAGTCGGTCCTTCCGTATCTTGCTCCTCTGGGATAGTATTCTCGACGTTTGGTTGCTGCGGTACATCGAAAACTTCATCAATCCAGGTGACAATTTCCATGAAGTCCACCGGTTTCTGCTTCTTGGTTGACATCACTGCTCGACCTTCGTTGATAATGATCACATCTCGACTGGCTATCGTTTTCCGAAAGATAAATCCGGTATCGTTTCGAATTCTCCGCGTACCCGACAAAAATGCCTTCCACGGATTTTGAATCTTCACATGGACCATCGCCTTGGAACCGAATATCTTCAGATGGTTTAGATTCGACTTCCTTCTGGATCACGCTTCTTCTAGTGTCATCATCTGCAGCGCTTGTGATAGACTTCTGTTGAACAAATACGCGGCGGTTGAGATTACTGCCGCCCAGAACTTCTTCGACAGTCCCGCATCATTGATCATACTCCGCGCCTTCTCCACGAGCGATCACGTCACGTCAGATCGCAATATTTATAACTTTCGTCCAGTTTGCCGTTCCGTCATGGCCTTGAACCTTTCGAAAACATCCTTTACTTGGCTCTTTGATTCCAGGAAATAAACGAAAACCTTTCGACTCGCATCAGCGACGAAGATAACGAAGAAACGGTGCCCTCCAAACGAGGCTTCTTCGATTGGACCACACACATCGGAGTGTACAAGGTCTAGCAGACCTTCTGCTCGGGATGAACAAGAATTAAAAGAGTCTCGAGCATGCTTACCCTTTGCGCATGCCACGCAGTCCACTTTCAGTTCATTCTTCAAATCCATGCCATCAACCATCGCGACAAGTTTCCGCAAACTGCCTTGATTCAAATGCCCAAGCCTCTTGTGCCAGATATTGGACTCAGTTATCAAGTAAGAGGATTCCGGTCTCTTCGTGTTCAGTCGGTATAAGCCTCCGGTCTCCATTCCAGAAGCGATAACATCACCATCCTCGTCACGAACCTCGCAAGTTTCAGCCGTGAAAATTACACTCAGCCCTTTCTTACATATTCGGCTCACCGATAAAAAGGTTGGTTGCCAAATCTGGAACTTGCAATACATCCTGAACTTCGATTGAACCTTCTTGCAACTACAGTTTCACCAGACCTCTCGATGTTGATTCACGCTTTGGTTGTTTGCCGTTTCGATAGAGTGTACAAAAGTTTCCTGCTTCACAAAATTTTTCATCGTCCTCGTCATATGCGAAGTGGCTCTGGAGTCAAAGTACCACTCTCCTCTTTTCCATGACCAACCGCCAGCGTAGCGCACAGAGCCTTCCCTCTTGACTTTGATGAACTTTGTTTCTGGGGACACTTGGCCGCGTAATGCCCAGGTTTGTTACAATTGAAGCACGTACCTTCCTTCTTATCTGCTCCACTCTTCGGATGCCGCGACTTCTGCTTCGTAAAGAATGCTCCTTCGCCAGAACAGTCCAGCGGCCACTGCACATCTTGAAGTACCTTTGCCTTAACGAGATCCGCGGTCAACTTGATTCCCGATGATTGCAAAGCCATGATCATTGGGTTGTAGTATTTCGGTAGTCCTTTTATCAACAGTGACGCCAACCATTGGTCGTTGACCTCGAATCCGATCTCGCTCAAATCATTCGTGATGGACACAAGCTCGTCAACGTAGTCCTCAACACAGCTACAATTTTCCAATTTCACTCCGGTCAGCTTGTCCAGCAAACCGAATCTTCGGATTAGCCCGTTGTCTTGAAACGATTTCTGCAGCTTGCTCCACGCATCCGATGCTGTAGTAGCCTTTTGCACGATACTAAAAATATTCCTCTCGACACTCAGGCTACGCCCTTGATGGTGCTGAGAGAGTTGGGAGAGTTGAGTCCGTTCAACGCCGTTTTCTTCGGTTCGCTCTGCGGAAGCTGCCTTGGAGAGACCCATTTCATCTGCCCAGCTATGAAAGTCGTTGCCAGCTGATTGATCTGGAGCCTCTCCGAACTAGAAGAGATACCTCTAGAGCCCTGTTCATCACGGACACTTTACAAGGTAGAAATAGAATTGATTGCTGCTCCTGAAATCTTGGAGCAAGTCAAAATTAACCGTGTGCTACGTAACAACGTTATGCTGAGATTGCCACTTCAGCGCACAAACTATGGCATGAACGCTGCAATTGATGTGCTGCAACGAGTGTTCAATCGAGTTTCGAGTATCTTCAATTCCCATCTGTCTCGACAGCTGCTACGAAGATACATCTCATCGTTCTTTTCTGGCACAGTTAACCGTGTATGATCGTGTGGTTTATTTATATAATTAATTTTAAATTTTTATTATTTGATCTACCTATACAAGTTACTTAAATCATCTGTTGATGCAGACAAATTAATAAATAAATAAGAAAGAGCTTTGTTTTTCGAACCCAACGATATTGGCGTTGACGGCACCGTCGAAAAATTTGCTCTTTCAGCAAATATAGACAGTTTCTTATGGGAATTTTCGGTGGAGTGAAAGGATAGTACAAAGTCCGCCATGTTTCACGCACAGTCTGACGTTTGCTTATGGATTTTCTCATAGGAGTGAAGAGCTACAGAGTCGCCGTCAACGCCAATTTATTTCAAACCCATAGACTTTCACACTGTTTGACACTAAAATAACAAACTGACAGCTCACTCCCATACAAATTCCCACCGAGGGGATCTAAGATTTTTTTTTAAAGATTTCAAACCCCGAAGTTTCTTGAAGATTAACAAAATATCGCATCGAATCGTTTTCAAATAAACAGCTAAATGATTGGTAGTTCCATCAATAACATTCAAACAGGTAGCCGTTGCGTCACAGTTCACGTGTCCTTCATGCTGCCGGAAGCGTTCTTTCTTCTCCCCCTATACGTTGGACGATTTAGTCGGGAGTGGGGCATGGAGGTACTCGGCTTTTGCGTGTTAACCACTCGTTTATTTATTGTAACGATGCGACGGAAGGACGGGGCACGTTACCACCTAGACTCCCAGACCAAAACAATCATCGGGTGATGGGTTTCTCACCATCGAACGCGAACTGTCCAGCCACTACAGTTCGGTATGGAAGCTTGACCAGAGCAGGGGCTACTGCAGTTATTGTGAGCAGAAGCGGTAGAAAATCGATAGCCAAGTGTGTTTTGAATTGAGAAATCAAACGATGAAGAGACGATTGAAATATTTTGATATTTTGGCATTTTTAATGCTTGTGGACGTTAGAAGTGCGGTTGGTGTAAGTAATTTGAAATCAAAAATAATTGTATGGGAGAAGCTCAAATCGATTAATATTCACAGGAAATGCCCAGTTTTCGGATATTAGCGCCGGAGTTCATCTGTGGACAGCCGAAACCTGAGAATACTAGCGATACTGGAAGTGCAGTACCTCAGCAGATCACCATCGGGTTATCCTTTTTGCTTGAAAAAAAATCTTCTCATTCATTGTGCAACAACTCTTTCCCACACATGCACTGTGCAGCAGTTTATCGATTTTATGACCTCCTTGATTTATTCATGACCGGTTAATAGTTATAGTTACACGCAAGGAACGCACCTTTCACTTCGCCATCACACGCTACAGCACTCTTATTAGGTGGTACGTAATGTCAGTAGGTGAAAATACTAATCGCTTCTTCTCCTGTTTCTCAAACTACGGATGCAGCCTGCAGACAAAGGGTGGTCAAAAGCTGCATTATAGCGTGACGGTTCAATTCAGTTTGTTGAATGGGTTCGTTAGCCAACGGCACACACTGAATCTGTGGGAAAGTATTCGTAAACTGGAGAAACGGCTTCAAAAAGAGCGGGAAACGATCTCGGATGGTAACCAGATAAGTATCCTCAATGAAGAGTTGGTATCCGGAGTCATCTATACCTTCCAAGTGGTTGGGATTGATCGGAATGGAACTGCCAGCCAGGAGCAAAACTTCACGCTGACCTACCGCGGGAAGAGCTTGCAGGCTACGGTTGTTCAGGACGGTTCATCGTCGACCGGAGATGTATCGCTGCTATTGTTGGGATCGGAAGTGAGTTACCCGGATGTCCCGTTCACAGTAACGGCGAAGGTGATCTTCTGTAAGGCTAAGAACAACTACAAGGTAGGTCGATCCGCTACATTGTAGAATACACTCTGGGATTCCCAACCTGTGATTCGCGACGATCTCCAGACCAAATGCAAAAAAAAAAATAAACTTATTTTGGATTTTTCATCTCAGAATTGCATAAAAGTTAGCATAATTGATCGCTAGGGGTGAGCCAAGTTTGTGCTGGAATTCGGCCATTTGTAATTTTTTTTTATCTGTGTGTATTTTTTTCTAAAAAGGCAATCTAGTTTGCTACAACTTTGTCTCAGACGTCATTTCGATTAGATGAGCCGTCCTCCTGCTATGATTTATTGAAATAGGTATATCGAATACGTCATTTGGAAAAGTTATGCGTGTTTCACGCATATACGTTTTTTCACTGATAAAAAATTACATATTCTTGTAAAAAAAATTAAAAAAAAACGGGTAAAAACTTTAATACCCCTATTTTAAAATGGACACAATGAACACTTCAAAATTAACCAAAATTGTAGAACTTAAACTTTTAGTAAAATTTTTGAACATTCTTTTCACACAATATTTGTGTGTATTGAGCATAGGAAACGATTTTGTGGAATAAAAAATATCTTTTCTGCATAAAAACAAAACTCAAAATTTGTACTAATATTTGATGTTCTACGATTTTGGTCAATTTTGAAGTATCCATTAGGTCTATTCCAGTACTTTTGTAAGTTGCGGGAACATACTTCTGCTTTTTGCTGTACAGAATGTTACAGGAAAACAAGTGCGGGAACTGTATTTTTTTCTGAAACGGCAATTCAGTTTCCTACAACTTTGTTTTCGTGCTATGATCTATTGAAAAATATCGTATACGCCATTTTGAAAAATTTAGCGTGAGTCAAAAAGGCCGATAACTGGTACAGAATTGGTTCATTTTCCCAAGTGAACAATTATGCGAAGTTGCATAAAATTCGGAGAGGGAAAAGTAAAATCGTTTGGTCAGTTGGCGTGGAACTGCTCGGTTGCAACAAGATGATGGTTTTTCATGACTGCTGTTGTAACAAGTACGCTTTTCCATTTATTTAGTTAGTTATTTATTTGCACAGAATTCCTAATTATACAATTTTCACATTTAACTATATGTGAACGTTCGTTTTTTTACAATTAAATTCATAAATGTATTCACCGTCAAGGAATGTACGTCCACTTATATATAGTTACACTTGTCATACAAAAACCAACGAGTTCCCGATACAGAGTTCAGCTAATTCACTCCATTTGACCCGAATACGCTACCTGTTAGTTAAAGTCCGGGGTTCGAATCCGAACCGTTCTCTCGCTCGTTCTCTCGTATAAAAGAGTAACCGAAAATAGATTTGAGCAAGATAGTATATTGAAATTACATGATAAGGAAAGAGATGTAGCATTGAATGGTTACAGAGAAAGATAATGAAAATTGTCGTTTGAAAGGTTGTTGAATTACTTCGGTAATTTGACGTACTTCCGGCCACGATGACCGTTGAATTCACACCTATCTGAGGGTTCTGGAACTTCTACTTGTTCACTTTGACTTGAACCGTGGAAGAGGAGGGAGTGCGAGTAGATAGTACTTAAAGGCCCAAACGCAATGTGGGCGGAAGCGGAACGGAAACGGAAAGTTTTACAGTTGTCACTAATGACATCAAGATGCCTAACCGAAGTCGATTTGGATCTAACTAGTTTCCAATCCGACAAGTAGGCTTACTCAGATCGGGCTTTTCCGCTGCCGTTGCCGTTCCGCTTCCGCCGTCATTGCGCTTGGGCCTTAAGTGTAGTTAGTGTCGCGGTGTGTTTTTCGTGGTATGTGAGGAGTCTAAAAGACCGAATTTAATGTTACATTTTTGTTCCTTTCCGTTAGCCTGTAGAGTGTAAACTGTAGGTTAGAAGTTCCGTGCGGTCCACTTATTGTGTGTGCAAAGTTCGTAGAAAGCTAAGGTGAATAATGTCTTTTGCAGTGATGCAAAATATCATGACACTCACGCGACACTCGTCAACGCATCAACCGACTATCGCTGCTTCGACAAACAAATTGATAGGAATGTATACCAAGCGTTACTACCATCAGCTGTTTGACGATAGTGATTGTGATAGATCGCAACTCTGGTCTTTTGTGTGGAGATGTATCTGAAATGTGTCGAACAGCCGTTCTACGGCTTTTTGTGTAGGATCGTTTTGTGCAGATTGGAGTTTGCACCGCTTCGCTTCTAGCTATAGATGGCTTTGCTCGGCACACCGCAATCGAGGAATTAAATCGCGTTCTCTAGACACCACGCTTCAGCGTCAAGGTTCCCGGTTCAGGGGAGAATTCGGAAGGGAGACACCGTTTAACTGATCCCCGGCAGAGCGCTAGCGCTAGTTCAGTACCAATTCGAGGGTTCGATTGGTAAATTCCGCACCATACCAGTCCGGGGTGCAATGTGCAACACCACCACCGTTTGAATAGGCTGCTACTTTGCCGACCACACTCCGACAAAGGTATGCTTCTGTGCCGATACGGAAAGCAGCGACGACAATGATTACCGTGAGTAAATGAAACGATGCGAATCTCCACACACAAACACATGAGCTCGAAAAAAATTAACAAGTTAGGCTAGCAATCGCTAGAACCAGATCAGGAAACCGCACACACGATTAGGGAGAGCTAGCAATCAAACGAACAAATGGGAAAGGAACAAGTTCCATGAATAAAAACATAGGTTAGGAACACGAATAAATCATATAATGATTTCAGTTATTTATTTAGCCCTGAAATAAATGTTGTTTTCGTAGAGCAAAAGCTTTCTCCGTAATGTTAATTTTTGTTGGCTAGATTCTTCACGTTTTGGTCGTTCTATTTTGCGTTATTTTTTTGTTGTAGTTGAATTTACTCCAGGTTGGACTGCCTGGGAAAACAGTCTCCGCACTCACGTGTCAGGTTCGGGGGAGGAAATCTGAAAGGGAAAGTTTCTCCAGTGATGATAAATGTGAGTGGGGTTGTTGTTTTACGGTAGAACGACGGTTAGCATCAACTTTCGCTTAGTACCGTTTGTGAGGATCTCAATCCCTCATGGGATTTCAGTCTGCTGAATCGCTCTCAAACTAAATTTCGGTCTCTTCCATTCATAAACCCGCCTGAGGTTGGGTTTCTTGCCGGGCAAATCAAACCTTGACGAGTGGTCCTCTCCGGAGGTGGCGCTTAAGCCACTCGTTTTAGAGACAGGAAGCGTATTCGGTGGTCGAGATCTTGCAGGCTTCGAGTCGTGCGTTACACTGTTTAAAAACGCTTTCAAAGATGTGAAGGCTTTTTATGCTTCTGAAGCGATTGTTTTGCCAGCTCTCAAGTGAGTGTTTTTAATGCATTACCATGGTTATTAATTGGAAGCTTTCTATGCCTACCAATGCATGAATTTGTACATTGTATGGTATGGTATGGCATTGTATGGTGACAGCTCCTACCAATGCATGCATACATACATGAAAGGTTTTGTCCTGTTTTGTTCGCCTCGGTTCACTCAAATCCAGACTCCTGACGTGAGAAAATTTCCACGAACGCGGAAATAATCCGTCGTAATTCCCGTTGGCAGCATCAAAAATCTCCACCGAAATCGTGTGGAAATTCTCTGGAACCTCCGATGGCAGCACCGGAATCGTACAGAATTTCCTCCACCGCAAACACGAGAAAACTCCGTCGAAATGTTCCAGAACCCTCTCCGCCGTAAACGCGAGAAAACTCCCCTCGAGAATTGAGATGCTGCTAACGGAGGTTTCCAGGGTGTTTCGACGGAGCATCCACGCATTGTCGGCAAAGGAAGTTCTGCACGATACCAGTGAAGAGATTGGATGCTGCTGACGGAAGGTCCAGGGAATATCGACGGAATTTTCTCTCGTTCTTGGCGGACGAGCTTCCGCGTGATTTCGGTGATTTTGGATGCTGCCAGCGGAAGTTTCAATGGATTGGTCTTGCCATCTCGGTGGAGGAAGTTCTGCATGATTTCGGAGCCGTTTCTAGATGCTATCAACGAAGGTTTTAGGAAATGTTTCTTGTCCTGATAAGGGTTCATCCATAGAGGTAACTTTAAGACTAGTTGGTCCCGAAGAAACGAGCTCAACTTTTTGACTCAGCTCTGGTACTATCTTCGGTCCCAAGCTAATCGATGCACCCCTCGAAACATAGGAAAATCCACGAACCCCTCATTTTATCTGTCAAACTTTCACAGCGAATCAAAACAAACATTGTGTAGTACTAGAATGGGGTACGTTAATCGATTTGCTTGGGACACATAGGCTAGTCAAGTAGTGATCCAATTTAAAATCGTTAGTTTCCACCGGTTGCTACTAGTCTTAGAGTCTTAAACGCTGTCCAGACTGGAGAGTTATAACATGTTATAACGGTTGTCAACTAATTGCAACACAGAAACCACCATCAAGATAGCGCTATAACATGTTATAACTCTGTAGTCTGAACGTACTATTAGCATAAAGGTAACTCTAAGACCACTGGGTCCCGAAGAAAATCATTATTATTTTTGGCTCACTCAGTACCAGAACAACGGTCCCAAGCAGTCCCAAGCTATTTCCGAGGGGCACGCAATAACCTTTAACTCCTACGCAAGCCTTTTTTAAGTACAATAATTACAATTAACTACATGATTAATTACTTTAATTACGAGCGTCGGAATTTTTTTGATTTAATTACTTTTAAGTACATATTTCAGCTTTAATTACAAGTCGCATAAATTAAGTACATTCCCAACAAACAATTGCCTATTGAAGAAACGACTTCTTGACGATTTTATTCAACTTCATGCTTAATAATAATTGTACTATTTTTAATAATAACTTCTGTTCAGGCTTTGTTCACACAAATCTGGAGAATTTATTCAACCACAACATCGAAATATTTGGTGTTGAATAAGGTATGTCGAGAAGCTTTTATTCGACTAAAAAGAGTTGTAACAGAGCTTATTCGATCAAATTTTTGATTATTCAGCGTTTATTAGACATCATTTACTTCCTTAAACAGCGATGGTATAAAGGTGTATATAGACGCTTGATTCTCATGTGAAATAATGTTTAATAAGACACTATTATACATTTAATATTAAACGATTATTATTATTATTATTTAGCTTTATTAAGGAGGCTGACCTTGGGCTGGTTCGCCTCCAAATCTATTAAACGTTTATTCAACTACGGAATAATTAATCCGAAAATAACGACACAGAAGAGCAGGGTTGTGTTCTCGTCAGTGATTGTTGTGTCATTTATTTCGGTCGAAGCACGCGCACCCACCATACAAGATCTAGAAAATCTATTACATACATACACACACATGTCGTTATATGGGATTCGAACCATGACCTTCCGATCACCAGCCGCTTGCCTTGCCATCTGAGCTATCCTAGATTACATCATATGGGCAGTTAAATAAGCAATAAAAACTTGCATCTGAAAACCTATCAGCACTTCCAGCCGTAACTCTAGCTAATTCAAGGAGATGTGAGAATGATTAATTCATTCATAGTTGTTTAACATTAGACCAACGTTATCTCTCCATCTCCCTAATTTCGATGCAAAGGATGCTATTATTTTAGATAGATCTATGAATTGGTTGTCCTGAGTGATACGATTTATGATTACGATTTAAATTAATTAGGCGTAGAAAATAATTAAAAAAAAAGGATTGAGGCTGGGATTGAACTCGTGACCTTCTACTTGGAAAGCGGAAACGGTAACCACTATGCTACCAATTTCGTTTTGTTGTTAGCCTGGAGCAGTGTTGTGGAATAATGAATGAATACGCCGTTTGTAAAGCATTTACAAAGCATGAAATTAAAACATGGACGCATAGTGGTATAAGAGCTATTATGCTGACTGTTTTCACCTTTATTCAGCAATATTGTTAAGCAATGCAATGGAATCTAGTAATGGAGCTAGAAAACAATTATTGGACGTTTAATAAAGCATGTTATTAAATCAATTGAAACAGTCGGATTAAAGCGTCAATGTATGTGCAAATTACACTTATTCAGTATGGTATTAGATCAAACTTCTGGTGTTGAATCAGGAAGACAGTCATCGTTTGTAAAGATTTTAATAAGTATATTAATCAAATCAGAGCAATGAGCGGAATAAAGGCGCATCATCGATCTCAATGAGGTTTTCTGAGCACATAATTTGACAACCTGTTTTATTCAGCATTGTACACTGTTATAAAGCATTTATTCAATCTATATGCTTATTTGTTACTCTGAATTGTTTTTTTGGGCAGTGTTGTGGAATAATGAATCCAATACGTCGTTTATAAAGCATTTACAAAGCATTCAACTAAAACATGGACGCATAGTGGTATAAGAGCTATTTTGCTGACTGTATTCACCTTTAGACAGCAATATTGTAAAGCAACGCAATGAAATCTAATAATGGAGCTAGAAAACATTTATAAGACGTCTAATAAAGCATTTTATTAAAACAATTGAAAACAGTCAAATTAAAGCGACAATGTATGTGCAAATTACACTTATTCAGTTTGTTATTAGATCAAACTTCTGGTTCTGAATCAAGAAGACAGTCAACGTTTATAAAGCTTTTAATAAGTAAATTAATCATATCAGAGCAAACGGCGGAATAAAGGCGCATCTATCGATCTCAATGAACTTTTTTCAGCACATAATTCGACATCCTGTTTTATTCAGCATTGTACACTGTTATACAGCATTTATTCAATGTGTATGCTTATTTGTGACTGTGAATTGTTTGTTGGGTTAACTCCATTAATGTACAACGAGAAATGTACTTAAATTTCCCCCCAGCGTACCGTTAGACCCTTTTGTAATTGGCCCGTGAAACAAAAATTTCACAGGCCCTTTTGCTACGTTAAGGATAATGTCAGTTGGTGATTGGTGCCAATTCACATACAACACAGCAAAAAAATAATTTTGATATCACGTCAAAGTGGATGCACTACAATTGTCGCCGCCAAAAGCTACTTTCTTCTCCGGTTAGGGAGAGTCTTTCGCTTCCAGGTCAGACACTGTTTCTCGATTCTAGGAGCTACTTTTTTCCCCGGTTAAGGAGAGAAGTTTTCACTTCTAGGCCGAAAGTTCTTTCGGATTCAAAAAAGAGAAGAATCTGGAGTAACCTATGAAACTTAATTTTATTCAACAAAATTGTACAAAGTGATCTTACGGCTACGTGTTGCATTAGCAACTTATAATTATGTAAAACTTTTACATGATTTGTCCAGGGTTTAACATATCCCTTTCAATACCGAACTTTAACCTAATTTGCCTATTCTAATAAGCTAGGATTCCGATCGCCCTTGAAAGGGTAAATTTGTGTTGTTCAGGCCTTATATACTATGCCCTCTCAGATCTGGGATTTCTCAGGTATCTTGTAAGTTTATTTATTTTCGTAACTCAGATCTGATATGGCTCTACAAATAAGAATGAGACATTTGTAACGTTTAAACATTATAATTATATCCTTCGTTAAGGATAAACAGAGAGGGAAAGCTAAACGTATCCTAGATGCGCAAGCATGCCATGCGTGGGCGTGTTTATTCTACTTGAACGCAGAAACGTTCCTAAGTAAATACTGCAGTTAGATTATGTAAAACGAGCTCTCGCTCCTTTTGCCCTACTTTTCATTTCATATTCTTGGCCTTGGTATCAACGTCAGCTAGGGCTATGCAAACGGGATGCAACTGTGAGTATCTAATGATTTTGGTTTGAAATTAATTGCCTCGCGGTAACAACAATCATGTCGAAAATATGGTGTAATATTACTTGCTAAAAAGGACAAAATTATCATTAATACAATGCATGAACTGACATTACGCTGCTTTTACTGCATTTGTTTATTTATTTGGTCATAAAAATTACATGAAATTTTCGACATGATTGTAGTGCATCCACTTTGATGTGATATCAAAATTATTTTTTTGCTGTGAACGATCGGTTCGTGATTGGAAATGTAGTTGGATTTCAATACTGCCGAGGTGTTGGCAGGGCAATGAACTATATCCTGGATCACGCCCCTGTAAAAGCACCGGAGTATGCGACAGTGAAAGGAATGTTTGTGTGTGCTACCTGGTTCAACCTAAGAAATAACGAATTTAATTTGGAGGATGCGAACGAAAACAGAATTACAATAGAAAATTATGTTAACCTTTACGTGCCTAACGTCTAAATTTGCATAGATTTCAAAATTCAATTAGCTATAAAAACATGATTTCTCAATATTTGTCTTTACAACAAATTGAATTTTGTCTTGAATCTATTGAAGTTTCTGAATACATCTGAAAATATTTTGATCAATTCATGGTTCCGGAGTTATTTCGGTTCCCGGTGGGGTCGCTTTTGGTCGGCATTCGGCTTTATTGTTCTGTAATAAGTATACACACGATGAAAATCATGTTTTTTTTCTCTCAAACGATGTAATTGGACCAGTGGCAGCTATTTCGATGGTTCACAATCACATTGGGCATCCCGAAAATGTTCCGGTGCCCCGGGGAAGTGGCCAATTTTCAACAAGAAGAAAAACCCATCATGCGACATATCAAACTTCATGATTTTACAAATCTTGGCCAGTAATGGCCTTATTGAGAGTTCATGGTCACACTAGCCCTCCCAGACATGTTCCGGTGCCCCCGGGGAAGTGGCCAATTCTCAACAAGAACCAAAACCCATCATGCGACATATCAAACAACATGATTTAACAAATCTTGGCCAGTAATGGCCTTATTGAAAGTCCATGGTCACACTAGCCCTTCCGGGAATGTTCCGGTGCCCCCAGAGAAGTGGCCAATTCTCAACAAGAACGAAACCCATCGTGCGACATATCAAAATTCATGATTTTCCAAATTTTGGCTGGTAATGGCCTTAATGAGACTCGACGGTCACACTAGCCCTCTCGGGCATGTTCCTGTGTCCCCGGGCAAGTGACCGATTCTCCACAAGAACCAAAACACGTCATGTGACATATCAAACTTTATGATTCTGCTGAAGTCGGCCAGTAATGGTCTTTTTGAGAGCCCACGATCCCATTGGCCCTCCCTGGCATATTCCGGTGTTCCCGGGTATATTTTCTCGGTGATTCTTCTCGTGATGAACATTTGGATTTCAGCGCAACACCCACTCAAATTCATTGCATTCTGCCGATGAACGGACGAGAAGTTTGTGACAATCCTTCCTCAACAACTTCCGAGCTACGCATTTACTATCAGAATGCACGAGGACTTCGGACAAAGATAGATTCTTTCTTCTTAGCTACAACTGACTCGGAATATGATGTTATCGTGCTAACTGAGACTTGGCTGAACGATTGCATCTTGTCTACTCAATTATTCAACGACTCTTACACTGTGTTCAGGATAGATCGTAGCTTTTTGAACAGTCGAAAAACTCGTGGTGGAGGTGTATTGATTGCCGTCTCTTCTAAATTGTGTTGCTGTATTGATCCAGCTCCGATAAGTAATGCTCTCGAGCAGATTTGGATCAAAATCAAACTGCAGAACTATGATGTCAGCATTGGAGTGCTTTATCTACCACCTGATTGCAGAGACGACCTGTCGCTCATACAGCAGCATACTGACTCCATTGATTCAATCCTTTCCGGCTTGAGGCCTCATGACCTTGCTTTCCAGTTTGGAGACTATAATCATCCTGAAATGCACTGGGTACCATCAGAGGATGGTGGCCTCACAATAGATTCCCATACATCGAGATTAACGAATGCTAGCTGTGCATTGTACGATGCCTTCTGCTTCCAGGGTCTGACACAAATCAATACTGTGAAGAACTCCAGTTCACGGATTCTCGATTTAGTACTCGTGAATGACTCAGCGTTATCAAGCTGTTGCGTATCCGAAGCGGCTGAATCGCTCGTAGAAATCGATACTCCACATCCTGCTATTGACGTCACCGTTTCTATTTCGGTACCAGTGTCATTTGAACCATCTCTAGACGACTGCCAGTTCGATTTTCGTCGGGCTGATTATAGTTCGATGAATGATGCGCTATTATCAATCGATTGGCAATTTTTGGATTCTGATCAGGATCTGGACGATATTGTATGTATTTTCAACACGGAGATACGTCAAGTCATCGAAGCTCACGTGCCTCTTCAGCGCCCTCCACTGAAGCCTCCTTGGACGAACAGGAGCCTCCGCCTGTTGAAGCGCCGTAGGCGATCTGCACTTCGAACGTATAGTCGGAGTCGTTCGCAGCACTCCAAACATCACTTTGTAATGACCAGTAACAAGTACACACGATATAACCGTCTATTGTATGCTCGATACGTTGATCGTACGCAGAGAAATTTACGTCTACATCCCAAACAGTTCTGGTCCTTTGTTCGTACTAAACGCAAGGAAGATGGATTGCCTACGTCCATGTATTTCGGCGACCGATTTGCTAGCACAGCCTCTAGTAAATGTGAGATCTTTGCTGAACACTTCAGGAATGTCTTCTCAAATACGCCTGCTACGCCATCGCAGATAGAGGCTGCTGTTCGTGATACGCCGCTAGACAGCATCGACTTTGGAATTTTCCAGATCAGCGAGGAGCATGTCGAAAATGCATTACGTAAGCTCAAACATTCCGTGTCACCCGGTCCTGATGGGATTCCTTCATCTGTGTTGAAAAACTGCTCGAGTTCTCTGATGACGCCGTTAGTAAAACTGTTCAATGTCTCGTTACAACAGCAAAAAATGTCTCGTTAAAACAGCAAAGAGGCTTTTCACCATCCTAGATTTCATTAAGACTGAAAAAAGTCAGATGAAATAAGAAATAAATAAATAAATAAATAAATTAATACAGTGCAACCAACAATCAATACGAAACTAACGATTTTAAATTGGCTCACCGCTTTAGTAGCCTATTGGTCCCAAGCAAACGATTAACGTACCCTATTCTAGTCGAAATTCTAGTACTACGCAATGTTTGTTTTGATTCGCTATGAAAGTTTGACAGATAAAATGAGGGGTTATTGGTTTTTCCTATGTTTCGAGGGGTGAATCGATTAGCTTGGGACCGATGAGAGTACCAGAGCTGTGCCAAAAAGTTGAGCACGTTTCTGCGGGACCTTCTAGTCTTAGAGTTACCTCTATGGTGCAACTATCGACAAGAACCAAAATCCTTCGTGCGACATATCAAACTTCATGATTCTGCACGGCTTATAATAGTCTTAGACAGTCTACAGTCCCATTTAATTGCGCCCCTCCCCCCCCCCCCGCTTAAATATCCAACTCCCAATAAGAACCGGAACCCCTCGTGTGACATATCAAACTTCATTATTTTACAAAACTCCGTCGGTAATGACCATATTAAGAGTTCAAATTTGCTATCCCAGACAGCTGAACGGACACTGGAGCTGGTGAATACTTTGGACATTCACACGCTGCGCTACTTCCGGTAAAAAATCGCAGCTAGTATGCAATGTCTTCTCAGCACGGATAACTTGAGCGTGTCAAGTTGATCGGTAACGATCATTTCGTGTCCTGTGCACATGGGACTCATCGTTTCCTATCGGTTTGGAGTTCTGCCCATAGTATTGTTTAGTTGACCCATGGAAAGACGAACAATGGGGATGCGAATTTCATAAGTGCTATCGCGTGAATTCTGAATACGGATGTGATCATATGATGGCGATAATAAAAATAAAAGCACACAATTGGTTTGAATCATGTTGGTGTCTGCAACCAAAACCTGATTATACTTTTTTTTTAATGAACTCTGCCTTAAATCTGTTAATTATTATTAGTACAATAATATTAAGTTTGAAAGAGATATTGAAATAATCGAAGAATTCACGCGTAACATCAGAACATTAATGCAAATGCAAATACATCTTCCATTGAATCTGTTAATTCAGGCAGAAGCTAATATCATCATCTGTCGAACTGTGCTGCGAGCATGGCTTGAAATTCTTTTGATCGGGAGGAAATTTGCTCGAGGAATTGCTTGAATTTAAGGAAATGTAAAATTTAAAGACTTGTCGTCACAACTAAGAGATTCCCATTTCATTTGTATGGCAATCACGGCCCTCATTATGAGTATCACTTCCTTTTCACTGTATATTGTCGCTAGAGTTGCAAACCGATATAACCCACTCGTGACAATCGATTTTATTCTAGTTTTGCATTAAAGCGCATTATTCAACGAATACAGTGCACTAGATACGACATTATGTTGAACGTACAAAACGAAAGTGAAATCGATTGTCGCGAGTGGATTATTTCAGTTTCCAACTCTAGCATGGTGCTCCAAGAAATTAAGTATAAGTATTCGCAGAATTGGTCATGTTTGTAGTCTAGTAAAACATTAATATGCGTATTTCAGGGTGTAAGAAGAGTTTTTGAATAAATAAATTCATTCGAGGTTTTCTTCATTTTTTTTAAATAGTTCAAGAATAAGGATTTGGGTACGTTTTTAATTACATTTGTGTAACTTTAATTACATTAATTACAGAAAATTAATTTTTAATTACATTAATTACGTAATCAAATTGAGGTACGTGTTTTAATTACAGTAATTACACTGGCACTGCTTTGATTACGCGAAATTAAATTTAATTACATGAAATACTTAATTTTCATTTTTAATTACTTAAGTACATAGTTAAACACCTTGTACTTTAAATCCAACGCAGTCAAAAAGGCTATTGCGTGCCCCTCGGCTATTTCACTCACCCCTGCATGTTCTGCATGAATCCACACACCCCTGATGTTATCTGTCAAACTTTCATAGCGAATCAAAACAAACATAGTGTAGTAATAGAATTTCAACTAGAATAGGGTACGTTAATCGTTTGCTTGGGACCAATAGGCTACTAAAGTGGTGAGCCAATTTAAAATCGTTAGTTTCGTATTGATTGTTGGTACTACCAACAATCAATACGAAACTAACGATTTTTAATTGGCTCACATGCGGTTCAGTTGGCACCAATTAGCAAAAGCGTTGAGTTGGAGTTGGAGAAGGTGGCAGTCAGCGATGGCTCGGATTCGGAGATAGATTTTCATGTCGTCTGCGAACGAAGGTCGTTGACCGTCTAGGACGAAATTGACGACGTTGAAATACACAAGAAATATCAATGGGCCGAGGTGGCTACCTTGCGGAATACCCCAAGTGGCAGGGAACGAAGGAGATCGGCTGTCGTCGATTACGATTGACTTCAGTTGCGAAGCCGCCCTAGTTATCATAGCGAGGTCGTTGTTGATAGCTGTCAAAGATTGACCAGACATTGGAACATTACTGGCTGCTAGAGAAACGTGCTCGTCCGGTAGGTTCTCATCCGAGAATACACTCGCAAGCTTGGTTGAGAACAGACGGCAAATGTCCTGAGGGGATGAAGCTTCTTCGCCGTTCAATACCATAGTCGATGGAAGGCCAGACTCCTTCCGTTGCTCATTCACATAATTCCAAAAAGTTTTCGGGTGAGATCGAAGCTTCCGTTGAACATCTCGTTGATAACGCCGATAACATTGGTGACTGGTTCGTTGATTCGTATGATTGATCCTCACATAATGGTCCTTGAGTTGGGGTGTGGTACTTGGTGTATTTTTTTAGCGCGGCTCTTTTGGAAGACTTTAATATACGGAGTTCCCTTGTTTGCCAAGGATGATGATTACCTTGTTTAGGAACTTTTTTCGGAACGTGTCGCTCAATGACGTAAGCCAAAATATGCGAAAGCGTTTGGGCAGCTGCATTGACATCGGCAGGGACGAGTATCTTGTGCCAGTCCAAATTCGAAAGAAGTTCCCCGATACTGTCGTGGTTAGCATTTCGGAAATCGTATGGAATGACCTCAAGAATTTGGTTGCCTTCAAGTGCAATAACTAAAGGAGGATGGTGTGGAACAGTCTTTATCAACGAAGAAACAGCCATAGACAAATGCAGAGCAGTATCCTGAGCGCTGACGAAGCAAAGGTCTAAGCTACGATTGTTCTCATTAATCACGTGGTTGATTTGCTTCAGAGTGGCGATACTGTAATGATCCAAAAGGCTTACAGCTCCAGAGTGAAATGTAGAACGGTTGTGGTCCGGATACAGGAATCCACCGCCAAGAAATTGCCGGTAGATTGAAGTCGCCAAAGCTCCTTCGGTTGGGTGTGGGATTCCCAATTCCCGGAAACATCATTTTCGTTTCCCGGGATTCCCGAATTTCCCGGGAATTTTTTACTTATTTAACGATTGCTTTAGATTCAGCTGAACTTTATTTTCACCGGTGAAATTTATCATTACTGTGTGGTGCCCAGTTAAACCGTTTCATTTCCCTGTCCAAAATGCTTGAATTAAATATCTGGTCCCACTAGTCAACTACCAAATCGGAGGTGTATTAAATGTACGTGATCGTATTATGTAATAGAAACAGTGGTTAAGAAAAACGCTTATGATGATTGTTCGACTGGTATCAATTTGAATCGGTCCAATTTCAGCCAACATGACATATCTTCTATACAAGGATAGTCAGAAAAATTGACGTAAGATAGACTAATCAACTTTACATTCAATTCGAATTCTACATAGCATTCCTTTACCGTTCACTGTTAAACCCTGCTTCCCAAAACAATGAGAACTAGAATCAAACAAGGCTCCACGGAATATTGGTTCGAAGGATGATCTCGAAATAGCACAGGCTGGGAACCGTCCGAAGAGAACTCGTTCTTGTTGATATATATATATGTATATATTAATTCTTAGCTTACATTTCTAGTTCAAATGGACTGTATCCGGTCCGGAAGACGCCCCCTTAGCTCTGAATACAAACTCAGATGTCCTGGAGATTCCTGCTGGAACGTTATCTCCAACCGAAAGCTACGAAATAGGCATCACGGTTGTAGACTCCAGTGAGGAAAAGCAAATTGTTGCAGCTAACATGAAGCTGAACGTACTGACGCGCGCCTTAAAAGGGAACGTATTGCCGTCGGATGCATCCACCGGATTTGCCCAAACGACTGAAGTGCGAACCATCTTTAACGACCGAAGTGTATCCAGCTTGGTCTGGAGCTGTGAAGACACTTCTGGTGACACACGCTGTTCTGAAGATTTGATCATTTCAGAACGCACAGCATCAATTTCTTTTATAAAGGAATCCAATTACACCATATCTGCCACAGTAGGAGACGTTAACTTGATTTCAAATCTACAAGTAAATGCGAAGTCAACAATATCCGTGGTGCTGCAAACGCTGCCACCAATGTACCTTATACCTGGTCAACGGTACGAAATCTTGGTGGACGTACATGGACTTGTCCCAAAATGCATCAGTAACTGGACCGTTGTGAAAGGCGAGGGATACTCTTACTTTGACACTGCTGCTATGGGTGGCCTTGGAGGTGTCTTCATCAACGATATCGAGGAGAATTTTCTCTCTGAACTCGTAGACTACGGGAACGACACCGTGACACGTGAAGTCACACTGATTCTGCCCGCAAATGCACCCAACTGGGAAGGACTAGCACCTGACGTGCTCTACAAGTTTAGATTGGTTACAAATTGTCCTGAACCGATCGATGACAGCGTTGATTCAAAAGTGTCTCGCGGAACCGTAATCAGCCACTGGGATATGATCTTGGAAACCAATGCGCCGCCCAAGGGTCTCCCCTTGGAAGTTACACCCAACGAAAATGGAACTGCCCTCAGCACGTTCTTCACGTTCGCCACTGGAGTTGCCCAAGAACGAGAATCGGACTTTCCGCTGTTATATTCGTATTGGTACTCCGCCGAAGGAAACTCGATTAATTTTGCTAACTACTACGAAGTTATGTCTGCGGAAACTCAGCTCCCTTATTCCAAGGATGGTATTTCCACATTCTACGAAGTATGTGACTCGCGAAGTGCCTGTTCCCGTGTTGACGGACCTAAAATTACATTAAAAGCTAATCCCTCGTTGACCCCGGCAAACACAGAATTTCGTATTGATGCCGTGGAGAACAACTTCCTTCGTGGTAACCTTCGCGAAGCAACCAAGACAGCGTTCGACACTCTGATTACCCTGAAAAATCAAGACGCGAAAAACTTCAACGACGTCTACTCCAAGATGATGGCCTTGTTGGAAGACCAAACTCCTATAGTCAGGAAGGTGTTCGTTGAAAGATCACGCTATTTGCCAGAATCCTCAATTCTTCAGTTCGTCCAGCAGGTGAAAATTCTGATTGACCTGGGACAGAAGGGTTCCAACGACAATCTACTCGGTGAACTACTTGAGTTAATCGACTCCGTCGAACGAGGGCCTGCTCGGAAAACACGGGCTACTGAACCTAATCTGAAAACCACTCTAATCGGTAAGGCCGAAACCAAACTCGAGTTGTTTGAAAGCCTGATAAACTCTCCGAATGGAACGGAAGAATCCAAGAACAGTAACAAGGCAAAGTTGCTATACTACATCCCGACGGCAGTTAGAGAGCTCTGTGATAATGACAAGAAGTATGCCTATTCGAGCGATTTGTTCACAATGGAGGTTATGAAGGTGAGTTCAAAGGTGATAAAACCGCTTCAAACGGGTATTCGCATACCGGACAACGAGACCAGTCTGCAGCATGCGGTACTGAAGAGTACAGATGAACCAAAGATTGACAACTTACCGGCGAAAGTGCCGTACTATTGTCTAGGAAAAGTGTGGTACCGAACAGATCTCCTCACTTCGTATCCGATGTTGGGGATGTACCAGGTATTTCTGTTGATGGATGGAAGTGAAAAGCTCGCTGAATGGAAGGACGGACAATATCTGTGGAACATTTCTCTACCAGTTGGGAATTCTGCTGAAGGTTACAAGGTAAGGAACTGTAAGCAGATTAACAAAATCTTAACAGAGTTTTGTTTCAGTGTGAACTATGGAGTAAGGAGCAAAGGTGGGCAAATAACCTATGCGAGAGTTCACCTCATATTGGATTCTTGGAATGTAACTGTAGTCAGCTGAACTACCTAAGGTAAATCCTACCGTCAACAGTGGTTCAAAGAATGTAATTTATATTTTATTTGCATGAGCAGGATAGTTTCCTCGATGGGTAATGATACCGAGACTAACGTTACCATATCTACAACAACGGTGGCTTCAGTTGCAACGGAGACATCATCGATTGCTGATCAGCCGACGGAAATTACAACTAGCACTGACATGTTGACGTTCGCTTCTCTATCGACAGACGTTACACCAGTTACGTCCCCTGCAAGTACCACATTATCATCTCCTGTGACCGTCCCGATGACGACCGTCAGTTCAACCACAACCCCATCTTCTACGATGACAACTCCATCTTCCACGATAACTACCACAACCACTTCATCTCCAAACGCTACTCAACCTTCTCAACCTACTACTATCACTAACACCTCCACCAAACCGGTGGATGCCATCAGCAACCCCAACACAACTCTGCAGGAAGCGGAACAGCTAAAGGCCAATGCCACCCGTGGCCACCTGGGTGGAGGTGGTACCGGACCCCTAGGATATTCCATGATCGGAGCATTGTTTTTCTTCGCTATACTGACCGTAGTTGCACTGATTTTATACCGCCGGCGACGGCATACGACGTCCCTGGCCGAAGAACTGCATGGGATTGCAAGCCGAGTACGGACCCAATCGCTGCCGGTTCGATACGCACGGTTTCAGGATGAGCATAACATGAGTGGGGATAATGTTTCCACCATCTCGGATACGGTTACGATTTGAATAATTGGTTGTGTTATTCCAATGGAATTGCTTTACATGTTGGTGCTGTATTTTCATATAGGTATTTGTTTAAAGTGTTTTACAGATACAACATTTACGGAATATATTAAGGTTATATGTGTTTACTAAATGTAAGACTTTGTATCAATTATGGATGTTAAAGTAGCATAATCGCATCGTCGATGTACCCTTACGAAAGGATTTTTTTTCAATTGCCAGCAATGATTATCGCCACTACAACAAGCTTCTTTACAAGAGGTATGTAATTCGTACCCAACATAATCTGCAGGCCACCCCAAGGGATTCTGGTCGTTTGTGAATACGAAGAGAAAGGAAAGTGGCCTGCCGTCAAAAATGTTTCGCTACAAAGACGTTGCATTGACAACTGAGGACAAATGCAGCCTATTTGCTAGGCACTTCTTAAGCGTCTTCTCGAATGACTCCCCATCGCAAGCAGAAATTGAGCGAGCCGTCCGTGATGTGCCAACCGACGTCGTAAACATGGATGTTTTTGCCGTAGATGTACAAATGGTTCTCTCTGTGATGAGTAAAACCAAATCATCATTTTCACCAGGTCCGAGTGTTATTCCATCGGGTGTCCTGAAAAAAATGCTCCGATATCTTAGCTGTTCCGCTGCCCTTGCTCTTGAACCTGTCACTTCATCAGCGCTATGGAAACGGTCTACTATGTTCCCTCTGTTCAAGAAAGGAGATAAACGCAATGTGGAAAACTACCGTGGGATTACCTCGCTCTGGGTTGAATCTAAGGTGTTTGAGTCGCTGATAAATGAGAGATTGTTTGCTTCCTGCAAGCATAACATAAGTACATGTGAACATGGCTTCTTTCCTGGCCAATCCGTGGAAACGAATCTCGTCAGCTTTACGTCGTTCTGTATGAAAAAGGTATGCAAGAAACTTCAAGTGGATGCCATCTACACTGATCTTAAAGCTGCGTTTGATAGAATTGTGCACGACGTTCTGGCTTAGATCGTACCTCGTGCAACGTGATGTTATTGTATGCCTTGGAAACTACTCATCGTACTGCTTCTCGAACAGTTCAGGAGTTCCACAGGGTAGCACTTAGAGACCACTGCTCTTCTTTTTGTTTGTGAACGATGTAACGTTTATTCTACTACGTGGAGGTAACTTGTTTTTCGCCGATGACTTGAAGATTTACCTAGTCGTTCGAGGCTATGCTAGGACTGCCGTTTTGTTTGATTGTAACGTTGCTGGGACTGCACTTCGGTGTCATGTTGAATGAAAAGCTCACGTACACTCGCCACTTCCCAAGCAATATGTTCAAGATCTCTAAGGAATTCCGTGATCCTCTGTGTTTTAAAGCCCTTTACTGTTCATTGGTACGCTCACTACTGGAATTCGCGTGTGTTGTCTGTAATCCCTTCCAAGCAGTATGGAGTGCACGATACGTTGCTGTTCAACGCAAATTCATCAGATACGCACTGCGCTATCTTCCTTGGAATGACCCGCTGAATTTACCACCGTATGCTGACCGCTGTCTTTTGCTGGGTTTGGATACTCTTGCTGAGCGACGAAACGTATCGCTGGCCGTCTTGCTTCCGTGCTTTCGTCTATTAACGTCTTTTTAAACTGTTCCCCTGGTAGAGGCCGTCTTGGTTGCTAAGGTCTTGCTCGCAGAATATGATGTTCCTGAGTTACTAGCCAAAATTAATCTGCTCGTGCCCGAACACTCCATCCGAACATGCAACCAACTATGCTGCAAACTGTTAATTTGTCTCCATGATTCATCAATTCAACGAAGTATCTGACTGATGAACATCAATGCCTGAGTATTGACTTTGACATCAATGCCTCCAGATTTCGTCATCGTTTGCTGCCGCCCAATTTTTAATGAGTGACTACATTTAGATTTAAGTGTTTCATTGAGACTACCATGTCAGATGGACTATTTATTTAGTTAATGATAAATTTACCAACAAATAAACCCCCGTCGCATTTTTTTTTTCAAAACTATTCAACAAATCCCAGTTTAGTATTTGCAGATGACACACCTTGAAATACGAAAATTTCTACTGCTCTGCTGCTATTGTACTAAATATGACACACCTTTCAAGAAGATCACCATGCTTGGCATACACAGTTTTGGTCACGAACTGCTCATTTGCTAATAACTTTGCACGCAGTTGTCGAAACATAGTTCTTTTTGAAGCAGTGGATAGAAAAGAGTTCAAGCTTGTTATAGAGACGTAAAAAAGAGTGGATTTTAATTCTAGTAATGAACTGTATTTGTTTTTGGGTTGTAAAAATGAATTGAGAAATGCTCGCTGCACATCTCGGACTTAAAGTGTTAAATTCAAATGTTAAGATTCACCTACTCTTTGCATATCTATAGTAAACTATGATCCTAATCTATCAATTACTTTAAAGAAATACAAATTTCAACAACTGAGTGAAAAGTTATTAACAAATGAGCAGTTCGTGTGTACAACTGTGCATGCCAAGCATGTAACAGTTGGGGCACTCCCTGCCCAGCACTAATGAGACCCCCCTCTACACTGCCTCAGGGTCGGCATACACGTGTGACTATCGCGGCCAAGGAAACACTCAAATACTCTTAACATACCCCGATGAACTTTCACGCGTGTCTCGTTTATTTCTCTAACTTTCCCACTTTCTTATCGGCTATCTCCTACCTTAGCCTTCACTAGTTCTTCCTTCGTCTTCCGTTGTCGATGGGGGCCCCCTTCTCCTGCGTTCTGCTACACCTTCACCTTCACTTTCTCCTTTCCTTTGCTTCTGTTCAAGAGTTAATGAACAATCAACAAAGCACGTGCCGCGAAAGTATCAGTTTGGCTCTATCCAGCCTTTTCTTCGTTGTAGTCTCCGTTACCTCGTGAACCTTGTATTTCTTGTACGACTTGTATCCCAGGTCCTTCGTCATGATGGTGTGGGCAGTAACGAACTCCTTTCTCGATTAGCGAGGTACTTACAGTTCAATATGTTAGGGCAGGATCGTGGTTTTCCGGCGGGGTATTTCGGGATCACACACGGACACTAGTCACCCAAAAACGGAACGGCAAAATCGGCGGAGTAGGCACTCAAGATCATCAAAACTTTATTTAATTGGAAAAAACGATCTTTATTTCTTGGCTGTTGCAACTTTACTAACTAATTTTCATTCCTTTACATTGTCTATTTAAACCTACGTTGTGTTGGAACATTTTATCTAATCAACTTGCATACAATATTGGCAGTGCAGTACTAGAACTGCCAGCACTATCTTCTCAATCAGTTTGAGAACTGTCATCGCCGCCACCTGAAATTTCTGAATTTCACTTTTTCTAAATATGTCATAATAATTCAAAAACAAATCAATCTAAACACACAATCAAAATATTCTAAGCTTCTTCAGTTGCTTCTTCGAACGACAGCATGCAAATCTTCGTAATCGGACGACGGATGATTCCCTTGCTGGTTTGCAGATCGACGACTCGGATGAGCCCAGCTGGTCCGGGGATGGTGTTGACGATTCTTGCGAGTTGCCACTTCACGGGAGCGAGAAACTCATCGACGACGGCGACTAATCTTCCGGGCTGGATTGCAGTGTTCGGTATGATCTGTTGGTTTTCCTTCTGCAGCTCCTGCAAGTATTCGATCTTCCACTGGTACCAAAATTGCTGGACTTTTTGCTGGAGACGCCGGTAGTGGTCCAAACGACTGGTGTCAATTTTGCTAACGTCGACTTCGGGGAGAGCGGTCATTGTAGTGCCAATAAGGAAGTGTGCCGGAGTGAGCCGGGTCCTCAGTCAGTGGAGTCAATGGCCGGGAATTCATTGCTGCCTCAATTTGTGCCGGCACGGTGGACATATCTTCGAACGAGAGCATTGAGTTGCCGAACTGTCGAACTGCTTCCCACAACTCACCAAAATGTGGGGCTTTCGGCGGTGCCATATGCCACTGGATTCCCTGGTTCGCACAGTGAGTGGCTATTTCACCGATCGTCTTCTCCTTCTGCATCAGCTGGTATAGTTCGCGAAGTTCATTTTGGGCACCCTGAAAGTTTTTCCCGTTATCGGAATGGATGTGTGCAGGACAACCACGACGAGCGATGAATCATCGCAGTGCAATGATAAATCGTTCACAAGTTCCAGGTGCACGGCTTTGGTGACGAAGCATACAAACACGCTGATGTAGACCTTGGTTGGTGCAGCTCGTTTGTGGATTGGCCTGATGTATAATGGGACGGCATAGTCAACTCCGGTGACTGAAAACGGACGGCTAGGAGTGATTCTGTCTTGGGGCAACTGTCCGGTTTGTTGCTTGGTGGGTACGGGTGAAGCACGAGCGCATCGAAAGCAGTTTCTAACGATACCATTGACCAATCTACGTCCACCCAGGTCAGCGGCGGTCTTCCGGATCGAGCGGTTCATTTTTCGACGAAACCGCTCCCTCACAACCTTGATGGCTGCTGGTGTCCTCGCCGAACGCAGCTGCCCGGATCTCACAAGGTCCTTGGCCGAGCCTCTCTCCTGGCACCAACTGATGGTGATATAGATGAAATTCCGCTTCACCCCGTGGGATTTCAACCGCCGGAATATGTTACCGGGTCGCTCACCTCTCGCAAACAACTTTACTGCGACGTTGCGGTACTCCTTCATCGTGCGCGGTAAACAAACAACAAATGACAGCAAGTCGACACCGTGCGCGTCGGCTAGCCTATATATGAGGCTAAAGCTGACACCAATACCAATACCCAGACTGCACATGGTGCGCACCTACACGATGAAAAGTTGTATTCGAACTTATTGAACACCCTGTAGTGTGGGTACCCCAAGTGCATTTTGAATCAAACCAGACTCCAAGGTATTTAAAGGTTAAAGATTGGGTAATAGGGGTCGTCCATTAATTATGCCATACATTTAGGGGGGAGGGAGGTTTTTGAAAACTGTGACGAGCCATACAAAAAAAAATAAGGTTCATACAAAACATGTGGCAAAGGGGGGAGGAGGGGTTAAAAATGGGCCAAATTTGCGTGACATAATTAATGGACCATCCCATATCTCTGCCCAAAAGATTTAGATGCAGTTGGGCTGGAAACCGCTTCCTTGTAAACACTACCAGTTCAGTTTTCTGCGGTGAAAACTCGATCAATAAATTACTTGCCCAGAAAGACAGATTGTTTAGGGAATTCTGCTATGGTCTTTGCAAGATTTCCGCACGTAGACCTCTCAGGGAAACCACGGGATCGTCTACAAGCTGTCTAAGTGTGCATCGATTATCTAAGCAGTTATCAATATCTTTGACATAGAAATGATAATGGATGGTCCATTAATTATGTCACGCAAATTTGGTCCATTTTCAACCCCCCCTCCCCCCTTTGTCACATGTTTTGTATGTACCTTAATTTTTTTTAGTATTGCTCGTCACAATTTTTCAAACCCCCCCCCCCCCTCCTCCCTAAAGGCTCACGCACATTAGATCCGGATCGGACGCGTTGCGGCAAAGTGACAGCTAAATCTATTGTCTAACTGTCAAATTTACGTCAACGCAACGCAAACGGATCTAATGTGGGTGGCCCTTAAATGTGTGAGAAAATTAATGGACGACCCCTAAAGTAAGGGCTTAAACATGAACCAACCAGTGGAAACTAACGATTTTAAATTGGCTCACTACTTGACTAGTCTATTGGTCCCAAGCAAATCGATTAACGTACCCCATTCTAGTCGAAATTCTAGTACTACACAATGTTTGTTGTGATTCGCTATGAAAGTTTAACAGATAAAATGAGGGGTTCGTGGATTTTCCTATGTTTCGAGGGGTTAATCGATAAGCTTGGGACCGAAGAGAGTACCAGAGCTGAGCCAAAAAGTTGAGCACGTTATTTCGGGACCTTCTAGTCTTAGAGTTACCTCAACTTTTTGGCTCAGCTCTAGCACTCTCTTCGGTCCCAAGCTAATCGATGCACCCCTAGAAAAATAGGAAAATCCACGAACCCCTCATTTTATCTGTCAAACTTTCATAGTGAATCAAAACAAACATAGTGTAGTACTAGAATATCGACTAGAATGGGGTACGTTAATCGATTTGCTTGGGACCAATAGGCTAGTCAAGTAGTGAGCCAATTTAAAATCGTTAGTTTCCACCGGTTGTCTATGTCTATGGAAACAGAATCAAATGCGCCCTTAATATCCAAAAATACTGAAGCCAATTGGGTTCTTTAAGGGTATTGAAGTAAATGCATATTCGTAATCTGCATTAAAAATGGAACCCAAACCCTAAATTTCATCAATTTTGGTACACTGGAACTATTTTAAATAAGAACGATTACATTCGCAAAAATCACCTTCTAAGCGCCCCTCGGTGTCACTTTGTATGGGAGCGAGCTGTCAGTTTGTCAGTTTAGTGTCAAACAGTGAAGTTATTATTTTGCTTTAAATCTTGATTTAAAAATCAAGATGAAAGTGTGTGGGTTCAAAAAAAAATATCGCTGTGCTCAGAAAACGAAGCTCTTTCAGGTGATATATAAAAACCGATGTATTTTTCAAAATTAAAGAACCCAATTGCTCCTTGTGCGCAAAGGTCAGTTGAATATCAGCTGAAAGCAGCGCTAGACAATCGTTTGTTCCTTTGCTCTTTCGGAAACCAAACTGCGTATTTGAAAGTAGGTTGTTTGATTCAACCCAATGGTCAAGTCTTGATAGGATCATTTTTTCTAATAATTTCTTCTGGCATGATAACATAGAGATCGGACGGTAAGAATTGTGAACAGACGCTGGTAACGTGTAAAGTTGAAGCTGAGAGTATAATCAACAATCAATACGAAACTAACGATTTTAAATTGGCTCACCACTTTAGTAGCCTATTGGTCCCAAGCAAACGATTAACGTACCCTATTCTAGTTGAAATTCTATTACTACACTATGTTTGTTTTGATTCGCTATGAAAGTTTGACAGATAACATCAGGGGTGTGTGGATTCATGCAGAACATGCAGGGGTGAGTGAAATAGCTTGGGACTGCTTGGGACCGTTGTTCTGGTACTGAGTGAGCCAAAAATAATAATGATTTTCTTCGGGACCCAGTGGTCTTAGAGTTACCTCTATGGTATAATCGACGCAAAAATGATTCCGTTGCACCTCGTTTTCTTAGAAAGAGCAGACATAATAATTTTTACTATCTTAACCGATGGCAGACACGAAGCGACTAATGCTCGCCATTAAGGTGAAAGTTAATGCTTTTCCGTTGATACTGAATCCACACCCGTTCGAATCACACCCAAATTCAAAATGCACAAATACCAACAAGCATTGCAAATTAGGAAAATGAGAAGTAATTAAATTTTGACCGTATTCATAAACACAATATCACAGACAAACAGACGTAACTCTTTGAAAAACTTGTTCTTGAAAACATAGTATCTCAAAACATATAACCTCAGTAACGACATCTATCTGGCTTCTCGCGGAAAACAAGCTTGCTCGCTAACTCGTAAACAATATTGCATAAAATTTCTATAGAATATATAGAAACGTCAAAGTGATTCGATGCCAGCGCTGCGGCGAGTAGTTCGCGAAACTGATAATATTCAAATCAACCGTTAAATGCATGAACGAAGATACACAATGAAGAGTTACGTCTGTTTGTCTGTGACAATATTCTTGTATAATTATAATAATTCTACTACTGAAATGACAACTTCAATTCAAAGATTCCAAGTTCAGGAAAGTCCTACTAATGATCTTGCCATAGTTCGGTAGGGACGGCCTGCCGAACTTCAGCGAAGTCCTGATGAAGTTCAGGGAAGTTTTGCCGAAAGTCCTTCCGAAGTTCAGGGAAGTCCTGCTGAAGTTCAAGGAAGTTCTGCGGAAATTCAGAGCAGTTCTGCCGAAGTTCAGGAAAGTCCTTCCGAAGTTCAGGGAAGTCTTGCTGAAGTTCAAGAAAGTCCTGCTGAAGTTCAGGGAAGTTCTGCCGAAGTTCAGGGAAGTTTTGCCGTACTTCAGGCAAGTTCTACCAATGTACAGGGAAGGCCTGCCGAACTTCGTGGAAGTCCTGCCAAAGTTCAGGGAAATCCTGCCGAAGTTCAGGGAACTCCTGCCGAAGTGATTTATTAGATTTTTCGACTGGTACGTATGGAGATTTCTTTTATATGGCTTTCTCAGTCTAGGGTAATCCAAACAGGGAAATGCAAAACTGACTGTTTGGATTACCCTAGATTGAGAAAGCCATATAAAAGAAATCTCCTGCAGAAGTTCAGCGAAGTCCTGCCGAAGTTCAGAGAAGTTCTTCCGAAGTTCAGGGAAGTTCTACCGAAGTTCAGGGAAGGACTGCTGAAGTTCAGGGAAGTCCTTTCATTTCAATTCTTGGAAATCAGGGAAGTCCTGATGAAGTTCAGGGAACTCATTCCGAAGTTAAGGGTAGGCCTGCCGTAGTTCAGGGAAGGCCTGCCGAACCTCAGGAAAGTCCTGCCGTAGTTCAGGGAAAGCCTGTCAAAGTTCAGGGAACTCCTCCCGAAGTTCAGAGAAGTTCTGCCGAAGTTCAGGTAAGTTCTGCCAAAGTTCATGGAATTATCTAATTATCTTTAAAAATACCAAGATATATCAGAATACCTTCATCAAAAAGGCTGAAATTTTCACAGAATATCATGAAATAATTGTGAAGCAACTTGTGAAAATCGAGGATAATTTTTCATGCGAAATACTTGTGTAATTGATAAGCAAAGTTAACAACCACTATGATTGTGGTCCTAAAATTGAACTTAGAAAATGGTTTTCAGAGAATTTAAACAATAAATCAATCTTGTAAAAATGGCTAGAGACAGCAATTTTAGTTCTTTAATTTTGCACGGAAGAGTTTTTTCGATTGAGCGCTTCATTATTTTGTAAAAAATCGATGAGTTGAGTCATTCTAATCCGATCCACTTTCACGTTAAGCTGGATTTAGACAGGGCAAGTCAATTGATCAAGTCAGTTGAATTCAACTGACTTGAACGCGAATTGAAATTGTAAACCATGTCATTCAACTGACTTGATCAACTCACTTGAATTGAAAAAAGTTGAACTAGGCACAACTCACACATAACACGCGACGCGAGACAAGACACAACACTTATCGTTCTTACAACATTTAAAACGGATTAAAAATTACCTTTCTGTCGGCCGGTTTCGGGCGCGATGCTGCCCATCTACGGGACAATGTCCGGTACAAGGCACAACTTTTCAAGCTAATTGAATTCAACTGAGTTGATCATTTGACTTGCCTAGTCCATACCCAGCTTAAAGCAAAAATCATGAAACTTAATCTCACCACAGTTTGGAGATATTTGCAGCTGGTGAGTTTTGTTATAGGGGAAAAGTTGACTTCGGCAATACCTTAACCTATTATCGTCAGGGGGTAAACAACGTCCTTGAGAGCTCAATTCTGGCCTGTGGATGCATTGTGTTTCAGAGCAACTATTGGCCAAATAGTTGTGCTCTAGGACTTTGTTTACCCCCTGACGATAATAGGTTAAGGTATTGCCAAAGCCAACATTTTCCCTATATCAACCACAGTTGTGTGCTTGTTGATTTTCGTCTACGCGCGTTGTCCAAGCGTGATCTTGGGCTTTGGTGAGATTTGATTTTTTGATATTTTTCCATTACTGATTCAAACCTTTGACCTGTGAAAAATGTGTCGGATTGGTTAAATATCCTAAAAGTTATTGAAAATTGTAATGCTGGCTAGAACAAAAGTAGGAGTGAAATCATAAAAAACTCTAAAAATACATATAAGCAAATCTCAGCATAACATGACTTTTAGTAGACTATCCGAAAAATCCCTTTTGCGATAAGTCGGCGATGGTAACTTGGGAAGTGTCCCCAGGGATCAAGTGTGTCCAGTTTCGCCTACCTTATAATTTGGGGTATCTTATGCATGGGGATGACGTGTTAAGGTCGGACATCAATTGCGGGTCACTTATTCCCTGACACTGTGGAACCATTGGCCAAGAACTTTTGCGTTGACGACTTACTAGCAGGATCCTATGATATCGATCCGAATCCGACGGGAAGTTTCAGGATGCTTAGTTCTGCCGTAATCCCGCTGAAAAAGTGGACTTCAAACTCCGTTGAAGTCCTGGAAGATATTCCACCAGAAAATCGATGGCACGACTTGCAAGGTCAACAATCCGACAGCACTCTCAGTCTAATTTGGGAACTTGGCACCGACATCTTTCGTTTGAAGGTGCAATTGCCACTTCCGACTGCTGTTCTCATCAGGCGTAGAGTGGCCCAAATCTTCGATCCCTTGGGACGTGTCGATCCCACCGTTACAAAAGCGAAACTCTTTATGTAATGCCTCTGGGTGTTGAAACGCTGATTGGGATCAACCTTTGCCTTCTATTAAATTGTAGCAAGAGTGGATTCCATGCTACCATCGAAAACCTTGTTCGTGAAGTTCGAGTTTCTAGATGTGCTTCAATCGCTGATGCGCCAGACAAGGCCTACGGGACGCTATGTTTGTGCCCAATTGCTGGTCCCAAGTCCAAGGTTTCTCTTCTCGCAGTACGCCATTAGATAGACAGACGGGAGCTATCCGTAGCTCATCTTTGCACACAGCTGTACAAGAAAGTCTCTGTTTGGTTACAAACTGGAAACGACAAAATAAATATTCAAATAAAGTGAGGTTAAATGATGTATAGTAGGGGTAAGAGGGGCATAGTGAACAGGTGGGGCATAGTGAGCATCCCGTGCACCAGCTTGGACTTCCGGCCGTTCGGAACAAATTTATTGGTGGTAGGATCAATATTAAAATGATATTGAACCTACTACCAGTTGATTTGTTAGATTTGTTAGAGATTCAGGGCCAAACTGCTGGATGCTCACTATGCCCCTCTTACCCCTATATCCGGTGTATATTAAGATAATCGCCGGTTCTGAACCTTTATCCCGCCAGTGAGTAAGTAGCAGAGGGTTACTAGTCGTAAAATGTCGAATTCATACGAAGGAATTTCTCAATTTTTGCATAGAAAAAAAAACTTGACCCTCGACGGCAGCTATTCGGTATTACTGTTTCTTTTCATTTTCATTGTTGTTTTCCCTCGGTTGTGAATGAAGGTATTTACAATATTTAGTTAGAGCAACACTTGGAGCAACATTGTTCTCAATGTTTCTTAGGTCTGAAAGCATTTTTCGCTTCAAATTTGTTTGATCTGTTTTCTGCAAGGTAGTTTTTACACTTCTTCGATTTCAGAACAGCAAAACGTATTGGTGTTGTGGATATTCTGCAACACGCGGCGAGTTATGTATATGATTCGTCATCAACTTTAGTACGTTTGGACAACTTAAAGACGCAGCTTTGGATGAAACGCACTTCACCCTTTCGGTGTAACTATTTTCTGTTGTGATAGCAGTGGTAGTTGTTGATGCATATGTAGGTATCTACTAAACCAATCGTTCAAAAATTAAAATAAAATGAGTCATAGGACACATTATTCTTACAATCGGATTCATCTATGCATAGGCATGCAACATTTTCGATCTAACATGATCAGCAGAATGTGATACGGTATGGGAGAGTATTGAACAAGTAACACGTGGGTGAAAGCATCATTACGGACGAGTAACCTCTCGAAGAGGTGTTAAAGTTTGTATTTTCATTTGAAGACAAAAAAGCCTTCACAATTTTACGGGGCTACCAGCAAAAATACCCTATCAGATAGTCGGCATTTACGATCAGAATATACTAGAAGATAGGTTTCGCCAACTCATCTGACATGATATTTCCCTGGCACCGGGCAGGTGGGAATTCCACCAAGTGGCAGTCAAATTTGCATTTTCGTGTAGTTTTGAGCTGGCAGAGGTTCCCTTTCTAGCGCCCTACAAATCCGTTAATTTCCTCGGTGCTTCCCTAATTAACTGAGTGTTGGCAAAATGGTTTTATGGTTTCTATGGCACTTCTGTTTGAAGGCAAATTGCAACTGGCAATACAATGTCTATTGTTCAGTTTGGATTTCTAGGAACGATCGCGAGAATATTCCACCAATCACACATTACACTACTACACGATGTCGATTCAATTGCTGATAATACTTTGGGCAAGTTCAGCCGCCGAAGGCTTCCCAGCTCCTGTTCCGTTTGAGGAACTTACAACACTGCCCAAGCTGGGTGCTCTACCGGCCGTACCCACTCCGAACGCACCACTGTCGTATGCGATCGGATCCGAGTTGGACTGTTGCAGTTGGGTCAAATTCAGATTTAAATTCAAACTAAGATTACCCGTCGAACTGAGCAAATCGTTGTACAGGTCATCACACGAGTGGGCGTGGCTACTCATCGATGAAGAGATTCCGTCAAAGATCGATGCCGACGAAGCCGGACTGTCCGATGTAGCTGGGTAGAGCATTGTAGATACACCCGTCCCAACCGACGAAGCCGGAGTGCTTTGCTGTTGATGAAGACCCTTCTGCGAGGGTGTGCCAATCGGGGCTTGAGGCCGAATTGGTTGGATATCTTCACCGATACTAACGCCACCGGGATTGTTATCGTTGCTGATACTGCTACTACTGCTGCTTCCACCGCTGCCATTAGAACCACCAACGTGGTTGCCGCCAGTAACCGACGCAGAAGCACCCGGAGATTTCTTATTCGTCACCACAATGTCCTTTACGTTCAGATTAATTTTGGGCTTGTTTTTCGGTGGATCGAAATAGTAGTTGAAGCGCTTGAACGATTCAATGTCACGCTCCTCCGATTCCAGCTCGTTGAGGTTGACCATCTGGTTTGGCGCAAATATATTTTCTAGAATAGTAAGCAAAGTATTATTTATAACCAACAGATTCTTTTGCAACGGTGGACAATGTGTAACATTCCGCATTTCGATTTCATTATTATTTTCGATTTCATAGATAGGTAATATACCTACTTCCAAAATAAAATGTAACATATTCAAGATAGTTTTTGTGCGTGCGCAAATCGAGCTCCCTTTTTTCCCGAACTTACTTAATTTTCATGTTAACCAAGAAGTAAAGTCTAGGATCTCAGCTGTCAAAAATTAAAAAAAAAAAACAAAACAATAGACGGAATATGGTATTTTTTTTTAAATAACTTTGAAAAAAATAAAAACGCTACAATACAAAGTAGTTATTGAAACCAGTGGTGTGCATTATTTGCTTTTATTTACTTTCTCTTTACTAATATAAATAGCAAAAATAACCGTCTCATGGTTCTCAAAGCTTACACCGCTTGGCTCATCTTTCTATGTTACCCGTATCTACAAGCTGGCAAACTGAGCTAATTGAGTTCTAAAACGATAATGAAATCCAAGACAAACAAACGTAACTCTTTCCCCTCCATCGTCGGACACGCATTTAACTTTCAATTTAAATATTATTAGTTTCGCGAATCCCCCACCACAGCGCTGGCATCGACATTTCTATACATTCTATCGAACTATACAACATTGTTTGAGACTTTGAGTGAGTTCCGTGACGATATTTTTAAGGCCTGTCTGTTGTCTCTCTTTATTAGTTTTTGTTTGTCTTGTCCCCGTCTGGATGAGTTTTATCGTCGCACACTGGTCATCGTAGCCGGTCGAATTCTAGAACCGCACTACCGTTCGACGATTTTCGCATAGCTACCTAGGATCTTTGCTACGACATCATTGTTCTCACGGAGACATGCTTGGATTCACGCACGCTCTCTCGTCGGCTGTTCGGCGACGAATACGAAGTTTTCCGTTGCGATAGGACTGCAGCTAATAGCCGGAACGTTAAAGGTGGAGGTGTTTTAGTAGCTGTAAATTCTAGGTTTAAAGCAAGGTTACTAGAAAATAATGCTTGGATATGCTTAGAGCTGGTGTGGACGTCGATTAAACTGGCCGATCGTACCTTGTTTCTCTTTCCTCCCGACCGTATATGCGCACGTGACATCATCCAAACCCATTGCCAATCGGTTTTCTCTGTTCTGGTATACCGCTAAAGCAACCGATGAAGCTATTGTGTTTGGTGACTTCAATCTCCCGGGGATTTCATGGAGAAAAAAAATCGCAACGGCTTCCTCTATCCTGATATGGATCACTCTGTCATCGATTCCAACGCTTCACTCTATTTGGGCAATTGCAGCTCAGCCACTCTTTCTCAAATCAATCATGTTATTAACCAGGACAACCGCAGTTTGGATCTTTGCTTTGTAAGCGCCCAGAACATAACTCCTTTCTTATGCGAGGCGCCCACTCCTCTGGTGAGACTGGATCGTCACCACCCGCCGCTACTGGTGACCAGTCTTGTAAGCGGTCACCGTAGTCGACGCATTTTCTGTGATAATCGACAGCCTTTGCTTCCGACACTTGCAAAACAAGCTATCAAATTACAGTACCAAGCTAAAATGTCATATGACAGGCTCTGTCATACGACACTGTCGCCGAAGACCGTCACGAATGTATGTATTTTAGTTTTTCTCATAATAAGAGCTGCTGATGTTGTGCTTGTGTGAATTCTGAAAATAGCAAGCCATGATGTCCTTAAGCCCGATTCAAAGTAAATTCAAGCATTCAAGTGATCATAACTCAAGAATTAAATAACATAGACGGTTGATCAAAACGTCAAACAAAAGGGTATTTATTCAGCTTTCAAACGATATATAACAAGTTATTACATTTCACCGTTTCGAACGAACTGTCGCACTTTACTTGTGATCGATGCCATCATGATCTGCACAGTCGCTGGTGACACTGTACCGGCGAACTTATTCCACTTTAAACGCATATTTGTTGTGCATTTGTCACTTCTTTACCGCATACTCGAAGTTTTCGCTTGACAATTGTCCAATATTTTTCGTTCGGTCTGAACTCAGGGCAATTCGGAGGATTAATCTCTTTGGCGACGAAATTAACATTGTTTGCAGCATACCATTCTAGTACCTCCTTAGAGTAGTGGCAGCTGGCTAGATCCGGCCAAAACATAACATTGGTCTTGTGTTGCTGAATGAAGGGTAAAATCCGCTTTTTCAGACACTCTTTAATGTAAACTTTCGACGTCATTGTGTGAGACGTGATGAAAACCTTGGTTTTAGGGCCACAACAGCAGATTCCTTGCCAAATCATTAGTTTCCGAGCAAACTTATCAGCAAAAACAAATTTATACATGGAAGGGACATCCCCACGACCAGTTGCCAGGTAAAATTTTCGTCCGGAGATTTGTTTATAATCCATTTTGACATATGTTTCGTTATCCTTTAAAATACAGCCATCAAATTTCGTCAAAACTCGTTCGTATAGTAATCTTGCTCGCTTTTTGACCACTAAATTTTGTTTCAGGGAGCGATTCGGATGTTTACTGGCACAAAAAGACTTATATCCTTCTCTTGAAAGTATGTTACGCACGGTGGAAAAGTTGTAAACGTATTTGTTTGCCAAATCACGTATGGAGACACCTGGGTTGCTTTTCACGTAGGGTTTTTGATCTAATTTCCGTCGTACTAAGCACAACCCGCGCTTTACCTCTCTTTTCTGAACGAGTTTAAACAAAAAATGGAATATTTCTGTCAAAGATGATGGCAAATTTATTCACCTTTCCATACGTACCGTTGGATTTGATAAAGAGTCACAAATTGTTGAGATATTGTCTAAAATCTAACACTGCTTCTTGATTCTAAATTCGTTCTACGAGTTTCAATTCCGTCCTAACGCATTGAAACGCTATTAGATTTTCTTCGTCCTACGGATAAACGTAGAAAAAGAGGATTCGCTAGGAGCGCTTCTTTTGTTTTGAGAACAATGAGCGTAAATATTCATACAATGCGCTCTAACAGGATTTATGTTGTAGCTAATGAACTAACGCATCGGAACAAACCTATTATTGATTAAGGCACGGTGAAATCACAGACAAACAGACGTAACTCTTCATTGTGTATCTTCGTTCATGCATTTAACGGTTGATTTGAATATTATCAGTTCCGCGAACTACTCGCCGCAGCGCTGGCATCGGATCACTTTGACGTTTCTATATACTCTATAGAAATTTCATGCAATATTGTTTACGAGTTACCGAGCAAGCCTGTTTTCCGCGAGAAGCCAGATAGATGTCGTTACTGAGGTTATATGTTTTGAGATACTATGTTTTCAAGAACAAGTTTTTCAAAGAGTTACGTCTGTTTGTCTGTGGTGAAATCATTGATATTATAGATCTTTTCTGATCGATAGAACGGAAATGGGCGATTACGACGAAGTAGCGCTCTACCCTACCTCAACACCTTTCCCCTCAGCTCTTGGTCCCTAGTGCCACTTTTATGATAGATGCGCTGTGCTCTATCCACACTCAGAGTATCCTTGTAACGTTTGATTACAAGACTCACCGTTGACTTTGGGAGTTTTAACACTTTTGCTATTTTTGAGACAGACCACCAAGGGTTCTCTAGATGTTTGTGCACAATTGATTTTCTTTTCTCAAGTTCCATGATCCGTAATTTCGGGATGCGTCGATCAATCGAGTAAAACTTTTCACCAATTTCTTCGTCAATGAAACATCAACAAATGCCTGTCGTTTTTTGTTCCAACCACCAGGGGCGCGGTGGTGTACTAAACCGTGCGTCCAGATTTACTTTGAATCGAGCTTTAGGAACAACATTTTTGATCAGAAATGGTATAATTTACTCCAAATTGAGGAATTAGAACAAAATCACACCATAGTGGTTTGATAATTTTCTTTTTGCTCGAATGTTGTTCTTCCGTTCTTCCGTTTGTGTTGCGTGAGAGAGACGACAGCATGAGGTTTTCGACCCACGGTTGTCAAAACTTAACTTCTTGTTTGTCACAAATAACCATGCTCGGATAGCAGGGTTCATCGATAACTTTCCATCTATCAAATTTTAACTAAAAGTTAAAAAAAATCGCCAAATGGTTCAGAGCCTTAGATTGAAACGTTAAGCAGATGTAATGGAGAAAAGCGAAATGGAATGATGTGAAACGGAACGCAGAATCAAAATAAAACAGCAAATAAGGGGCTGTTCATTAACTACGTCGACAGTTTTTTTTTAAGATTCTGGACCCCCTCCCCTCCCCCTGCGTAGACAATAGTTCATAATTTTTTTTTGTATGGGCCGTGGATAATTTCCAACCCCCTCTAAACTGTCTACGTAGTTTATGAATAGCCTCTAAGGCTACCAGAAACTTCCTTTTTTGATGGTCATAGCGTTACTAGAACTTTAAATTAAAAATGAAACCACCGTCATCGGTTTGGTGAAACCATAGAGGTAACGAATAGCGAATCAAAACAAACATTTTGTAGTACTATAATTTTGACTAGAATTGGGTCCGTTAATCAATTTACTTGGGACCAATAGGCTAGTCAAGTAGTGAGCCAATTTAAAATCGTTAGTTTCGTATTGATTGTTGGTGAAACTGCCATAACTGAATAATAGGGATGGTCGGGTATGTGACCGACCTGAACTCGAAAAACTCGCCAGGTACGGATATGAGTTGTTTTGGGGTGTGTCCTGATCAGCTACAGTTCAATGAACACATATACTTATTTTTAAGGTTTCTGTTTTTGTCAAGTCACATCATGATATGTGATTTGTTGCAGAAATTCATCAAAAAAGCTTGTTTTGATGCTCAAAATCACTACTTTCTTAATTTTTAATACTTTACTAGCGAGATTTTTAGCTCATTGGCTAGTTCATTTAGACCATCTCTTCTGAATAGCTAAATAGGATGATTTTAATTACTGAAAAAAACCACCTTAGGAAATAGTTCCGATACTGTTCCGAATTGATTGTTTTCGGTAACAAATTCAAAATGGAGTTATCTGCAACAAGTCACATATGCAGTAATACAATATTTTGGTTTAACTTCCAATTTGAAATGTGACATTTTGACAGCCACCATAGTGATACCAATCGGTGGAAACTAACGATTTTAAATTGGCTCACTACTTGACTAGGCTCACATAACATATGTGGAACTTCATGCAAAATAACTGACTGAAAGATGACCCCTTTTCTGTGCTGCCTCAGTGGTATAACTGGTATAGTTGGCCATCAATCTGTTAAAATAAAATTTTCATGATATCGACACTGAGCGTTCACAAGGACCAATGTCGAAACCGTAAGCAATGGCTAAATGGCATAAATTTAACGTAGTTCAAAGTCAATCTAGTTCAAAGTCAATCTATAGCGGTGCCGGTGGTGTAGTGGTAAGCGTGATTGCCTCTCACCCCAGCAGGCCTGGGTTCAATCCCAGTCGGCGCCGCCGGGATGTTCTGAGGCATAACATCTCTGATCACGGGAAGTAAAGCCGTTAGTCCCCGGTTCATGAGTTGATGGGTCGATAGGTAGGGTCCAGGTGTGGGAGCTGCCTTCCTGGCGTCGGTAGCATTGGTGCTCAGCACGGAAAACAAGATCGACGGAAAACAAATCCAAGAAAGAAAAAAAGTCAATCTATGCAAGCCACCAATTCCATTGGATAGAGAGACTCTCCATTTACACAATCATCGTGGTGGATTACTTGAGTAGTTTTTCATTCTCGAGAAATTCCTTCCCGAGGCTAAACAGCTCCTTTCAGCAATCGCCAATCTAGAGCTCTCCCCGGTGTCTAGCATACATTGGTGTGGACCCAGAGATTGGAACCTGCCCGGGCCCATTATCGACTTGACGATAAAGAAGAAGTTCAAGGCAGGATCCAACTCTACGGCACTTGTGAGATCCGTCGCGGAACTCCAGAGAACCAGATACTGCAACCACACTATCCGTTACTCCGATGGATCGGTTTCCCGTGAAGGGGTTGGCATCGGCATCACGGGCCCCCAAATGTTCGTACTTCATCGACATCCAGACCAGACCAGTAGCAGAAGCGGTCTCTGCTTTTATTGCTGCTACCACTCTCTCAAACAAGACGATTGCCGTATTTTATTTCTAGCCCTCAACTCAGACTTTATCAAGCACTCATGGATCCAAGCCATTCAGCGGTATGCCCCCAAAAACACTACATTTGTATGGATTCCGGATCACTGCGGCATTCGTGGTAATACGAAAGCGGATCATCTAGCGGCTTCTGGAAGACAAGTCCAACTGTTTACCAAGGAGGTTCCATCGGGGGACCTGAAAAAATGGGTTGCCAACAAAATCTGGGACTTATGGTCACATACATGGTCCCAATCAACAAACATTTTCATTATAAATGTGAAGGCTGACACACGAAGATGGGAAGACCCCCCCTGACCACCGAACTCAGGTTATCCTGGCAAGACTCAGAACAGGCCATACCAGAGTCTCGCATAACTTTTCAGGGAGCGGGCCGTTCCAGAAATTTTGCGAGCTCTGCCGCACCAACTAACACATAATCTGGAACACATAATCTGCCACTGTACTCAATACGAAGGCTCACGAGAGCTGTACGGCAGGCCGGCCTCTTCGATCAAATATGAAACCTGCCAAAATCCCGACCACCGCAATACAAATCTTAAATCTTATCAGCCAAACCAAAGCAAGATCCTCACCAATAATGTTAACAATCAAAACTCCGAACGAAGACAGCACATTGACAGCCTCAGTACTTAACTAGAGGAGGCCTCTTATAGACCTCCTAACATGATAAAAAAAGGACCCCACACTATCTTTTCAGAGAAGAACCAGCCAGCGGCTGAAAGTCTCTATAATAAAGAAATCATCATCATCATCATTACAATGCGATGTAAATTGCTTGTTCTGCAAGGTAAACATCGAAAACATGAGTTGTAACTTCATCCTTATCGACCAGCTTCATATATGATAACAACCGTGGCCTAGTGAGATCCAAATTCAAGATAGAGCTGGAATTAGGACGTAACAGCTTTTGTAAACAATGACTTCTCTCGTTGATTGCTAGATAGTCCAGGCACACCTACACAAACCAACATATCCATCGGGTAGGGGAAGTCTTCCCCCACTCGATGGTGATGTCAATTTGCCAGAGTCATGACTTTCGAGAAATCATCGAGAGAAGTCATTGTTTACAAAAACTGTTACGCCCTAATTCCAGCTCTATTTAGAAGTAGACAACCAACGGCAGCAGCACACTCCAACAGTCCAGGATCAATTCTCAAATCAGACCCATTAAAAAAGGCATGTGTATGATCCTCGGTATGATCTGCCTTCTGGTAGGTTTGTTTATATATTTGTCGATTCAATTTTGGAGTCGGTAAAGTAGAAGTCGATAACGTAGAACATTGTAGAACTATGATGTGCAAAGCTATTGATATCACCATGTGAGGCACATAGACTCCAAGTGTGTCATAAGTCATACCAATAGTGTTGAGGCATGGTTCAAAGCACGACAGAAATGGAAAAATTTAGACTACATGATTTTGCAAGAAACAATAACGTGTCAATTATGTTGAGTGTGGACAGGACACACCAAACTACGTGACAGTTAAAATCAAGCTCTGCTAAACCGTGACCACACACCACCCACCCCAACCTCCCTTTCCATCTCCTCTCAGCCCCTGAACTGCCCAGGTGGTAAATGGGCAGTCCAACTAAATATTACATTCAGCTTTGCCACCTTCTTTAGAAAACTAGCCTAAATCGAAGACAACATATCAAGAAGACTGGCAACATTGCCTGCATCCAAGCGATAGACACAATAGCGCTGCGCGCCCGAGCGAAGGTGGAAGCAACGCATAGAAACCTTTCTTCTGAGGATGGAACCTTTGCTATCCAATTCTATAGGAGCTTTACCTTTGAGCGGCAGATGGGTTGTATGAGAAAATGGAAGAGTTGCCAGTCTTCTTGGTTGGTCTAGTTTTGGCCGTTCTATTTCAAACGTCAAAACCCGAGCAAAGTCAACAATTTTTTTACCGCGAAATTGACCTCTGATGGTCGTTTCCGGGTGAGATATGTAGCTTTAACAAAAAGCCTTGAACTGTTCGTCATTTTTAAAATTGCTTCCCAGTAAAATAATAATAAAAACCTGTATTTATCCACCTATGGTCGTATGTAATTTTTCTCGCATGATGTCGTATGTTGCGTTTTGGCTCATGTCAGAAACTGGCCACTTCCCTGGGGGTTCCTGAAAAATGCCCGAAAGTGGGTGAAGTAGTCCTGGGCACTATATTTGACTTCCATTGATCTTGTTTTTGAATTCAAGTGTGATTTGCTGTGTTGCATGATGGGTTTTGGGTCAAATCAGAAACTGGCCATTCCCCTGGAGGAACCCGGAACATACCCGGAAGGGGCCAACATGGTCCTGGGCACTATTTTTGAATTCATATGTGATTTGATGTGTCGCGTGATGGGTTGTGGACTATGTCAGAAACTGGCCACTTCCCTGGAGGTTCTCGGAATATTCCCTGAAGTGGCCAAAGTGGTCCTGGGTACTTTATTTGATAACCAGTGATCTTGTTTTTAAATTCTCATGTGATTTGATGTGTCGCGCGAAGGGTTTTAGATTAATTCAAAAACTGGCCACTTCCCTAGGGGCTCCCAGAACATGCCCTGAAGTAACCAAGGTGATCCGGTGTACTTTATTTTATTACCATTGATCTTATTTTTTGAATTCTCATGTGATTTGATGTGTCAAAAGATGGGTTTGCAATCTCCAGAACCGGTGTACCGAATCCGAAATTTACATTTTAGAACTAGTCTAAAACAAAATGTAGACCACCGGTGCAAGGGCTCGGTCTGGATCTGTTCCAAAATTTTAGATCAAATCAGCCAATTGGACCGCCGCTAAAGATCCCCTTACGTTTTGAAACCACCCAGCACAACCACTCGACTTCGGGTTATGTTCGATGGTTCAGCACCGACCGACACTGGAATTAGCATCAACCAGACCCAAATGGTGGGTCCAACGGTGCAGAACGATATAATTTCGATTTTGCTGGACTTTCGTTCGTACAAATTCGTCTTCACTGCAGACGCCCCGAAAATGTATAGGCAGGTGAGAATGCACGACGACGACATCCGTTACCAAAGTATGTTCTGGCGCGAAAACCCAGCGAGACGATTCGTGTCTACAATCTACGAACCGTTACGTACGGACTTGCTTTATGACCGTTCTTGGCAACAATGGCGCTTCGCCAGCTTGCAGAAGACGAGGGGGAAGAATACCCGCTCGCTGCTAAGGCGGTTAGAAAATCCTTCTACATTGACGACGTACTTACAGGTGCCAATACGTTGGCGGAGGCGATGGAACTCAAGAATCAAATTATCGGCTTGCTAGGGCGAGGAGGCTTCGAAGTGCACAAATTCTGTTCGAATTCAGAGATACTGCTGGCTATTGTTTCCGAGGAGAGCTGTGTGGACATAACGGATCCCACCGTCAATGCGATAATGAAGATTTTGGGGATTTCCTGGAACCCTAAAGAAGACAGTTTCACATTTTGTGTTGCGGTCTACCCTGAGTCAGATACTCTGCTGACCAAGCGAATGATTCTCAGTTAGATCTATAAAATCTTCGACCCGTTGGGGTTTTTGGGACCTGCAATAACCACTGCGAGGTTGATTATGCACGAACTTTGGGCTTTAAACATGGAGTGGGACCAACCGGTTCCGCATGCATTTGCGAAGGACGGACTATCGTGAACAACTATCCTGCTTGAACAACGTGAAGATTGCAAGATTCATTGCGACGAAGCCTGTAGTTACGAACTCTGCGGATTTGCGGATGCATCAGACTTGGCATACGGCGCCAGTCTGTATGCTCGCACGGAACGAAACGATGGAACAGTGATGATGAATATAGTGTGCAGCAAGTCACGGATTCTCCCAAGAAAGAAGAACAAACAGAAAGAAATTACAACGCCCAAAGCAGAACTACTAGCAGCCCTGTTGCTGTCTCAACTCACTGTGAAGCTATTGACGGCATCGAGAGCGTTTTCAGTTCTGTCGCATTATGGTCAGATTCACAGATAGTCCTGTGTTGGCTACAGAAATCTTCTGACTCACTGATTGTATTTGTTGGAAACCGAGTCAGGCAAATCCAGTAGCTGACTGAAGGTTTTATTTGGCAGTACATACCTTCGAAAAAAAATCCTGCTGATCTGATATCTCGTGGCATGTCGCCATCGGATCATCCAGGATGCAAGCTTTGGTGGCATGGACCGCCTAGGTTCCATAGCGCACAACCGTATCTCGAACAACCACTACCGCTATCGCAAGATGAAATACCAGAACTTCGGAGAACAGTACTTGTAACGGCACGCGGGCCGTCCAGGCTACCGACATTCGACAGAATCAGTCGGTATACTATAGTTCAGCGGTCGATGGCATATGTGATTCAGTTTTGCGATTACATTAAAAGCGGTCGAAAGCAGCTTACTAGAGGATTGCCCACAGTTTCGGAAATGCATCGAGCAGCAGTTTTGATCATCCGAATAGTTCAAATCGAAGCTTTTCACGTGGAGCTACAAGCGATAAAAGGTAATAAAGAATGCAGAATTACGTTTCAAAATTTGAATCCATTTATCGATGCGAACGACGGAGTACTGCGTGTTGGAGGACGCTTAAGGAACGCAACTGTACCGTACGAACACGGACATCCAGCACTACTTCCCGAGAAACATCCGCTCACCGTCACGCTGATACGTCATCTACATCGCGCCAATATGCATATCGGTCAGCGCAGTCTTCTTGGGGTCGTCCGGCAACAGTATTGGCCACTCAAGGCGAAGAACGTCATCCAGCAGGTGGTACGCCACTGCATACCATGCTTTCGGATGAGGCCAAAGAAATCAACTCAACTGATGGGAGAGCTTCCGGATTACCGCCTTCTCCAGTGTTCTCACACACGGGATTGGATTTTGCGGGACCCTTCAACCTTCGATCAAGTGCAACTGCAAGGAACCCGACGAGCACTAAGGGTTACGTTTGTTTATTTGTTTGCATGGCAACTCGGGCTCTCCATCGTGAAGCGGTTTCGGACCTAAGTTCGGAATCCTTCATGGCTGCGCTCCAGCGCTTTGTTAGTCGTCGTGGCCTCGTACAGAAATTATACTCCGATAACGCGACTAATTTCGAAGGCGCCAAAAATGAAATGAATCGCCTTGCCGAATTATTCCGCAGTGAGCAGCACACGCGTGCTGTGAATGAATACTGTGTACCAAGGGGAATCGAATGGTCGTTCAGTCCTCCACGTAGCCCACATTTCGGTGGGATCTGGGAGGCGGGAGTTAAATCAGTGAAATCGCACTTGAAGTTGGTTTTCGCTGAACATCGATTGACGTTCGAGGCGCTGTCTACCGTCCTTACCCAGGTAGAAGCTATTTTGAACTCCCGCTCTCTAACACCTGCTTCTGATGATCCGAATGATCTGACCGCTATCACACCGGCTCACTTCATAATAGGGAGGGAATCCCAAGCCACACCGGAATCCTTGTACGCCCACATCCCTCAAGGCAGATTGTCCCGTTTTTACAGGACATGAAACAGAACAGAAGTTCTGGAAAATGTGGATGAACGATTACCTAAACGAACTACAGAAACGCCAGCGAGATATGAAAGTCACCGAATTCAAAGTTGGAGCGATGGTCGTTATCGTTGATGAAAACGCACCGCCTCTGAAGTGGGCTCTCACCCGCATAATCGAATTGCAACCGGGCAAGGATGGGCACACACGCGTGGTGAGTTTGCGAACCGGGCACGGTACCTCTAGGAGAGCCGTTAAGAAGGTCTGTCTATTGCCACTAGACAACGAAGAGGACGACAATCCTGTGTAGGTAGCTGATGTATTGAAATTGCCAATTTCAACGCCCCTCTGGCATTAAGACAACCTACGAAGAATACAGAAACCATTACACACATCCTCACATGAACCGATTATTAGTTCAGAGTAAAATTGTCTGTTGAATCATTAACACGCGTTCTTTTGATTTCGTCCGAAGAAATTCTTTTCCACTGAAACCGAAACTCTTTCTTTACAGTCCATTTCCCGCGAGTGTCAAGGACAGTCATTTTCAAAAGACTCCACTCGATCCGAATACAAAAGCTAGTCGCTTTCGGATCGGAATCGGATGAACCTTTAGAAATCTCTTGTATCACTGTCTGTTAACTCGAAAACATATTCAAACCGTTGATCAATTCTTGTAAATAGGTAGTATATTGATTGTAACATTAACGATATTTCAAGCGTTTAAAGTCGTAACGGCCTATATAACTGCAATGATCGATTCTCTTCATCGATTTTCTCTTTTGTTAATAACTCGGTTGGATTAACATGTCTCGGTGCGTTTGAAGATGCTTTTGCTAACTAATACAACCTTCTACTAGGAATATTGCGAAGGAAAAAAAAAACGGTAAATTGGTTCACTTAACTGTAGCAAAGCAAAGAGAATATCGATGAAGAGAATCGATCATCGCAGCTAGGCCCTCCAAACCTTCATAAGTGCAACGTAACGGTAATTTTTACTAGATAGAATTGGCATGAGTAAAGGTTGACAATCACATTGTCGGAGTTTGCAAAAATAGTTACAATACATAAACAGTGAATGTACAATTATGAACAAAATGCCTAGACCATTATAAAAACTGAAAATTCACAAATCCCAACAGATTTTCGTTGAAGTTTCATACTTTTGAATAACTTATTCATTATTATAGGTGCACTGCAAATAAAGACGTCAAAGGCGAAGCAACGAATTAAGAATACTTAAACAACTAATCATTACAGCAGCAGAGAAATGCATACGGTTTACAACAAAAGCTGAAAACTTACGACATAAGCATCGAATCGCATCAATACCCACTGGAAACACCTCTCCAATTAGTTCTCGAACCAAGATCTGTCGTTGGTAATTTGGAATGCAATAGAAATCAAATAAAACTGAACACAAGTTTTCACACGATTCATCACTGATCAATCCTTTATTTCAAGTTTACGGAACGGTTCTCTTACAGTAAACTTGGGTAAGAATAATTGTAGACGCTTTTCCAGCGAATGACTGCTACACAATTAGGTATTTTTTTGAAATGACGGTATACAACAGCCGCGACTGTACCATCAAGTCAAGTCATCTAAATCATAAGATTTCAAAGCAAAACTCCTCTGTCTCTGTGATTCTACTGACCTCCATATTCTCCGAGTAACTGTTGCTGCTGCTGCCGACTGATGGGCTGCAGCTGAAGTTGTTGCATCTGTTGCTGCAGCTGCTGCTGCAACTGCATCTGCTGTTGTTGGTACTTTTGTAGGAACAAACTCGTCTCGATATCGTTCAGGGCAAGCAAATTTGCAGAGTCCCCGGCGGTACCACTGCTGGTAGCATTAGACGTCACACCGGTTGCCGCCTCACTACTGATGGTAGACCCTACCGGAGACATTAGCAGTGGGTGGGTCGCTTGGGTTGGGTGGCTAAAGCCGGAAGATGTCATGGAACTACTTCCCGCTGCCGGTATTCGTGTAATTTCAATATCATTGGACAGATTTTGGCTCTGCTGGCGCAAGAACTTTGACTCGTTGATGTTGTGAATGGTAACCTGGTTGTGGGATAGATGGCGTTTAAAAATTGTTGATGGACTGTTAGGCTCTCGCATGCTTACCTCACTATTCAAACGCTGACCGGGCTGCAGGTTCTGCAGGAAAGACAAATCATCATATTTATGATTCGTGGAAGAAGAACCCGCACCCAATCCATCGTAGAAGGGACCACCACCTGGCGACTCATCACAACAGTGTCCACCGCTGCAGGATCCAACACTAACGGAGGAACTATTTCCTCCGAATAATCTCCTGCAGCTGTGCTCATTGCCCACCGACATGGCTGCGGCCGCTTGCGCCCGTGCCTGTGACCTTTCGGAGCCGATTGCACTCACGGTCGATGATGGCGAACTCATTGGGAAATAACTGGTCGAAGGATTCGGAGTGCTACCACCATATTCTTGGCTACCACTCAGTCCGTACTGTAGGCTTTCAAACGGTGAGTAACATCGTTGAGGTTGACCGGTTCCGGTAACAGCTGACAGTGGATTGTACAGGTTAATGCCGCCATCCGCTGGTGAACCTACTCCGTTCAATTGTTGCCACGAACTCTGGTGATGGTGGTGGTGGTGATGATGTTGGTGCTGCTGCTGCTGCTGCTGTTGTTGTTGTTGTTGTTGCTGCTGCTGCTGCTTTTGTTTTTGGGCATTTTTCATCTCACTGCCAATGGCCGTGTTGCACTTCCGTGGAGGTTCAATCGTGGCCGAGAATGGCTGAAAACAGAAATCATGGAAAAAAAATATTATTTCAAATAAGTTACAAACTCCAAACAATGATATTTTTTCATTCGACGGTTCGCTTCGCAAGGAGGATTAGACTTATGGAACACTTATAGCGAATTTGTTTATTATCGGGGTTGGAACCAGTTCCAACCCAGTGCGAAACCGAACTTTTTGTCAGTGCGAACCTTAACCTGAGGTAGGTTTTAAAAACAAACGATCAAACTGACGTTTGTCAGGAAGCAAGCAGAGTCGATCTTGATACCCGATCCAGGTTGGAACTGAATAATAAACAAATTCGCTATTAGTTTGTTTCATTCTTTTATTTACCTAGTTAGGCTTAAAAAAACTCTACGAAGCCACATCGAATAAATTTATAAAAAAAAAACAAGTAACCCAGTGTACTGTATTAGCTAACAGACACTCAGTCCGCATCGTGCTCTCTTGCCGTGCGGATCTATTTGCTTTTTGCTGAAGGAAGTGTTACTACTACCTAAAGCTACAACAAATTTTAACAGCACTTTTCAGTGCTCAACCTGTAAAAAATTTTCTACCTTGTTCAACTCTTATTCCTCTTCGATCCTTGTTTGGACCCTACCCGAGGTAATCCTTCTTGGATATCGATTTGGAAAATTCCTCTTCGATCCTTCAGATTCTTATAGTAATCTGCTTGGAAGTCGATTTGGATAAAAATTTACTGCCGCCATGGCGCCTAAACGCAAAAGAAAGGGGCAAACTCTTGACCCCCCTTCTGATGAAATTAATTTGAGTAATCAATTTGATTTGCTCACGGATGATGAGAATGATCCATCATCCAAGAAAAATTCTAGTAAACTTTCCCGGCTTAATGCCAAGAAGGAAAAGATTCCCCCTATTGTGATAACCACTACCGATTTCCATGCTCTTCGCATGGAACTTTTGAATTTCGTGAAAGTTAAGTTTTCACTACAAATTGGACGTCGGGGTGAATGCCGTGTATTGGCTGAAACCTTGGACGGATTTAAATGTCTTCTCAAGTATCTTACTGAGAAGAAGCACAAATTTTTTACTTACGACACCAAAACTGAACGTGTGTTCAAGGTTGTCATGAAAGGACTGCCCAGTGGTGAATCCCTGGATCAGATCAAAGATGAACTGGCAAAATTACTTGGAGTTGTGCCACTCCAAGTAATCAAAATGAAAATGAAATCCCGTCCTGGCGATTCGCGCAACGGGATTTCTAATGATTTTTATTTAGTTCACTTCAAGTCTAGTGAACTAAACAACCTTAAGGCCTTAGAAAAAGCTAGCCTTATGCTCCATGTCCGAGTGAAGTGGGAACACTTCAGGAAGACTGGAGGAAATTTCCAAAACCTCACCCAGTGCCGTAAGTGCCAGGGATGGGGTCACGGAACTAAAAATTGCTACATGCCAGCTAAATGCATGAATTGTGGTGATTCCTCTCACGCAAAGGACGACTGTCCTGTGAAGGAAGATCCTAAGAAATTTAAATGTTCAAATTGTGGTGAAAACCACAAATCCAATTTTTGGGAATGTAAGACTCGCAAAGCGATCCTACAATCTCGTTCTAACCGTCAGGTAAGAAACGCTCCACGTTTCCGACCAGGTACAAATTCCTCTGCTGTTAACAACGGTCAGCGAGGAACAAATTCTACATTCGTACCCGTAGGTACAAATATCTCCCCTGCTTCAAATGTTTCATCTGTACCTACTCCCCTCGCTGCTAACAATGTTCAGCGAGTTAATGGAGCTACCTATGCTGCTATTGCAGCGGGTAGAAATCAAAATACTAACCAACGTTCTAATGGAAATTTTGACAATTTTGACTTAGGAAGCATTACTGCCCCCAAAATGGAATTTTTACAGAATTCATTAATTGACATGATTTCTGATATGCTTAAATCTAACTCCATGTTTGATGCTATTCAAACTGGAGTAAAATTTGCAAATAATATTGTCATGACTTTAAAATTCAGTAATGGATTTTAAAGCATTAAATATTGTAAATTGGAATGCTCGATCTCTTAAAGATAATGAAGACGAGCTATTTAATTTTTTAAGAGTTCATAACGTGCATATTGCCGTTATAACTGAAACGTTCCTTAAACCTGCCCATAAGGTTAAGAAGGACGCAAACTACTTGATTTATAGAAATGATCGTCTTGATGGACCCTGTGGTGGCGTTGCCATCATTATTCATAGACGAATCAAACATAAAATTCTTTCTTCATTTGAAACCAAAGTTTTTGAAACTTTGGGGGTTTCTGTTGAAACAAAATTTGGACAACTTACGTTTATAGCTGCCTATTTGCCATTCCAATGCGTAGGCCAGCAAAAGAATTTTCTCAAGGGTGACCTCCAGAAACTTACCCGTCATAGGTCTAAATTCTTCATTATTGGTGATTTTAATGCAAAACACCGCTCATGGAATAATGCTCAAAGCAATTCCAATGGTAATATTCTGTTTGATGATTGTTCTGCAGGTTATTACACTATTCAATATCCAAACAGCCCAACATGCTTTTCTTCTGCAAGAAATCCCTCCACTATTGATTTGGTCTTAACTGATTCATGTCAACTTTGTAGCCAATTGGTTACCCATGCTGACTTCGGTTCTGATCACCTTCCAGTAACTTTTGAAATATCCCAAGAAATAATTTGTAATCCCAACAGCTCTACTTTCAATTACCATAGAGCTGATTGGGAGCAGTTTCGAACATTTATGGAATATAACTTCGATCCAAACATTCCTTTGCAAACCAAAGATGAAATTAATTATGCTCTTGAATCTCTGACTACTTCTATAGTTGAAGCAAGAGCTGCCTCAGTACCAAAATGCGAGGTTAAATTCGATTCAATTATAATAGACGATGATCTTCAGCTCTTGATCCGTCTTAAAAATGTCCGTAGGAGACAATATCAAAGAACACGCGATCCTGCCATGAAAGTTATCTGGCGGGATTTGCAAAAACAAATTAAAAAGCGATTCTCTGCCCTGAGGAACAAAACTTTTGAAAATAATATTTCTAAATTAGACCCGAGTTCCAAACCCTTTTGGAAACTCACAAAAATTTTGAAAAAACCTCAAAAGCCTATTCCAGCGCTTAAAGAAGGTGGTAAAATTTTGATCACAAATTTGGAAAAAGCTCAGAAACTTGCTAAGCAATTCGAGAGTTCCCATAATTTCAGTTTGGGTCTTACTAGTCCTATTGAGAATCAGGTTGCTCGGGATTTTCTGAATATTTTCTCTCGGGAAAATATTTTTGATGATTCCTGGGGGACTGATTTGGACGAAGTAAGGTCTATAACTAAAAATTTTCAAAATATGAAAGCTCCAGGTGATGATGGAATTTTCTATATCCTCATCAAAAAACTCCCAGAGAGTACCTTGTCTTTCTTGGTAAAATTATTTAACAGATGTTTCCATTTGGCATACTTTCCTGATAAATGGAAAAATGCAAAAGTTGTTCCAATTTTGAAGCCGGATAAAAATCCAGCTGAAGCTTCTAGCTACCGTCCAATAAGTTTGCTTTCTTCAATAAGTAAACTTTTTGAAAAGATAATTTTGAATAGAATGATGCTTCACATCAATACGAACTCAATTTTTGCAGATGAGCAGTTTGGATTTCGCCATGGGCATTCAACTACTCATCAACTCTTAAGAGTTAACAATTTAATTCGTTCAAACAAATCTGAAGGCCACTCAACTGGAGTTGCTCTTCTAGACATAGAAAAAGCATTCGACAGTGTTTGGCATGAAGGTTTGATTGCTAAATTGAAAAAGTTTAATTTTCCACTTTATATTATGAAATTAGTTCAAAATTATTTAACTGACAGAACTCTTCAAGTAAATTATCAAAATTCCAAATCTAATCGACTACCTGTTAGGGCAGGAGTTCCTCAGGGTAGCATTCTTGGGCCTATATTGTATAACATTTTCACTTCGGACCTCCCTGATTTGCCTCAGGGTTGCCACAAATCTTTGTTCGCTGATGACACAGGCATTTCCGCTAAAGGAAGAAGTCTTCGTGTTATTTGCAGCAGACTGCAGAAAAGTTTAGATATTTTCTCTTCTTATTTACAAAAATGGAAGATTTCTCCCAACGCTTCCAAAACTCAACTTATAATATTTCCACATAAGCCTAGAGCTTCGTTTTTGAAACCTAGTAGTAGTCACATAGTCACTATGAACGGAGTTCCAATTTCCTGGTCAAACCAAGTGAAATATCTTGGATTAATACTTGACCAAAAATTAACTTTTAAAGATCACATTGAGGGCATTCAAGCCAAATGTAACAAATATATTAAATGTTTGTATCCTCTTATAAACAGGAAATCCAAACTTTGCCTGACGAATAAACTTCTAATATTTAAACAAGTTTTTAGACCGGCCATGCTTTACGCTGTACCAATATGGTCTAGTTGCTGCACTACCAGGAAAAAAGCACTTCAAAGGATTCAGAACAAAATTCTGAAAATGATTTTGAAGTTGCCTCCCTGGTACAGTACTACCGAGGTACATAGAATTTCGAATGTTGAGACTTTAGCACAAATGTCCAACAAAATAATTAATAATTTCAGGCAAAAATCGTTGCAATCCTCAATTGCAACGATTAATTCCCTTTATACTTAGATAAGATTTAGTTTTAGTTTTTAGTTTTAAGATATCAATTGTTATACTGACATGCAGGTTAAAAAACCTGTTTAAAATACTGAATTGCCAAGACATGAACAATGTAAAAACACTTAGATATATATCATAACAATTAAGGCTGGTACGTTACTGCAGTAGCTGGAGCACCTAGGTTAAAATGAAATGTAATTTATTTTGAATTTGGAACAAATAAAGAGTTAAAAAAAAAAAAAAAAAAAAAAAAAAAAAAAAAAAAAAAAAGCTAACAGACACATTGCCGGTAATCGCAAGTCAGTCCCATCTGCATTTTTATCATTTTTGAGTTAGCATCATTATTCAGTTTATCTTTCTATGTTTTTTGAGAGATGTGCTATTGAAAAAAGGTGGATTGTTCAAGAAAAATGAAAAACAATACCAAGCCAAATTGTCCCACAGCGAAAAGTAACCGCAAGTCAGTCCCATTAGAAAAACATATGTTTGAAATGTTAGACAATACATCGAATCATGAAATTTGTCTCAAGACAGATTTTGTCCACTTCCCCTAGGGTATCTGGATCAAGTCCAGATGTGGCCAATATAGTTTTAACGATACTCAGTTTGACAGTTTCTCATGTGATTTGATGTATCCGCTTGATGGATTTTGATTTAAAAAGAGGATACCCGGAACATGTCCGGGTGTGGCCAACATGGTGCTGGTCACTCATCATAACTTTTATTGATCTTATTTTTGAATTCTCATGTGAATTGATTTATCACATGGTGGGTTTGGCACGTTTATGAAAAGCTCTGGTCTGATCAAGCCCCATACCCACCAGAATATGTTCCGGCCATTGCTCTGGAACCAGCGGAACAAATCTAGAAACATTCAATAACGTTCTATGGAACCATGGTATCTTTCTACTGTTCAATGCTGTGCTAAACTAATGCAGCATCGTCATAGAATTGTGACTGACTTGCGGTTATTTTTTTCATTGACGTTAAATGTAATCGCAAGTCAGATTTTGGCCATAAAATAAAAATTTCACGATATTTTTCCAATATTTTTTGGTAAACATAGATGCATTCTATCACATTGTACGTTTATTTTTAAATTTATCCCTCCAAAATAAGTGTAAAATCAGAAAACTTGTAAAATCTTTGAACGCCGTTTTCTCATTTCCAGTTTTTTTACAAATGGGACGGACTTGCGATTATGGGCAGTACACTGATGAAGAAAGAGCCCACTGAAACCCTTGAAGAAACTTTCAAACCAATCGAAACGTCAAATGATTTTTTTTAGCATTGCTTCTAATCGTCCCATTGGTACTTACCGGACTGACATGAGACGGTCCATCCGCCAGCAGGCTCATCTCCTTGGCCGACTGCTGTTGCTGCAGATAGTTAGCCGTGGTGACGTTACTGGTGGCCGCCGAGACCTGCGGTGGAACTATTCCGTTCTCCACCAGATAGTTGGTGTTGAACGGCCGGAATCCACTGGTCGACGGTTGCACTCCACCGGCCAGGGCCTGATGCAGTGCCGGATTGCGAATAGTGAACATACCGTTGTCATTCTTGAAAATCGTTGCCCGTTGATCGTAGCCCAGGGGATGTCGAGTACCAGCCGGTTCGGCCGCGGCTGCAGGAGTAGGCCTCGCGGAGCCACCTTGGAACATTGGATTCCGAAGGGTGACAACGTTGTTGTTTCCCTTATGGTTTTTCTGTTTACCGTCGGATTTGGACTGACCACCGTCCTTCGAGGGATCATTCTTATTTTTGTTCTTATTCTTGCGTTTGTTCTTCTTGTTGGGTTTCTTTTCGCCGTCCCCAGAAGATCCTTTAAGCTTGTTGGTATCGACCATGATAACGGCATCCTGACCCGGAGCGGAGTTCATCATTACCGGAGGAGCCATCATTGGGTTCATCATGTACATTCCGGATGAACCCATCATAACTGGCGGAGGCACCACAGGCGGTTCTGGTGGCTGAACCGGCTGCATCGGTTCACAAATCTTCTTTATCGACTCCCGTTTAGCCTTGATGGCTTCCGCTTGGGCGGCATCTACCCGCGTGAGCGTGATACCAGGTGGCAGTTGAAGCCCTTCCACTCGGATTCCACGGCTCAACTGATCCATGATGCTTGCCCCAAAGGAGGTGTCGCCCGGTGGGAAGGTGTTTGGAATTTTCGGCAGAGTGGCACTGGTACCAGTTTTGGAAGGTACCGACGACGATGAGGACGACATGTTGGAATCATGTATCAGTTCCAGCGTCGTATCGGCACTGATGTTGACCTTCGATCGGCGATCGTTCATTGCCGCCTTCGAGAGCCTATCGGCATTTTTCATCGCTTTATCGATATGCCGATTGGCGGCTGCCGGTTGATGCTGTTTCTTTTGCTGGGGCTGAGATTGTGTTGGTTTGGCTTGTTCTTGCTGCTTCATGAGAAGCTTCTTCTGGCGCTTGGAAAGGTTGGGATTATCGAGCATTGGTTTTTCGGACACTTGAGCAACGCTAGCAGCGGGCTTCTTGTTGACGTTTGGTTGTTGTGAGTTGGCAGTGTTATGAGCGTTTTTAGAAGATTTCTGAACTGGCGGTGTCGGCTGAGGTGCTAGGTTCTCTTTATTTTTAACCTGTTTGACATCCTTGGCCGGAGCTAACGCCGGAGCAATTGCATGTTCTTTTACTTTTTCGTTTTTCTTTTTGTTAGCTTTCTTGTTGCCCGTTGTAGTTGATGGCACCGGGACCGGACTGGGTGGAGTCGGTGGTCTTGGTGGCTCTTCAACCTTCGGTAGTTCAGGCACCGGAACTGGTGAAGGCGTTCGCACAGGCACAGAAACTTCTTTCTGAATCACCTCAACTACACCCACTTCAACTTCGACTTCTTCATCGGATTCGGTGTCCTCCAGGTTTAACAACTTGAATGCGTTGTTATCGAACTCCGGATCGATGTAAACCTCACTCTTCTTTCGCACCAGTTTCCTTTTCGTGTGCTTCTCTTTAGCAGAAGCTTTCTTGTCTCGCTCCTTACTGTCATCAACTTTGCTCTTGTCCTTGCTCTTTTGATCCTTCTCTTCCTTCGGCTTCTGCGTACTTCCGCTGGAGCTTATCGAGTCCTTGCTGAGCTTCCTATTCAGGATCTTTCCCAGGGCCTTCTCTGGCGTCTTTCTCAAGTCGCCCTTCTTCGACGCCCCCCCGCCGACATCCAACCCGTCCAACTTGGCAACGATTTCATCAATTTCATCGATCTCATCCGCCAACTTATCTTTCTTCTTTTTCTTTTTCTTCTTTTTCCCCTCGTCACCACTCATCGCAGCGTAGTCTTGTTCTAGCTTTTTAGTCATTTTCTGAAGCATCTGCGCAGCAGCCTTAGCCTGGGCTTCGCTCATGGAATTCTTCCCCTTGTTTCTGATCTGACCTAACCGATCGGACATCCTACCGATTAGCGTGACAATGTCATCCTTCTTCTTCTTGTCCAACGTTGCCCCACCGGTAGTCTGGTGCTGTATTTTTTGCATCAGCTCGTCAATTTCTCGTATCGACTGCGCCTGTTGATTTTGCGACTGATCCCGGAGACTAAGCTTCAGCAGCTTCTCCGTGATCCAAACATCCGTATCGCTTGAGAATTGACTTTTCGCGATCAGATCGTTGAGCTGTTTAATATCACCAGCTGCCATCTTCATGGTTAGCTGATCCAAATGGTTTTGAATTTGTTGCTTGGTGGGAGCCTGGCCCTTACCCGAAGACGAGTCCGGTGAAACAAGCTGACCATTAATAAATGTGTACAGCAGTTGATCCTGATCCGGGGAAGGTCCCTTCGCCGTAACGGTTACCTGCGGTTCCGAATGTGGCAGGAAGGTTCGCTTGATGGTGACCATACGTCGGGCAGGATCTATGCTGACATTATCCTGTGGCATCATCATCGTAGATTGCTGCTGATGCTGCTGTTGGTGTTGCTGAAGAAGCTGCTGCTGTTGTCGTTGCTTCTGTTGCTGTAGTAGATTGATATTCTGCTGTAGCTTGGGAGGAAGTTGCTGAGTTGTCTCCAGTGGCACCGCCGGAACTGGGGGAGAAGACTTCTTTCCGGTTTCTGACTTTTCCTTACCATTCTTCCTTTCACTTTGTGGAGACCCTTCATCCATTTTAAAGCTGAATTCCGGATTGTTACTCCGGATACTGGTCACCAGGCTGTTGATGTCCGTTTGTAACTGGAACTTCTTGACTTCGTAGGCTTTGATGTCATCTAGAAGCTGGTTTTTGTCCTTCTTCTTAAGATTCTGCTGAAACTGTAGCCGTTTCTGTGCTTTCTGCTCCTCCAGATGAAACTCGGAAAACTTCTGACTGAGCTCTCCAAGCTCGGTAATCTTCTTGAGCTCTTGCTTTTTGTGCTTCTGTTTCACCTTCTTTGCTGTCTTTTTGTTGTCCTTCTGCTTTTCGTCATCGTAGTCGCCTTCGATGTACCGCACCAACGCATCCAGGGTTTCCTCCACGGGTTTCGGAGCTACATTTAGGAAGGATGCTGCATTATTTGTGCTTGGCCTCAAAGTCGGCTGCACCGCGTGAGGTTGAACCGGAGGTACCTCCCGAGCACTAATAGCCATCTCCGGTGCTCTTGCCGCAATGTTCATTTTGTTCACGGGAGCCTTCGTAACTACGGGAGCCTTGGCGGCCGTAACAAGCCCAGCAGCTGTTGCCACCGGTATCTTGTTATTGCTAATCTTCAAGGCTTCCATTTTCGATGTGATTCCCGACGACGGTTCTTTGCTTACCGCTGTCGTCACCTGGTTTCCGTTGGTGTTGTTACTAGTGGTACTACTGGTGCTACTGCTACTGCTGCTGCTGCTGTTGTTGTTGTTGTTGTTATTGTTGTTGTTGTTGTTTGTGGTAGCGGTGTTGGTAGTTACCGCGTTCGTTGAGTTGCTTTTGTTGGTGTTGATTTTCTTCAGCATCGCGCTGGGTGGAATCTTGATGTTTTTCAGATTCAACGACTTCAGCTGGTTATCTTTGTTGCTCTGGAGTTGCTTGATTTTCTTTCGCAATCGATCGCGCGTTTCGTTCGTTCGCTGGTTGTGGTTGCATTCCTAGTAAGAAGAGATATGTAACTATTAGTTTTCTTGTCTGCGAGATGATAATGTAGGATGAGGTGGGGTAACATGGGGCAAGATGGGTCACAAAATGATTACATACATTCAAAAGCGAATGTCTGAATTAAACTAACTTAAATCGTGATGTAGCGTTCAGCAAAGATGTTCCTCATAGTTTAAGCTACAAGTGCTGTAATTCTGAGCTAAATCGAGTGTACTTAACCAGATTCGGACCCTGGTATATTTGACGATAGTGAATATGCTTACGATGCGCACCATATACCAATTGGAGGCACCATATTCGACGCAGGTCCAAACTCGATGGACAAGTATTTCGCGAAATAGCTCCCAATAATCAACCACTAGTGTTTTATTAACACTCAACCTTTGCATTCGTCACGAAAAAATTTCTATGGATAGCCTTATTTGGCCAATATATGAGCGAGAGAAAAATTGCACAACAATTATCATAAGAAGTATTTAGTACATCATCCCAACTTTATGTAGTATGGTCGTACCATCTATGATATCGTTAGAGTATGGTACCCGTTTATTACCGCATGCGTGATAATGTTTGCACCATCGTACAAATAAGGTTCCCGTTTCACCTGTGCATACAATGCCTTGGCTTTCTTTGCATGCACGTAACCTATAGCTCATACCGTAGTAGGCTGTGTATAAAAGAAAATGATTTACTTAGTTTGACAGTTGCAGCATGACGAAGTGGCAGCGTATTCGTGATTTGTCCCACGCGCAAATGTCGCAAAAAGACATTTCAATCGCCGTGGGAGTGTTTTGGTGGACCGTCAAAAGGGGTTTAGACCGAGAAAAGAAAGGACAACTATCCGCGAAGGTGGCCACAGGTCGTCCGAGGTCAGCTCGGGTTCCGCGGGATATCGCTGCTATCAAAAGGAATATTCGGGTGAATCCAGTGCGTTCAATAAGGAAAATGGCAAAGGAACACGGGATCAGTGACTTTACGGCACGGAAGATCGTAAAGGAAGATTGCGGGGCGAATTCGAGGGCACGGAAATTAAATTCACATGACCGCAACCGCATCCGGGAGCTACGAGTCGAACGATACAAGAAAATCTTGAACTTCCTTAAGAGAAAAAATTCGGTAATCCTGTTCACTGACGAGAGCATGTTTACCGTCGATCCCGTATCAAATTCCAGAACCGACCGGTATATTAGTTCTCTTCCGGTAAAAGACGTGGCCGACGAGCACAAGAACCTGTATCTGACCAAGCATCCTGCTAGCGTTATAGTGTTTGGATTAGTGGCTTCGGGATTCGGGATTTTAAGTAAGTATGTTCTTCCGTGGATCAAAGAACAGTACGGTCCGAAGCCAAATGTTGTATTTCAACAAGATGGGGCTCCGTGCCACACCTCGAACCGCACTCAGAAGTGGTTGCAGGAACATCTTCCGTTCTGGGCGAAGGATATGTGGCCGCCATCCAGCCCCGATCTTAATCCGCTGGATTACTCAATATGGCGCGTCATGAAGGCCAAGGCCTGTTCTAAACACCACCCGAGTACAGCAAGCCTCAGACAAACATTGACCCGTACCTGGAGTGAAATGGATCCAGACTACATTATTAGAACCTGCCGTGCATTCCGGAAGCGTGTGGAGGCCGTAATTACAGCAAGTGGAAACTCGATCGACGGTTAACATAGTTTAAGACTCTGAGAAACATCCCGTTTTTAAATAAATAAAAAAAAACTCGAAAACGAAATTTTAGAGAATTTTTTAATTTTGACATTGCCTAATGGTGCAAACATTATCACGCATACGGTAGGGTGGTCAAATGCGTCAAATTTCTTCTGCCTTAACAAAGAAGCTAAGAAGTTGGTTGATCAGTTGTTCTCGGCTGACTATATTAATGCAATTTTGTCAAGTTTTTGCAAGGTTATATTAGATATGATGTTTGTGTCAAATTAGGCTCATAGTGTTCCTAATTATTCAACCCAAAATATAGAATCCGAAACCATCACGATCTCTCCTGTTCCTGGACCTTCCGAGTTCTCAACTTCCATCTCCGGACTAGACCCAGTATGCTGATTCAGAATTGAATGCCGCGTTGTGAATTAGAACGCTGGGAGACCTCGAACCACTCGATCCAGTCGTTCTATTTCCTGCCATCAGTGTCGTTCTGGACCTGCGGTCGAGTTCGGTGGTGGGGTCTCCCAACCATCGTCTTCAGGCAAGTTACAGAAATTTTCCTGATCAGCTTCCGTGTTCCAGTGCAACGTCTCAAGCATCTGCCGGCTGTTTCCAGTTGAGAAGCACTTCTGATACTGCTCATTCACAACATCCGCTTTACTGTTCGAACAATCCTAATTCATCTCCGGGACGCTCAATAGACCGCCTTTTTTTTAAGCTCCTGGTTCCCAGTCGTGCCGATTCCTACCAGCGCTCAGCATATCCGTCCTGGACCTGTGGCTCGATATGAATCAGGAGTCTTCTACCTTGCTTCGACAGGCAAGTACAATCAATATACTGACTATTCACTGCCTGATGCCGATCAAATTTTCAGCAATTTGGAATATGTTAGTCATTGTGATGATCCCTCCTTCTCAGTCCTGCCATCAGCAGCCTTCGTTCGTCATAGTCGTTCCGGACCCGCTGTTGGATGTTGAGAGGGGGGTCTTCCAACCCACTCACTATAGCGAGTATTCAATCAGACTTGATGATGGTCAATTATGGCCTGATGTATCTGTGATTTCCAGGAAGAACAGTCGTTCGATTCCTTGCCGCAAGCAGGACGTCGTGATCTTCTACCAAAACGCCGATGGAATGAATTCTGAGGTTGAAGAGTTCCGCTTAGCTGTATCGGATCGTTGCTAAGATGTAATTGTCCTGTGCAAAACGTGGCTCGATTTTCGAACGCTTTCCAGTCAAGTCTTCGGTCCTGACTAAGAGGTCTTTCGTTGCGATCGGAAACCTAGCAACAGTCGTAAATCTACTGGTGGAGGTGTCCTTGTAGCTGTCCGTGGCGGGGTGGAGACAAAGGCCATCGAGAACGGTTCATGGAACTTTGTGGAGCAGGTTTGGACAGCCATCAATCTGGGTGATCGCACACTATTTCTATGCGCTTTGTACAGACGAAAGAGCTTCGTTGGTTGAAGCCAATCAAGAGAGCAGCATTGAGAAGATTTACGAAGTATCGAACGGTTAATTTGAAACTACATTATATGAGGCTGAATCACATATACCAGCGAGTCAGTCGTAAATGCTTTTCAAGTTTTCAACGAGGCACCTAGCGCAAACTTAAGCTACACCCGAAATCCTTTTGGAACTACGTGAACGAGCAACGCTAGGAGTTCGGCCCCCTATGAAATTCAACGGAAAAGTTGCTGCCACCGTTCAGAATATATGTCGCCTTTTTTTTCGACAAGTGTATTCACTAATGAAATACTAACTGACGACCATGTTACTCTGGCTACCAGGAACGGTTCATATATTATTATTTGACGTGATTTTGAGTCGTAGGCTAGTTCATCACGTTATAAAACCGATGGTCTTTTTCTTCTTTTTCTTCTTCTTCTTTTCCTTTATTTAACATCGGTCTCTGTTCCGCAATCTAGTGCCAATCACCGACGGACATCGATTGCCATCCATTGACGGCAACCGAATGTGCAGGAAGGCAGCTTCCACACCTGCGTAGGATATCGCACCCATTCACAACAACACACATGGGCCGGGACCAACGGCTTTACTTCCCTTCCGAAGGAAGACGTGATCAGAGATTTTCATGCCTCAGAAAAATCCCACCGACCTCGGCTGGGATTGAACCCAGACCCATTGGGGTATTAGAAAGCAGTCACGCTTACCACGACATCACCGGCGTCGGCTAGCAGATGGTCAGGCTAGATCCTGCCTCAAAAAAATAGGTTTCCATTTTGTCACTAACGTGACGAATAACTGGTTTTGAATACCCAACGAATGAGACAGACAACATTTTAAAAACTTAATGTAAAGTGAGGATTACATCGGGGTTGTGGTGCGCGAATAAGGTAGAGCTCCACCGTAGGAGACAGTGCCTCGTATGGCGGAGAAACCCCGACGACAGAAATAATAGAAAGGTGAGTAAAACACGATCAGTGCACCCACCGACGGGGGGCTAGATTTGATTATACAAATGGGCGTCCTTGCACCGAGGCGGGGATGCTGCAAATTGAACAAACCTTGCGGAAAGGTGTCCCACCGAAACTACAGGAAATCCTCGCATGGCCAGTCTGGAGTCTTGAGATAATCCGTTGGTCCTTGTATTTTTGGCTGTCCAGCCAGGGGCGTACGGTTTCCTTGATCTTCCTCAGGAAAGTGGTCAGCGACTGGAACCATTCCTGCTGCCAGGCTTCCATAATAGTATTCACAATCCAACGCCTGACGTCTAGGAGGGGTATGTCCCTGGTGTAGCTGGGACGAGATGCACCGGATCCCGCCAGTCTGTACGCAGCCTCGTTTCCGGGAAGACCGCAGTGTCCGGGGATCCACGTGAAGACTGTTGAAGGTGGGGCGTACCGTGTAATGGTTTGTATCCAGGGGTGGCTCGGGGATTCGGCTACTAGCGCTTGAATGACGCTGTATGAGTCAGTTAACACGAGGATCGGTTGATCTGCCGAAGTTATGGCTACGTCTGGAATAGCTGCGGATTCAGCGAAAAAGACTGAACACTTTTCCGGTAGACTTTGACTCATTGCAGTATTCGGTCCTGCCACTCCGAGTTCAACTCCAGCCCGCGACCGCGATCCGTCCGTAAAACGATGAACGTGCCCCGGATAAACCGACCCGAGAAGCTCTGCAACAGAACGTCTCAAAGTTACAGAGTTATCTCCGGCTTGGATTACACTCTTAATCCGCTTATCTATTTTGACGACGTTTGATCGCCAACTCTTCTCTCCATGCCAGTGGACCCTGGCCACCGGGGGGAGGTCACGGTTGACTGCAGTGCGGAGGGCTCTGTTCCCCTCGTTGAGACCCTTTCGTTCCCGGATGTCTTAGCAGCGAGGGCAGCGGCTTTCATAGCAATGGCTGCAGCAGATCGATAGCGGAAAGGGAGGATTTCGATTTCCACACATACGATGCATACGTAGGTACTGTATACCGGAGCGAGGATGTGGTTGAGCTTCTCGGTGGCTAAGCAGGCTGTTTTCTTGAGCGGAATCGGATGATCTTGGATGGTGATCGGTGGTCCTCGAATCAGATGGCCCGAGTGACAGATATGGCATCGTACACTCTTCGGCCCAGAGAGCTGGAAACCAACCGAAAGCGCCCACCTGCTGACGACGGAGACTGCTGCTTGAGCTACGTTCCTGGTCCGCTTAGTCGTTCGTCCCGTTACGACGATGAGTATGTCGTCGGCATAAACGATTACGTGCACGTTCTTGGGCAGTCGGCTGAATACTCCGTTCATTACCACCAGGAATAGCGTTACCGCTATGACGGATCCCTGGGGCACTCCAGTTTCCTCGGGGAACGGATCCGAGCGAGTGTTCCCGATAGTCACCTGGAAGGTGCGATCAAGGAGGAAATTCCGTGATGTGTGATGTGACCTTCCACGTCTTAGCCGATGAGCTGCCTGATGACACCAGGTGTCCATATCCTCTTCAACGCCTTTGAAATGTCAAGGGAGACTAACTCCGCATAGTGACCGTTGTCCTGGGCTTCCTTCAGTACTTTCCCGAGGGCTGCAAAGTAAGTGGAGGAGCCGTGTCCTTGCCGGAACGCATGCTGCCGTTTGACTCCAGGAACTGCCTAAGACGACGATTTACCATTCCCTCCATCACTTTTGCCGCGGAACAAGGCGCAATGAAACATGAACGTTCCAGTAAATGATCAAACGCTGGGTGTAATTGATGTTAATGCTGAAATGATTTCCAATGCCACGACTCTGCTGAAGTCATCCTTCAATCCTGGACCTGTATTTTTAAAGAAACATATTTCTAGCATGTTAATTCCGCATTATCGTCTGTTCCGCATGTCTCTCTCTATTGGCATATGTATTTCCATCCTGCTAAAAATTTGCGCACATGTTTCTCGTCCACATACATCCTCATACGGTCCCGGATACATCGTTAAGTTCCGTTTCGAAGCTATTCGAGCTAGTGATTATGGAACCGTTGCTGTCCCATTGCAAGCAGTATTTGAGTGATGATCAACATGGGTTTACTGTCGGCCGCTCTACAGCCACCAATCTGCTGTGTCTCACTTCATATATAACCGAAAGCATGTCGGATCGGGTTCAAACGGACCCGTTATTTGATATTTAAGCAGACCTGTTAAGTGAAAATTCTAAACCTGTATTTTTGATTCAGTGTAGAGTAGGTCGATGTCCTATCCCTCAAGCGCAATTTTGACAGTTCCCTAACTTGATTTTCTTGTTACGCGTCTTCCGGTTGGAGCAGGGCAGCAGAGAAAGGATCAGTATATAAAAGTTACCGTAGAGTACGGATGTAAAAAACAAAAAAACTATACAGTCCATTTTTTATTTTGACCGCTGAGTTCCGTCCGAAACATTTGGTCCATTCGTCCCGGATGATGAATCGTGCGGAAAATAGTGGAATAGTAGTGATCGATCGTAAATCGGTGGAATAAAAGATTTCTGGCTCTTGAAGAAGCTGGAAAAGTGTGTTTTGAGCCAGTCATAGGGGCAGGCTGAAAAATTGTTCCATCCGATAAGCGGCCGAAATTGAATTGAAATGGCGTCTGGGTGGTGCGGTCGATGAAAATAACGCGGTGCGCATGTGAAACGGCTTAGAAGAGCCGATTGCGTAGTGGATTTTCGCTGTGGCAGCCATCTTGAGACGGCTATTCAAAATTTATCAATTGACGAACCACGCGGTGCGATTTTGAAAGGCCTGGAAGAGCCGAAAGTTGATTTTCGTTCCGTGAATTCGTTGTGGTAGCCATTTTGAAACGGCTTCCGAGAAAATTGAGTGATCCCTGCTGAAAAGGGAAGAAGAAAAAGTGTCGCACGGAAATTTAGCTTGTTGGAAAGTGCCATGCGACTAGTGATTGACAATTCGACACCGGTGATCCGGTGATTGAGTGAAGCATAGAAAACGAAAACAAAAAAAGAATAAGGAAGTTTTTAGTGGTATGCAGCTGCGTTCCGGGAAATTGAAGAAGCTTTTGTTCTCCTCGCCCGTTGCCTCTCCACTTGGTTCTCCTTTGTTTTTCACTCCCAGAGGGGCAGTTCCGACACCGATCCGTAGTGTGCGCGAGCAAAAAGAAGAAAAAGAAGCTCGGCTACGAGAAATCATTATGGCTGATACGGTGGCTGCTTTGGACGAGTGTTTGACGTCAACCCGAGGTAAGGTTGATAGAATACGACAAGCTATTGATGCTGCCGATGCTGATCACGGTAAGTTTAACATTCATGCCCTTAAACTATATGTTAAAACCGTGGACACAGCATATGATGATTTCAACGGATTCCTCAATCGGATCTACCTAGTTGATCCGACGAAAAGGGAAACGTTTGAGCCCAAGTTTATAGATTTCGAGGAGCTGTATCAGTTTGTGCGTATTTCTTTGTCGGAAATGATACAGCAGCATGAAGATGAGCAAAAATCTGTAGCTGATCTAGTCGCGGCTAAACAACTGGAAAGTGCAAAGGCTAACTCTATTAGCAGACTTGGCGGCAGTGGAACGACAGCTCCAGTTCAATTATTGCCATCTCTTTTACTCCAACAAACTCCGCTACCAACCTTTGATGGTAGCTATGAAACCTGGTATAAGTTTAGAGATCGGTTCACAGATGTAGTGAACAAATGCACCGGGGATTCTCCTGCCACGAAGTTGCACTTTCTCGACAAGGCTCTAATAGGGAAAGCTAAAGGAGCCATTGATCAACAGACGTTGAACGATAATAACTATGAGGGAGCTTGGAGAATACTCGCAAAAAGGTTCGAGAATTTGCGCATGGTCGTCCAAGCTCATATTGGACAGTTGCTATCGTTAAAGTCGATGGTTAAGGGTTCTCATGCAGAACTGACAAGTTTGCTTGATGTCGTTGAAAAGCGACTGGAATCACTCGAGTTCCACAATCTGAAAATGCATGACAAATTATCAGAGGCATTGATTGTAAACTTGGTTATTTCCAAGCTCGATATTGACACTCGCAAGGCTTGGGAAGCGACAGTAGAGCATGGTGAGCTGCCAGAGTACAGAAAAACCATGGATTTTCTTCGACAGCATTGTTATATGCTAGAGCGGTGTGAACAGTCGTTGGGACAAGGAAAAACAAAGAATTTCGCGCTTAATCCTCGGATTCCTGCTGTCACCAACAAGGTGCACACAGCTACAGTTCATCAAGAAACCTGTTGTCTGGTGTGCAATGCCGATCACCTGATCGAGATGTGCGACACGTTCAAAGGGTTGAATGTCAACAATCGATACACGAAAGCGAAACAAATTGGATTATGTTTTGCTTGCCTGAAACGAGGACATCGTACAGCAAACTGTAAGATCGATAGCAGCAAACTGTGTTTGTGTAAAAGGAAACACCATCCGCTCATGCACTACGAAGTGAAGAAGGAGTCTACTGAGACGGCGACGGGCAATGCTGAGACAAGATCAGTAACTGAAGGTTCCGGTTCATCAGGTGGAGAACAAATTGTGGCTAAGTGTGAAGTTCCTGTTGTTCCGAATCGTTCGGTGAAGCAAGTACTGTTGGCGACTGCAATGGTTGATATTTTCGATAGTAGAGGTGTAGCGCACAGGTGCCGTGCGTTGCTTGATTCTGGTGCGATGGCGAGTTTCGTGTCAGAAAGAACGTGTGATTTGCTGGGTTTGCGCAAGGAATGCGTGAACGTTCCAGTTGTTGGCGTTAACGGAGCTAAGACAATTGTGAGGTTCAACATTAATGCCATTGTGAAATCCAGAACGACAGAATGCAGTTTCTCCCTGGATTGCCTGGTGGTGCCTCGAGTGACTGGAGCATTACCATCGTTGAAACTAGACGCAACTAGTTGGCCGATACCGAAAAAGTTGAAGCTAGCGGATCCAAAGTTTTTCAATCCGAGTCGCATTGATTTGCTGATCGGAGCCGAGAAATTCTATGAGTTGCTTCAGGATGGGAAGATTCTTATGTCAACAGATCTTCCGTTGTTGCAAGAAAGTTTGTTGGGATGGTTGGTTGCCGGACCAGTATACAACGTTCCAAATGTTGTTAGCGTTCAGGGTTACCAAGCTGAATCTGTGGATGGGCCTATGACACGATTGGAAGAATTGATGAGGCGTTTTTGGACGATTGAAGATCAAACGTACGATCCGTTAGAGAACGATGATTGCGAGCGTCACTTCAAAGCTACTTATGCTCGAGCGGAAGACGGGAGGTTCGTGGTACAATTACCTTTTCGTGAAGGTGTGGGTAGCCTACACAGCAAAAAAATAATTTTGATATCACGTCAAAGTGGATGCACTACAATCATGTCGAAAATATGGTGTAATATTACATGCTAAAAAGGACAAAATTATCATTAATACAATGCATGAACTGACATTACGCTGCTTTTACTGCATTTGTTTATTTATGTGGTCATAAAAATTACATGAAATTTTCGACATGATTGTAGTGCATCCACTTTGATGTGATATCGAAATTATTTTTTTGCTGTGTAGGAGAATCTCGTAACCAAGCAGAGAAACGCTTCAAAGCACTGGAAAACCGACTGGATAGAAATCCAGAAATGAAGAAGATGTATTCCGATTTCGTACATGAGTACCTAGATCTCGGACACGCGAAGATTTTGAATGAAGATGAGATTAAGGTCAATGGAGCATATTACCTTCCGCACCATTGTGTGTTGAAGCCAGATAGTTCGTCGACGAAATTACGAGTGGTGTTCGATGCATCCGCAAAAACCACAACGAGCTTATCGCTTAACGATGTGTTGATGGAGGCACCTGTCGTGCAGAGCCCATTGTTTGACATCGTGTTGCGGTGGAGATTGCCGAAGTACGCTTTCACTGGAGATGCTAAGCAGATGTATAGGCAAGTTGTGATGCATGCTGCTCATACGAAATACTTGAGATGTCTATTTCGGGATGACCGGACGCAACCAATATTGGATTTGGAGTTGCTCCGAGTAACATACGGTGTTGGTCCAGCTGGATTCTTGGCCACGCGATCGTTGGTACAACTGGCGAAGGATGAACAGAATGATTTTCCGGATGCTTGTGAGGTTGTTTTGAAGTCGTTCTATGTAGATGATGCACTTACCGGAGCAGATTCGCTAGAGAAGGCACGGAAGCTGCGTGAAGATTTACAAGTTTTACTGGGAAGAGGAGGCTTCAAACTACATAAATGGTGTGCAAACGATCCTGCGATTCTTGAAGGAGTTCCGTCAGAAGACCGTGAGAAGCAACTGCGCTTCGAAGAAAGTGATGTGAACGGTGTGATAAAAACCCTCGGACTCTTGTGGGACCCAGTGAGTGATAACTTTGTATTTCGAGTGAAACCGATGGTGGAGTGTGCGGCACCGCAAACCAAGAGACAAGTGCTTTCCGAGATCGCAAGACTCTTTGACCCTCTCGGTGTGTTGGGTCCAGCAATAGTGTTAGCGAAGATAGTAATGCAACAACTATGGAGGAAGAAAATCGATTGGGATGAGCCGATTCCCATTGAAGAGTTCAGGGTGTGGAACAAATTAAGATCCGAGTTGTGTGCAATAAACAACATGAAGATACCTCGTCGCGTTACCGTTGATAATCCGTCGGTGTTCGAGTTGCACGGGTTTTCGGACGCTTCGCAAGCAGCATATGGTTGCTGTGTGTACTTGCGTAGCGTGACCGTTGATGGCATCGTTGAAGTAAAGCTACTGTGCGGCAAATCGAGAGTTGCACCGCTTAAGGAGCTGAACCGTAAGGAGAAGAAAGGAGCACCACCGGAAGAATTAACCACGCCGAGATTGGAGCTGTGTGCAGCTGTACTACTAGCTAGACAAATGAAAACAGTGCGCGAAACCTTGAGTATCGACATTTCGCGTGTCGTGCTAAGGTCCGATTCGAGTATAGTGATTTGTTGGATTAGGAAATCGAAGCCTAACCAACCAGTGTTCATCCGCAATCGGATTGCGGAGATTCGCGAACTGACCATCGATGCTGATTGGTTGCATGTTGGAACGAAGGCAAATCCAGCGGACTTGGTGTCGAGAGGTGTACTACCTTTGGAATTAACGAAAAGTGACTTGTGGTGGAATGGACCGGAATTTCTTCGATCAAGTGTAGTTGATGAAACAGTAAATGAAGAAACCGAAGACTTGAGTGAAGAGACGATTTCAGTGACTGTAGTTACAGTGCCCGATGAAGGATTGTACGAAGTGATTCAGAACAGTAGTAACTTTCGCCGACTACAAAGAGTGTTCGGTTACGTAACCCGGTTTATCCGTAATTGTCGTGCAATGCGAAACGAATCAGAATTTCGTCGTGGAAGATTGAACATTGCAGATTTTCGTGACTCACTGTACACTATGGTGAAGATTGTACAAAATGCAGTGTATCGCGATGAAATTAGAAGCGTCTTGAAAGGTGAACCGGTGAAGGGTAAGTTACGAAATTTGAATCCTGTTTTTGATAAGACGGAGAGATTGCTGCGTGTGGGTGGTCGAATCAGGAATGCCATACTACCGCTCGATCAGAAACATCCATTGATATTGCCGGAGAAGAACAACTTTACTGATATTGTCATCGAAGCAATCCACCGTGAAGAACTACATGTCGGTCTAAATGGATTATTGGCTAAAATCAGGCAACAATTTTGGCCAGTAAATGCGAAGCGTACGATCAAACGCGTCCTAGGGAAGTGCATCAAATGCTTCAGACTAAAGCCGAAGGATGTACAGCAGTTTATGGGTGATTTGCCGATTGCACGCGTCACCGCTGCTCAGCCTTTCGCTAGAACGGGAGTAGACTACGCAGGCCCTTTTTTGTTGAAGCAAGGTCGGTCGAAGACACCGATCAAGTCGTACGTTAGTGTTTTCGTCTGTATGACTACTAAGGCGATACATTTTGAGCTTGTGAGTTCCTTATCTGCAGAGGGATTCTTGGGGGCATTGCACCGCTTCGTTGGACGCCGTGGGAACGTCAGTGAGATGTTTTCTGATAATGGAACCAATTTTGTCGGCGCTGAGCGACAATTGGCCGAATTGCGAGAGTTGCTGAAATCTCAATTGCTGGAGAACAAGCTTGAAGATTTTTGTCAGCCTCGTGGAATCTCGTGGAGTTTCAATCCACCGAAGGCTCCGCACCAAGGTGGACTTTGGGAAGCCGGAGTAAAAAGTATGAAGAGTCATCTGTATAAGGTGATGAACGAATCGTACTTCACCTATGAAGAGATGACAACATTGCTGATTCAGATTGAATCCATCCTAAATTCAAGGCCAATAATACCACAAAGCGACGATCCGATGGATTATGAGGCGTTAAGTCCTGGTCATTTCCTGGTTGGCCGAGAATTGACAGCTATAGCCGAACCGTTCTACGATGGTCTCAAGGAAAATACGTTGTCTCGTTACCAATTGATCCAAAAACGAAAGCAATCGTTTTGGCGAAGATGGTCATGTGAGTATATAACCGGACTACAGAAGCGCAGCAAATGGAACAAAACTCCCACGTTGCTTCGTGAAGGACTGTTGGTGATAATGAAAGATGATAATTTGCCACCGCAAACTTGGAAACTGGGGCGTATTATCAAAACTCACCCTGGAAATGATGGCGTTGTTCGGGTAGTAACCGTACGAACTAACAATGGCACGTACAAGCGATCTACAACGCAAATTGCTGTTCTACCCATAGAAGATGCAGAACGGACCAGCCAAACGGATAAGTTGAGCCATCCGGCTCCTGGGGGAGGATGTTAAGTGAAAATTCTAAACCTGTATTTTTGATTCAGTGTAGAGTAGGTCGATGTCCTATCCCTCAAGCGCAATTTTGACAGTTCCCTAACTTGATTTTCTTGTTACGCGTCTTCCGGTTGGAGCAGGGCAGCAGAGAAAGGATCAGTATATAAAAGTTACCGTAGAGTACGGATGTAAAAAACAAAAAAACTATACAGTCCATTTTTTATTTTGACCGCTGAGTTCCGTCCGAAACAAGACCTATCCGCAGCATTCGACAAGTTGAACAAGGTGTATGCGGTAATCTTCTGAGTTGGTTTCGATCGTATCTTACGGGTCGCCAACTAATGGTTGTCATAGGAGATTACAGATCAGCTAGCTTCTTCACCACAGCAGGTATACCTCAGGGAAGTCACCTGGGACCGTTGATTTTTATACTGTACTTCAACGACGTCCATCGAAGCTCCTCGGTTATCATATGCAGATGACCTATAAATCTTCCTACGAATCCGCTCGTTCGCTGACTGCCACTTTCTTCAATGTCAGCTGAATGTATTCGCTAGTTGGTGCATTTTAAACAAAATGGTAATGAACCCAGCCAAATGCTCCGCTATTACGTTCTCCGATAATATTTAGCTATGATATGCTTGGCTCGACAGTCGAACGCGTGAATCAGGCGTAAGACTTGAGTGTGATCTTGGATTTGCAGCTATCATTTAAGCAACACATTGCATATGTTGTCGATAAGCCGTCAAGAACTTTAGGGTTCATTTTTAGGATAGCTAAAAACTTCAACGACATCTACTGTTTAGCCGGCGCCGGTGGTGTAGTGGTAAGCGTGACTGCTTTCTAACACCCCAATGGGTCTGGGTTCAATTCCAGCCGAGGTCGGTGGGATTTTTCTGAGGCATGAAAATCTCTGGTCACGTCTTCCTTCAGAAGGGAAGCAAAGCCGTTGGTCTCGGCCCATATGTGTGTTGAATTGAATGGGTGCGATATCCTACGCAGGTGTGGAAGCTGCCTTCCTGCACATTCGATTGCCGTCAATGGATGGCAATCGATGTCCGTCGGTGATTGGCACTAGATTGCGGAACAGAGACCGACGTGAAATAAAGGAAAGAAGATCTACTGTCTAAAATCTCTCTATTGTTGGCTTGTTCGATCGACGCTTGAGTATTGTTCAGTGGTTTGGAACTAGTTTGCGGTGCTGAGAGAATCGAATCTGTTCAACGTCGGTTTCTTCGTTTTGTGCTACGTAGATTGCCTTGGAATGATCCGTTTCGATTACTCAGTTACGAAAGCCGTTGTCAACTTATCGACCTAGAACTTCTCCGGCCTAGGAGGGACACAAGCAAAGGGAAAGATCCCTACCCGGAATGTTGATGTTTTGCGTTGGTATCTTATGAGTGGTGGGAAAAGGGCATAAGGTTTTTTTTACAAAAAGCTTGTATGCCCTTTTCACATGTTGTTCTTGAATTATGGGCATTGAATAATTTGCTGCCATCTTACATAATTTCTTGAAAGTATTGAATATGTATGACTATTCGCCCTTCTTCGACCCCCTTTGGCTACGCCCATGACTGAATGTACGAAAGGTAACTATAAGCATAAAAATAGGACATTGGAATGGGAATACAAAATAACCCAATACTCACCAAACAAACACTCTGACCGAACAGTGTGCAATAGTAGCACACGCATGAACCGTCCCCTTTCTCGCCACCATTGGCCCCTCGGTGGCAGGATTTCTTGTGCTCCTCCTTGGACTGGACAATGTTTGCACTAGTTGCGGCGGTGCTGGTGCTCGTGGAAGGAGTTGCTATCGCCGTTGCCGGTGCTGTTGCGGTTGCCGTTGCAGCTACCGCCGATGTCGGTGCCGGAGGAGACACTCCGCCAGTGCCAACAGCAGGCGAGGGATGCGTACTGGTAGACTTTGAACTTACCTTACCAGGTGCGGTTGCCGTGGGTCCGGAAGCAGCGCTGGATCCAGCTGTTACCACCGCACCAACCTTCGGCGCTGTATTGATAGTTTTCGTTACCACTTTACCCGTCGGTTGTTGCGAGGTTACACCTGCCGGGGCTGTTCCTTTGGGAGCGACCTTGGAGGGAGTATTGGTTGCTTGATTTAACATTGCCTTGGCAGGGCTAGCGGAGGCACCAGATTTGCTGGGCGGAGCGTGACTAGCAGACCCCACCAAAGCTAAAGACGGTATACTTCCGCTGCTGGAAGAAACTGTGCCTTTGGAAGCGGTACTGTTTCCATTTTCGGTTTGGGTGGTAGGAGTGCCACTGCTGCTGCTGCTGCTGCTGCTGTTGCTGTTCTTAGCTACGTTTGCCGATTTGCTGTTGTTGCTGTTAGTGTTGCTGCTGCTGCTGCTGCTATTGTTGGTGTTGTTGCTATTACCGTTGCTATTAGTACTACTGCTACTACTGTTTCCGTTGCCGCACTGCTGGGTTGCATTGCTGTGCTTTTGCTCGTGTATTTGCTCCAAATCTCGAACCATGTCCTTCAGCATACTGTGCTCTTTTTGAAGGGTCTTTAGCTCCGTTTCGAGTATTCTACGGAGGAAGAAAAAAAACATCAATCATTTAGATACGTATTTAGGGAAACAATCAAATAAACTTACTTGTTACTCGCCGCAAGTTTTAACGCCTCGACCAATGGTTTCTTGATTTCCTTTTCGAAAATCTCCGATTTCGTTACGGTGTCGGTGAAGCATTCCTTGCAGTCCTTGCAGATGGCACCATCGTCGCTGCAGAGTTTCACGATCGGTTCAATGACTGCGGCCGCCATCGTTGCCGAACTGGGACCCGTTGCCGGGCTGGTAGCTGTAGCAACTAGAACCCCACCGGATGTAATTCCCTCCAGCTTGGCCGTAATTGGTAGATCGTCACCGTTGATAGCAGCCAACGCTTCCTCCGGCAGAATGGAGCTCCAGTTTACACCGAGCAGCTTGCTCTGCATATCGTTGGCTATTAGCTGCCTCAATGGGGAAGCCGGTGTGCTCCAGTTGAATAACCGCGAGCCGGAAACGCTTTCGAAACATTTCATGTCGAACTCAATGTCGGTACCCTTCGCCAAGAAGAACTTGGTGAAATACTGATAGATGACATTGCGCTGCGGAAATTGGAAATCTATAAGAAACCACTCGGCGAAGGCGGACGCCATATCACTCAGCAGAGCCGACTCGGAATCGTCCGATTCCCACAGCAAGTCGAGAAAATGCAACGGATGAATCCGGTCGGCTACTTCCGTTCGCCAGCGTTTATTGATGTCATCGCAGAACCTCTGCATGAAATTCTTCACATCAATGTTCCAATTCTCGGCCATCTTCCTTCGCTCCTCTTCCTTCAGAGGATGATAGGACTTGATGAGAAACTTGGACAAATTCAACGGGTAGAGCATAGCGATAATGTTGATCGCAACCCGACATGCATTGATTTTACACGGTTCGCTTTGGAAGATGCAAAACCGCTTGGGTTCGAGTGTCGTCCAAGTGTACGGTACCCGATCCGGCAGATGCTTGAAAATGGCCCACGAGATATGGTAGAGACTAGTATTATCAACCAATGCATTGCTTGTAGCTACCACAGTGGAACTTGAACTGTCCTCGTCCTTCGCCGGAGAAGAACAACCACATTCAGCTTGCTGTTGCTGCTGCTGCTCCGCTTCGGACGAGTCTGGTAACGCAATTTCCGTAATAGAACTTGAGGACGATCCGGAAGGGGAAGAATTCGTCATGCCATTTACGTGCCTTCTTTCTAGAGCCTGTTTGTCACTGAGAGGTTTGCTGAAAAACTCCCCAATGTAGTCCAGATAATCCCGATCTAACTTTTTGAAAAATGAACACTTTGCACAGTATAGTTGCTCCTTAGACTTGCCCAAACAGGTACCACCGGCGATTAGACAAGTGCAACAGTTGCATTCACTATAAACAGAAAAAAAACGATCAAATGTAACCAACTGAAGCCAATCCCTCAGAATAAACTTACACATAATGAGTGGCCAACGCAAAGTTACACTTCCGACACTGAATGTTTTCGATCGTGGCCGCCATCCGGGGATTGGTGCAAGTGATCCACTTCGTCTTGAGACAATGCACCACATAATGCCAGACCAGATTTCGATCCTCCAGGGCTAACCACTCCACGATGGGCCGATCCCTTTGTCGCAGCACTTCAGGATCAAAGTTGAAATCCGACTCCTTCACTGCCACCAGTAACGAGTGGGCTGAGCTGACCCGCTTCCTTCGTGCCGAATCCTCCTTAGCCTTGTGGTAATCATGCAACAAGGACCAAACATCTCGCCAAATCTGCGAAGTGGAGTTCATCTCATCGTCAAATTGAATAAACCGGTAGACCATCGTTTTATATTCCTCATCGAAGAGCAATTCCTTCAACTTCAGTATGCACTCGGGAATGATCCGTTGCACTTCGAGATACACAAACCGCTGATACATTCGCTTGTTGATCAGACACCAAGTCAGCGAAAATTGCTGCAAATGACCGCGTTGCAGCTCGAACAACAACGGAGACAACGACTTGGCCGAATGGCACAGCTTGTCGTAACCGTCGAGGATATCTGAAAAGAACAATCTCACACTTATTTTGCTTGGCAACATTTAAACCAATACTCACAATTGAGCAGCTCCGTAGGATTATACTGCAACTCGCCGTCGCTGGTTTCGGTGATCAGATCCTGCAGTCCTTGACTGTAGGCTTTCACGATCGACCGTAACTGCAGACAGAGCAGCTCGAACAGCTGGTGCGGATCGCGAGTGTAGAGCATGCTGAACACCAAAATGAACGTCATCTCATTCGACAGTGGCAAGTTCGAACCGAGCGAGATTTGAATGTTCTTCTTGGTGTTGATCCGTCCGTCGGTCAGCCACTTGAGGGACGACTTCTCCATCAACTCCATGTAGCGACTGTACAGTAGCGATTCGTTTTGCCTGTAGAAATGGAAACAAGAATAGAGTTCAGTTTGTTTCTTGGAGAGGAGGATCTCAATGGACCAAAAGTCTTGGGAGGCATTAAAGGGGTAACTACTAACTAGTTCGATGAACATGTTTAAAGCTAAACTTTGTTTATTTCTCATTCATTCTGAGCTAAAATACATAATGATGATTCAAATTGGGCTAGAATAAATCATTGCTGAGGTCCAGAGACAACGTTTGACAGCGTAGCTGTATGTCCAAGGAAATCGAGACAATTACCTCGATCGGAGCGGAAATCGAACCTACCGCCTTCAGATTGGTGATAGGGTCAGGTTAGGCAAGAGTGCCATATAGGACAAGAATGCATGAAACTCTGAATGGTGTTCCTATGCAGCATTGCAGAAAGTTCTGTTTACAATGAAGTCGAAAATGAAAGTATTTATAATAATTAGACATAAAATAAGGATTTTCGAACATCAAAATATTTCTCTCTACAATTCTTGCGTTAAGGCATCACTATTAATGGTTAATGGAAATATTAATGACAAAGAATAGATAAATATTTTCTTTAATTGGTCAAAAGTCACCTTCTTAAAAATGACCCTCACATGGGGCAAGAGTGCTACCCAAGAGGTAAGTCACTCGCACACCAATCTGGGTCATCTTTCTTGTCAGTGTGTCGCAGGTGTGCCGGTCATAGAGCAAGCTGCGATTGTTTGTAAAATACCCAACTCGGTATTTCTGACACTTTGAATGTTTTGGATTGAAATTTTGGTGTGTTCATAGGATAATAAATGTCCTGTGTTTTAGGGTTTCATAATGCCCTCAAAGGCAGACCAGAAACCTAGCCTTTCGTGATATGAAAGCAACGGTCTATCAGCGGCCGGAAAGAGTTGGAACCGGTGGGAAACATTGTTGGAGACCGACTATAGAGGATGATGAATAGACTTCTGTAGATTGTGTTTTGTGTGAGTTGCAGCATTATTTAAACTAAGGCTACTAATGGGGTCTGATTAACTGCTCTCTTGAGCCCACTCTAGAACCTACATTTATTATTTAGATCTACACACTTAGATTTTTCTACCAAGATCGGCTGTGCAAATCTCGGCAAAAAAAGTTTTACTGAGATATCAGCAAACATTTCATTTGTTTGCTGAGATTCAGCTAAGCATTATCTGAGACTCAGCAATCAAATGTCACTTTTGCTGAGATTTCAGTGAAACTTATTTTGCCGAGATTTGCACAGCCGAGCTCGATAGAAAAAACTAAGTGTGTATAAGTGAACTGCTGGTCTGAGTTCCTCTGGTATATTCAATTAGAGGATGTTCCTGAATACACAATCAAACAGCAATGTTTTGAACAACTTCAATGACAGTTGCCCAGTAGTGCTCCCATTTTATTTACAACAATCCAATGCCTACGAGATTGTGCCAATGGATGTACCCAAGCTGTGCCGAATCTAATTTTGGCACAATATGCTGAGTGACAACAACAAACTCAAAACAACCCCTAAAATGGCTCCCATACTTTCACCATGCTGAATCATGAGTCCCTCCTTTTCTCATATCATTGCATGCAAAATAATAACCCAATGCAGGTCAATTGAATATGCCTAAATGAATTAGTTGCAATGAAAGTATGCACAGTAATGACAGTATAATATAGTAATTGAATAAAATTAATATTTACCTGTTAATAATGATCGAAATTGTTAGAAAGTAAGCGAAGTTGTTAGTTCACATAGTTTGGCATTAGCGTGATGGTATATTATTATGATGCTGATTAGACGAAGACTGAAATCCAGGATGTTCGGTTGATCGTCGCTACTTGAATCGCTGAGAGTATCTTCCGAGTCTTCATATTCTGATTCCACCATTGCAGTGAACAATCTTGTCGTGGTTGTTTTAAACTCGCTTCTGTAATTAACCACCTCTTGCCAATAATCCGCCAATCGATCGCTTCTTTCTACATCCTGCCTTGCGCTGATTTTCCATGATCTATCTATCTATCTATCTATCTATAGGGCTTTCCAGATAATCTTTTATGATGGTTCTGTTTCTATGAAAGTAAAATGATGGTCTATTCCTCTATCATGGCAATATGTTACTCCAGCGTGCAGATAGTCAATATCGTTGTCTTCTTCAAAACTTCATCGTTTTCATCTAAAGAAAAGAAAATCGCCACTTGATCAAACCAAATTCAAAGGTAGTACCTGTGGGATGTCGCATTCCAAAAGTTTTGAACCTATTAAATATATTTAATTTTTGCAGCCATCTGAAAATCAAATCAAAGTCAAAATCATAATTCTAAACTTCACAATTATTTAATTTTGGCTAGTAGTTAAATTTCAGCAAACTTTTGGTTCGCTACATCACAACTGGCATCACTAGTGTGCATCTTTCAAAATTTAAAGATACAGACAAGCCCTGGGACCTGGTTGCAGTTAAGTCACCAAATTTGGCATATGGCATGAGATATCATCAATAATTAGTTATGTATTGAATAATATTGTAAAATTCAATAGTTAAATTGAGTGAACAGCTGCTATTGCTGTTGCTAGCACGATTAAAAATCAAAAGGCTATGTTTATGAACAAGAGTTATTCGATTTCACTCCACTTAAGACCCATGACCCTGTTGCCCATAAAGGTTGGCACTCTTGCCAAATTATAGTTAAAAAAAAAATTGAGATGACATTTAGAAAAAAAATCTTCAACAACTTTTGACGAGATTTAATTTGCATTACATTGCTGATTTAAGAAAGCAATGTTATGGACTTGCAATACGGTGCACAAACTCCTATAAATATCCACTGTTTGACATATATACAGTGCTTACCCGATTTTGCCAGCTTTTATCCCGATTTTGTCAGCCTGAAGATTTTGCTGAACTTTTTGATTTTGACGTAGGACTACGTCCGTGATTTCTATATGGGAGTACACTTTGTGAAAAACAAAAATGGAACATGTAACAAAATTATGAAAGATTTTGAACGTTAATAACTCAGCTGCCCCTGGACCAATTTCAATAATTGTATCACCAATCAATCAGATATATTTGTACGCATTTGATAAATTTAAGATTTTATCATTTTTCAAAATATCACTATTGAAAATTGTAACTGTTACTATGCTAATTATAATTATTACCGATTGCCTGCGAAAACCGATTTCCCTAACACAGATTTCAAAGTTGAATTCCATCCGGTTTCACTAAACGGTGATCATTCAATCACCACGTGGTTGTTCTCAAGTACACAACGAAAGGTTCCCCGCAAGCAACTAGCTATCAAGACTGGCCTCAACTAATCGGATTCAGTTCCAATCACCGTGTGTGGTGATGTCCGGTCGTCGGCATCAGCAGCAGCAGCAGTGCTTTCGGCGCGTGGCGTTGCACATTGTTCTCCAATACACAACGAAAGACTTCCTACAAGCAGTGAGCTGCAGCCCACCTGAGCATCCATAGAAGGAGGAGGAAGCCGCACCGCTATTGATCGGAATCAGTAGCTCTTCGTGAGTCGCTGTGGGCCATATATGCCAAGCACGTCACCCTCATGCCAAACAATAAACAGCTCACCAGTCTCATCTGTGTTTAACACCCTAATAGCTCAGCATTACTCAACTATCACGACAAAACGATCCTTTTCAGGACCACCATAAATTTGGAAAAGAGTATTTTTTTTGACATTTGTCAAGGTCATCAAGGATGTCAGTTCCTATATCAAGATAGAGCTGGAATTAGGGCGTAACAGCTTTTGTAAACAATGATTTCTTGCGATGATGTTTTGAAAGTCAAGGCTCGCCCACGCAAAGCAACATCACCATCAGTTAGTGTGAGACTTCCTCTACCCGACGGTTATGTTGTTGTTCACAAAAGCTGTTACGCCTAATTCCAGCTCTATCTTGATATGTTTAAAACTAACATACCATGTACTTTAAGGCAACATTGGGAGTGCGCTTCCAATAACCAAAGTCGGTCGCGGCATGAAAGTGGTCTGATTTTGATCCAGAGATGATGGATTTTAATTTTTAATACGCCAATCGATATGAATTTTTCTACGAATCCGTTAAAATTAAGACTTTATCATTTTTCAAAATGTCACTATTGAAAATTGCACGGATGTGCAATTGTTGCTATGATAATTAAAATCATCACAAATTTTCTGCGAAAGGCGATTTCCCTAACACAGATTTCAAAGTTGAATTCCATCCGGGCTCATCAAACGGTGTTTATTCAATCACCGCGTGGTGTGGTGCTGTACTCCAAAATCAGTAGCTCTTCGTGAGTTGATGTGAGCCATCTATGTCAAGCGCGTAATACTAAAGCGCATAAACAGAGAGAACCCCGCTCAAATTCCTACTCCTACATAAAACACAAACTCCTTGTTAACTGCAGGAGATTATAAGCAGTAAAATTTATTATATAAGACCACGTAGTCCTACGTCACCATTGCGTACAACCCCATAGGGCTGTCTTTTGTAGTTTTTAAGCATGAATTCTCAAGCATTTCACTCCAAATGACACGCAACAATGCGACACTACACAGCTGTATCGAGTCCCTCCCGATAAAGGTAACTAGGTGGCGGATAGAGCTGGGATGGCTACAATACAAGTTATGGACAGATACCCCATTCAAGAAGAAGGTTTCATGATCGCCAAAATTAACGGAATATTCATATGCAGTTGCTACGCACCCGAAGGACGATGGAGCAGTTCTACGAGACGCTGGTTGGACTTACCGATGAGCTGAGGAGGAGACTTCAATGCTTAGGCAGTGGAGTTTGGAAACAGATGAACCAACGCAAGAGGGCACATTCTGTTGGAAGCTCTGGCGAAGCTGGAAATTAGGCTGTTCAATAAAGGCACCACCAGTACTTAACGCAGAGATGGCCGGGAATCCATTATCGACGTCACTTTATGCGGACTGCAGTCCGTCGCTGGTGGAAAACATGTATTGGAGAGTGTGTGAAGGATATACCCATAGTGACCATCAGGCAATCCGATATGGCATCGGCCAACAGAATCCTGTGGCAGTACAGAGCACGAGAACAGCGTGTCGTGATGACGAGGATCAGATGTCAAGTCATACCCGCTGAAATGTGCTTAGAGAACCTGAAAGTCATCGTGGAAGGGCTTTTCTCGAAGCACGAAGCAAAGTCACCAACGAGCAACTCGTAGCAGTGCCTGCTGGATACACTCGGAAAACTCTTGGAGAGGATCATCCTAAACAGGCTGACGAAATACACGGAGAGTGAGCAAGGATTGTCGGAGAGGCAGTTCGGATTTCGAAACAGGAAGAGTGGATGCAATTCGGACAGTTGTCGAGAGAGCCGAGAAGGCGTCGAAATAGAAGTGGAGAGGAGATCGATATTACGCTGTGATAACGATCGACGTCAAGAATGCGTTCAACAGCTCTAGCTGGGAGGCCGACGCTACTTCCAGAACCGGGTTCTGATCTAAGAGCCAAATATGGGACAGAGATCGATTAGAATCACGGTGGGAATTTCACAAGGCTCCATCCTTGGTCCAACGCTCTGGAACGTGATTTAAAAAGGTGGTCTAACGCTGCAGCTACCCAAACGAGTTGAGATCGTTGGCTTTGCGGATGCTGGAATTGATGGAAATGTTGGCGACCGAGGCGGTCGACATAATTGGAAACCTAATGCATGGAGCGAAGCTGCAGATAGCTCACAACAAAAGCGAGGTGGTATTGATCGGTAACTTTAAAGCGCTGCAGCGGTCAGAAATTACCGTTGGGGAGCACGCAGTAAACTAGAAGTGGGTGTTGAAATGCCTGGGAGTGATGGTCGACGACCTTTTTGCTTGAATAAAGGGTGATACGGTCAAAATTTGGTCAATATCAACTTGACGTATTTCTTTCAATTTTGCATTTAAAAAACCTGAACACCCCTCATTTTGAAGGTGTGTGTGTGTGTAGAATGTTGCTCCTATTTTGATTTTGGAATTCACTCTTCAGTTGTCAAAATGCCGTCCAAGCAAGAAGAGCAGCGTATCAAAATTTTGCTCGCGCATCGCGAAAATCCGCGCTACTCGCACGCAAAGTTGGCAAAATCGCTAAAAGTTGCCAAATCAACCGTTACAAATGTAATTAAAGTGTTTGGGGAACGTTTGTCGACAGCCAGGAAGTCTGGATCGGGGGGAAATCGAAAACCGGAAGCCGCTGAGACGACAAAGAGAGTTGCCGGTAGTTTCAAGCGAAACCATAACCTCTCTCTCCGAGACGCCGCAAGTAAGCTGGGTGTATCGTCTACAACCGTGCATCGAGCCAAAAAACGAGCCGGACTATCGACTTACAAGAAGGTAGTGACTCCAAATCGCGATGATAAACAAAATACGACGGCCAAAGCGCGATCCCGGAGGCTGTACACGACGATGCTGACGAAGTTTGACTGCGTGGTAATGGACGACGAAACCTACGTCAAAGCCGACTACAAGCAGCTTCCGGGACAGGAGTTTTATACGGCAAAAGGAAGGGGAAAGGTAGCAGATGTTTTCAAGCACATGAAACTGTCAAAGTTCGCAAAGAAATATCTGGTTTGGCAAGCCATCTGTACCTGTGGCTTGAAAAGCAGCATTTTCATAGCTTCCGGGACTGTCAACCAAGAAATTTACGTGAAAGAGTGTTTGAATAAACGTCTGCTGCCTTTCCTGAAGAAACACGGTTGTTCCGTACTGTTTTGGCCGGATTTGGCATCTTGCCATTACGGTAAAAAGGCCATGGAGTGGTACGCCGCCAACAACGTGCAGGTGGTTCCCAAGGACAAGAACCCTCCCAACACGCCAGAGCTCCGCCCAATTGAGAAATACTGGGCTATTGTCAAGCGGAACCTAAAGAAGACCAAAAAAACTGCTAAGGGCGAGCAGCAGTTCAAGGCAAACTGGCTTTCTGCGGCGAAGAAGGTGGACAAGGTGGCTGTACAAAATCTGATGGCAGGGATCAAGCGTAAGGCCCGGCAATTCGGATTTGGAAAAGCGGAAGCCTAACTGAATATTTTTCTGAATTTTATACTAATTGAACTTGAAAAAGAAATTTAATTTGATTTTTTAAATAAACGATTTCAGCGATTTACACGCGTTTTCCCTTGACCAAATTTTGACCGTATCACCCTTTAGCCACGTAGAATACGCCTACGCGAAGGCAGCGAAGGCCATCAACGTGGTAGCCAGAATCATACCGAACATCTCGGGACGGCTCCTGGCCAGAGCTGGTAAATATCACGGCCGTCATGTGAAAATGAGAAAACAGGTCCTCTCACTATCACGAGAGGAAACATTCATGAGATAAATTGTCATACGGCTTTGACATCAACATTTCTCATCTGATGATAGTGACAGAAGTATCTCTGTAAATATCGCGTGAGATCTTTCATTGAAAATGACATTTGCCAGCCCTGCTCCTGGGTAGTGTATTTACGTTGATACTGAGATATAAAGGTTCAGCCTTGGTTGCAACGCTAAAAAACAAGCGGAATTTAAGGAAACCGAACGGTACGTACCGGCTCAAAAAACCCTACGCAAACTTTTCGAGACATTTGGTGTACCCTTTGATGTAAGAATAGTAAACATTTATCAGTAAATCCATTAATAGTGGATAAATAATGGTTAAAATTGATTTTAAAATCATTTTGATGGTTGAAATATTGAAAAAGAAAATTTCCCGTTTTTGTCAGCCTAAAATTTCAGATGGGCTGACAAAAATGGGAAAGTACTGTAGAACGTAAAATTTTAAAATGGGCACTCTTGCTCCATAGCAGTATTGTCTAGTAATTGCAGGTTAGTGTATTTTTAAAGCAAAATATAACGGGTAAAGCAAATCAGTACTTAGGGTTGTCGGTATTATCGGGTATATTTTTCAAAAACGGTTGTCGGTATTGAGAAACCTAATACCGGTAAAACCGTGAAACCTTGAACCCGGTAGTTTATCATCATTGGAAAATGCTGCACATAATCAGGAAATATGCAGTATTCCTGCCAGAGGCGTCTCGTCCGCATATCCAACCTGTTAATGGAACAGGTAATCAATTTTATCTAATCGTATATATGTACATTTTTGATTGTTTTACTAAACCATTATATTTTGTGAAAGATAAGCAAACACCATCCTCAGCAAACAGCCACAGCGTGTTCAGCTTAGCGAATGAACGAACAAGGCAATACGATTAGTTGTCGTTGTGTAAATTCGCCTAAAGGTAGCCTATAGGTATGAACCAACAAAACGAAACGCTTACATTTCTGATACCGGAATTCGCCTAAAGGTATACTCATTCAGCGGCCAAAAGAAAGAATAGAGGGAGGTCGTTTGCTTATCTGCGTCCACCCGCTTACGGGGAACCTATGGGCACCGTTGCCAGAAGCTTTCGTTTCCATTCAACCCTATGCAGTAATAGCCATTCGAAAACCTGGCAAACCGATTGCTATGCTTTCGTGCATTAGGAAATGGTTGGAGAAAATGATCCTTCGGAGACTCGATCGGTGGGTCGAATCAAATAACTTGCTATAAAATACCACAGTTTGGGTTCCGCAAGAGCTAAGGAACAAACGATTGTCTTACCACAAATATTCAATTGGCCTTTGCGCACAAGGAGCAAGTGGCTTCACTATTCTTGGACAGTAAGGGGGTTTTTGATTCATTGTTCATTGAAATTCTGTCTGTGAATTTTTGGAATTTTAAATAATTTCTTGTACAATTCGTTGTCAGAAAAGCAAATGAACTTTTCTCTTGGACTACTGGTACCTTCAAGGATTAGTTACATGGGCAGATATCAATAACTGTTAGGCAGAACAATGCACACTAAGACAAGTTGCAGATGGCGGTGTGGTTTCCATGAGAGGTCCACATGCCGTGGACTTGCAAGGACCATTGCAAAGTTCCTTAGATAACTTGTCTTCTTGCGCTAGGAATCTAGGGATCGAACTCTCGCCGCAGAAAACTGAACTGGTGGTGTTTACTCGAAAGCGGTATCCAGCCCAAATGCAGCTTAATCCTTTGGGCAGAAACATTATCCAATCATTGTCTTACAAGTACCTTGGGGTCTGGTTTGATTCAAATTGCACTTGGAATACCTACATTACGTATTTGAAGCAAAAATGTCAGCAGAGGACCTACTTTATCCGTTCAATTTGCGGCACATGTTTATGACTGTCGTAAGAACTCTGCACTCACCAACAACCTACTCGGAGATCAAACATACAGCACCCGGTCGACTCAGGCGACAAGAGCAACGTTCGTGGAACCCCATCATATCATGTTTGATATTCAGTTGTTCTACATTCCCCATGAATTCTTGTGCAATGTCCTGATTTATTATACGAATCCGTAGAGCTTTGTGGGACCTATTCTACATCATGTGAGACGTAAGTTGTATTGGATTAAAGTATTTTAGATTCTCTAAAATGCTAATCTTGTGAACCCGGTAAGCACAAAGTTCAGAAATAAATGCTTTAATTCATCCAAGAACTGTCTTATTCAGGCTCAATACTCAGGGCTGGTAGCGATCACTGCTGTCAAAAATAGTGATTTTAGTTACCATGTTGTAGAAATAAGTGACCAAATAGTGACTTATAGTTGTAAAACGAGTGACTAAAAAGTGACCTAAGAGAAAATAAATGTTTGATGTTTTAAACTTATTCAACAAGTATCTCATAAACACTTATGTACGATATGTCCAAACCCACGGTATTAGTCAGGGTGCCTACTAACTGCAAAAACCTGGAAACCTAGAATCCTCAGGAAATTTTATTTTTCCTTAAAATACCTGGAAGGCTCAGAGAATTTAATAATTTTCTTACTAAGGATATTTAAAGAACAAAATGAATTTTAGAATACAAGCATTTAATGTTTCTCGTTATTTACATTCACACTTTGAACTTTATAGTTCCACAGTGAACTTATATTCAGGAGCAAATAAATTAAAAAAAAAAAACAGAGGCTTGAAATGTTTTTTTTTTTTTTTTGAACATGCATATTTCCTAGAAATTTTAAATTTGAACTAGTTCTCGACTTAAAAACTATAATACTTCAAGAAATTTTCAAGAATCTGTAGTAAAAATCTATGCACAGTTTTAAAAGCTCGTGGAATTTTATTATAATTTCTAAGGACCTCATTTCAATGACGTTCTGGGAAAAAATCTTTCAGAAAAACATCAAATGTAACCTGCTTTTAAGGTAGTTCTGATGAATTTAAGGTTTCTTGTGAAACCTGAAAGTTTTGAGTAAAATTTCAAAAAACCCTGAATTGAATTAAAAGCAAATTTTAATGAAAACTCTGAAAATTTCTGAGGAGCACAATCCTTCAGAGCAAAATTCCAATGGCCTTCTGAGGATAATTTTATAAAGTTGTGAAAGAAAACGAATCCGGAGCATAAGTCCTTGGAAGCTTTTTGAAAATACTAAAAGGAAATACAATGTGAGTAGAATGCCAAGGGAAGGAGTGAGATTCAAAAAGGGATTCTGAAATTGATTCAATGAATATTCAGATCCAAAGGCTTTCTTATTGTGGAGAATTTTAAGGTAATTCCGAGGAAAACTAAAAGAAAACTGAATTAGAAGGATAGCTATATTGAAATGTTGAAGAATATTTCAATGGAAATCAGAACTACCTGAAAGTTCCCAAATTAATCCCGAAATCAATAAAACTGCCTTGAAGTTCGTTTGTAGTTTGAGAAACTAGCCGGATGCTCACAATACTTCTCATCAAATACTTAAACTTCCCTGAACTTTATAGGACTTCTCTAAATTTGTTTAATAATCCGGCAAATTTCTGATTTATATATTCATAATTCCCTGACGCTTCTAACGTTTCCGGATCAATCATAGAATTCATGGAATACCCCATAATTCCACGGAACTCCTTGTAAGTCTCTGCTAAATTGCTTAAGTTCATGGGATGATTCTGAAGCTATCTGATCATCCTTGAAATACTCGGAGCTTCGCTGAATATCATGAAACTATCTAAAAGTATCTAAATTTATAATAAGTTCTCTGGAATTGCTTGAAGATAACTCTGATGGCTAAAAGTTTTCGCTTTTTTTAATTAATGGAACTTTGTTGATTTTCTCTAATCAATTTAGCTAAATTTTCGCATTTTTAAAGTTCTTGAAATCTCCATAGTATAACACGCTTAAAATACTCTCACGTTTTCCGGATGTTCATATAATTTTTATCACGTTCCAGAAATTCTCTCGGAGCTTTGCTGAAGTTTCCGGAAATTCCCTGAGTTTTTCGCAACATCTTTAAGGTTTCTACAATTTCCTTGAAATTATTTGAACTGCCCTTTGATTCTCTAATCTGTCTTGATGTTCTCGAAGCTTCCCTAAAGCTCTCAATTCTATTAAATAAATGGAATTCCCGTAAACACCTTTAAATTTCCCTAAAATTCTCGGAACATCTTAAAGGTTCTCGATTTTTTTTCAGCACATCATGGAACTATCCTGAATTATTCTAAATTTACGATTATAGATCTTTAAACTGCTCCAAAAGTCTGGACTAAAGCTACGGAAACTGTTTCTCAAGTTCGCTTGACACATGTGAAGTTCTCTGACATTCTAGGAGCTTCATAAAAGTTCCCGAAAATTTTCGGATGCTAAAAGAACCGCTTCCAGTAAGTTCCCCATATTTCCAGCGTATTAACTTCCCTTATGTTCCCGCAGTTTGTTTATGGAGCTTCACTAAAATTCTCAGCATTTCTTTTCATTACTCAGAACTTCTCCAAAGGTTCTACAATTACGAACTTAAAATACATTATTTATTTTTTTCTTGATTCTGACACTTTGAAAATTTTCAATATCTTGAACATGGAATACGAAACTTCAAGATATTGAAAAAATTTAGATCTTTGACTTACTGAAATTAAGTAAGTTTTAACTTTATTACCTGAGAAATTAAGTAAGTGTTAAACTCCAACATTCAATGGGAGTGTTCACTCGGCTGTCGACAAAAGCAGGCCACTCTCGATGTGTGCTACGCGATCGTCTGTTTCCTCGGCAGCAACCATTGTGTGGTCCTCCTCATTGTTCTTTGTCAGCAGTTCTTTCGGTCGATGCGTCGTCGACTTTGGAAAGCAACCGTTTCGTGATGAGTGTGTGAGTGCTGACCACGTTTTGCGTCCATTGCTGCAATGGACGCGCTCTGACCCTCGTTGGCGTACAACAATTTGCCATACAATGAAACTACTGGAAGCGGCTCCAGTTCTGATGGAGGAGGCTTTTTGGATAGCGGAAGATAAAGTGTTTATTGTGTTGTACCTTTTGACTATAGTTTTAAGATGTATTGTATAGTGACCAAGAATCCTCGGCTCTGTAAAGTTAATTCGGTTGAGCCTTATCAAATAAATTATTATACAAAAAAAAAAAAAAAAAAACATTCAATGGATTTGATTGTAAAGCTGTTTCTTGAAAACTGATTGCCATGTCTTAAAAAAAAGTATGGGTAAATTGCTGTTGTTTTTGATCTACCAAAAAAAAAAGCATATTTTTAACGCATTTTAAAATAGCTTTCTTATTATATTTTGAAAAACCTGGAAATTTTGAAAAACTTGAAAGTTGAAAATAGTGACTGATTACAAGAAACAGTGACTTTAGTTACTTGGCCTTAAAAAAGAGACTTTTTAGTGACTGGCTTGTAAAAATGTGACCAAGTCACTAAAAAGTGACTCGCTACCAGCCCTGAAATTGCGTTTGATGTTGCTATTGCTAGCTAATAATACAACCTTTTGCTATACTGTGAAGGAAAAATTTCGAAAATAATTAATTATTGGTTCATTCAACTGTAGTAATGCAAAGAGAAAATCGATCATCACAGTTAGGCCCTTATGATTCAAAATGCTAGATTTAACGCATCGCAGTCAAATAGTTTGCTTTTAAACTTTTTTTTTCAGAACCCATTTCAGTCACCTCTGGGATGCGCCCCAGGGTTCTCATTTGGATCCACTTCTTTTTATTTTGAACCTAAGCGACATTTCTCCTACATGAATAAAAAAATAAAGGTAGGGTAAGTGCTTCAGTTTTGGCCCTAGTGTCTAACTCAAATTTATTTGGAATAAATTTTCATGGCTTTATTCGCGTAGACATATGACAAAATCTATGTTCTAACCTTGGCAATAAATTTGAAAAAAATGATAAAAATAGAAAATCAAGATAAGACCATTAGGGAACACCATGGACCAAAAACTGGTTCACTTACCCTAGCTGTGACGAAATAAATCAAATTTATTGTTTGTCACAAGTATTTTTATTTAATGGTATTCAAAACCGAGTTATTGAGACTTTATTTTTAACAACAATCAACAAACGTAATAGGGGAAATGGATGTAATGTCGGCTCAATTGCCCCTAATTTGGGCCCATACATAAATTCAGCAATCGACTAAATTTTCAATAGCGACCAAAAATATCCTTTAGTACCATCCCAATGAAGCATTCATCTAGATAAAATTGATAAATAGCAGGGCGATGAGCGCAATCTTAGATCCATAGGTCAACATAAGAGCCATTTCCCCTACTTGAAACTATTCAGTCATTATCTTTATCGACATGACAACCATGTAATACCATGAACGAACAGTAGCCCGGATAGTATAGCTATCCCCAAGTGGTTTGTATGATACCCCGAATACGTCTTTAACGTCTTTCCAATAGTCGTTTTTATTAGAGAAACAAACAACTTCATAGGGGTACATTTGGCAAGATTTAATTTTTTTCTTACGAAAATGAAAATATTCAAAAATAAACTAAAGTATTATTTAAAAATCTATTTTGCACTAAAAGCTATAGCTATAGCTAGAATACAGGATATTTCTAGGTTGATTATTAAGGTGCTCCTGCTCAGACTATCCCGAATGGTTGCTCTTCTTTCGGTTGCATAAATAATAAGCCGTAATGTCTATTTGGCGCCATAACATTACATTCTTATAAGAATTTGAAAATAAAAAATATCACAACTTGACATTTTTCAACTTTAAAGGACGGATGCATTTACTATTCACTGCACCGAACGATTCCCAAACTTAGATTATTTAAGTAAAATTTGATATAGTTTTAGTTTTGTCTCAATTGTTCAACTTGATTGTTGAACAAAGTAACAACATAATATATTATGTTTGTACGAAAATCGTTCTACATTGCTATTATTACGGACAACACTGTAGAAGGTATTTAATTAGGAAAAACAAAAACATATGCATTAAAACCTTTACCCTAACTTTCAATTGCTAATTGACTCTATAATTATAATTTTTAATAAGGCAAATTTATGATTGTTTTGGAAAAAAAAATCACACTAACTTGGATTCAGTATGTAAACAAAGTCGAATCAGTGAAACCTAATAGGAAAAGATGTCTACCCTCCCTCCCCCAGTGGACTGTTGTACAATTCTACTTACTCCGGAATAAAGTCGTAAAACTTTTTTATCAGCAACTGCAGCCGCTCCCACAGGGTATTATACTCGAAGTCCTCCACAAACAGCTGAATGATGGTTTCCCGGTAGTTGAAACAAGCACCACAGCAGCAGCTCAGCCGGAAGAGATTACTGTCGTGCTGTTTTTGTTGTTGTTTTTCCACTGCTTCCAAAGTGTCACTTGCATCGCCATCTTCCCCGTCTTCATTGCCATCGCCTTCCATTTCAGCGGCAACAACATCAGCCGGAATGGAAGCATCCAGCTCAACCCCAGAGTCTTGCTGATTGCCACTAGTTTGCTGCTGCTGTTGCAGTACCTGATCCTCCTCAACCAGCGCCGAGGACGGGACCGAGTTCTTCTTTTCCTTCTTCACAACAACCGTATCGCCAACAATCACTTTCTGTGCAAGCACTTCTAAAGAGCGCTGCCAATAGGAAATGTCCTTCTCATTGCAGCTTTGCTGCTGCTGCTGAGGACTTCCAGGAGATCCATTTGGCAATTCCAGTGTTGTGGTCAGTGCGCTCGTTGCTGTGGCTGCTGAGGAGGCTTCCTGTAGCAGGGCAGAAGACATCTTTTTTACCGCGCCGCACCTTCGGCCCCTTCGCGCTGACCGCACTTTTCTGTGTCGTCGTCGCGAGTCGCGAATTTTTCCGCCGCTTTCCCCGTGGATTTCCGATGGATCGCTGCCGGAACTGGACGAGCTATTTAACAATTTTATTACCGCTTTTAACCAACGGGCCGGTAAGAATCCGTTTCCGAATACACACACATCAAATTAATAAGGCGTACAATGAGAAAAAAGAGTTTTTTCTTTAGTTCGTCGTCGACTCTCGCAAGAACCTCTGGCACACATAAAAAACTCTTCTAGCCGTCCCAACTTTTTTTTTTCGTCCGTGTGCGCAACGGTTGGCTACTCTGACTGTCAATCGACAGGAGCTGTCAATTTGAGCAACTTGACGTCCATTTATTGAGCAACAAATTTCTCTCAGTGCCGAGGGATTACCAAATGGGATGTCCAGAGCAATATAGTGCATGTTAGAAGTTTGTACACCACTTTTTACGAATCGGTATTCGAGATTATCGTATTGCACATTTCCCACCAAACTAGACAAATAAGCGTGTTTTTACTTATTATTGCACAATATTATCGTTTCAGTTGAAAACCGGAAAATCACACACGCGCCAATTGAATTTACACTCGTTCTGTACGTTAAACATTACGTCGGACATAGTGCGCTGTATTCGCACAATGATGCGCTATTCAGCGCACTATGTCCGACGTTATGTTTAACGTACAGAACGAGGGTAAAATTGAATGTCGCGTGTATGTTTTCCGGTGTCCAACTTGAACAACAATATTAATGTGATGAAAAGTGCGCTTTTGCCGAGACATTAAATCGTTTGGGTGTCTTCACATCGCATCGCATTGAGCAAGTTCAAAAATTCGAAGGTGGTAAAAGAGTAAAAGTCCTTGACCATTGTTTGAGAGTATTGCCACCTCCGTCCGCTACCGGATTGTACAATATGTGGGATTGATCTCGGCCATCTCCTTTAACTTTGTTCACTTTTGGGACTTCTTTCGACGCGGAGTATGTAAAATAAAAACACTAGTCACTTGTTCTGAGTTCGAGTGTTAACTAAAAAACAGATGTTTATTGAAAGGCATTTTTATATGTAAACATTCGAACAGCTCACATTTTGAATACATAGAATAACTGCATTCATGCTGTTCATCCAATTCAATCTATTCAAACCATCCTAATAAGGTTTTGCACCGTCGGGGTTAAACTCAATCGGATGACAGTTCAGTGGTACTGTTTACGTGGACTTAGTCGATTTTTTCTCGATAATTCAGACTACAGTGAGATGTAAACCACACTTCTGCAATGACCGCGAGCAACATCATTTCACCGCGCATTTCCTCGAAAATTCTCAAATAAAAAATCGGTAACTTCTAAGTGTTGGAAACAGAACCACTGAACTGTCAAAAAGATCAGCCGATGAAAACTGAGTTCGTTTGTGACGTCACGCTGCAGTACCTAATGATGGGTTCGGAACAGTTCTCGATGAACATTTCAAATGGTCCTATCTGCTTTGATCGATTCTCTTCATCGACTTTCTCTTTTCATAACCACTGCTGTGCAAACAGATTTCGCGCTAATTCTACCACATAGTTTGATAAAGGAGGTTCTTATCTAGCGTCCAAAACGTCAAATACAACAGGGAAAGGTTTTGCAGCTGAGTTATTACCGAAAGAGAAAGTCGATGAAGAGAATCGATCAAAGCAGATAGGACCATTTGAAATGTTCAACGAGAGTTGTTCGAATACGACCGAACTCCTACATCTCCAACAATCGAGAACAGTTACTGCTATGTGTGGTGTCGATCATAGCATATAATCAACAATCAATACGAAACTAACGATTTTAAATTGGCTTACTACTTGACTAGCCTATTGGTCCCAAGCAAACGATTAACGTACCCCATTCTAGTCGAAATTATAGTACTACGCAATGTTTGTTTTGATTCGCTATGACATTTTGACAGATAAAATGAGGGGTTATTGGATTTTCCTATGTTTTGAGGGGTGAATCGATTAGCTTGGGACCGAAGAGAGTACCAGAGCTGAGCCAAAAAGTTGAGCACGTTTTTCCGGGACCTACTAGTCTTAGGTCTTAGAGTTACCTCTATGATATAATTACCTTGACTTGTATTAATCTTGAAGATACTATACCTGAACCAAATAGGGGAACTGACGGCTTCGGCATGACATACTATTTTCGGCAACCCAAATTGAAACACTATTTTCACTGGATTTTTTACGAAAACACTTCGCTGAATGCATGCAAACGATTCTTTATGCTTTCAGCTTCCATTTGACTATATTTTTACCACTGAGAAAAATAAATCTAGCAGGGTTTTCTTGAAATGAAACACACGCACTACAAATTGTAGCTGATTTCGAGTTGCCGATAATAGAACAGCAGATTTACATGCAGTTCAAATGGAACGGTTGCCGAAGAAAAACTGGTTGCCGACAATACTCGCTCTTACTAGAGAAGATTGGAGCTTTGTGAAAGCATTTCAAAACAGTTTTTGACAATTCTTTCGATTGAAATTGTTAGAGCAGCTGGCAGCAAAAGATTGTAAACAAATCAATACTGCATATGTGTGCGTTCCATATAGAAAAAGGCTATAGAAAGAAGGTCGCTGCTTAGGTTGCCGAGAATACGTAAATTCCCCTACCTACACTGATAAATTTAACTATTCCCATTTTGCTTGAAATTTAATCAATTTGACATTAAACTCAGTTGATGAAAATAATCCTCTATTTCTAAAAAATAAGCATCTGAGATTAATCTCAGTTTAATCATGGTTGATTAGATTGTAGATTATCTTTTTTTGAATAAATTTTAATCATTTTTGATTCTATTTTAATAATTTTTGATTGAATTTTAATCTTTTTTGATTATGTATTAGTATTGAAAAAGAATAAAATTTAATACTGGAAAGATTATTTTGATTTTAATCATGCATGACTACTGCCGAAGTAATCATGGCTCGGACTCAATAAGGTGAAGCGGGAATCTGCATACTTTTTAAGCTTTTTTGATTTAATTTATCTTTGAGTGTAGATACATTGCTACTACCGCTGAACATACCCTTGTATTAACCAAACCTTGAAGCAGAAATAAAATAGTTTTTGTCTATCCACGAACCGGAACGGACGCGTGTGTTTATATATCTAAATTCTGATAGACCGAAACCCTACACTATGTACGTCCTTGGGTCCTTGCAACTGCTGGGGATTGGAACGATTGTTTGTTGGAAACTTATTTAAGAGAGATGCATGTTAAACGTTGCTGGCAGATTTATAATATCAATGGGGATATAATCAGGCACAGTGAAAAATTGCAAGGAAAGGGACGGGCCTGGGATTGTTTCGATGGGTGCATCGATTAGCTTGGGACCGAAAGTTGAGCACGGTTCTTCGGGACCTACTAGTATTAGAGTTACCTCTATGGTAGTACCATAGAGGTAACTCTAAGACTAGTAGGTCCCGAAGAAAATCATTATTATTTTTGGCTCACTCAGTACCAGAACAACGGTCCCAAGCAGTCCCAAGCTATTTCACTCACCCCTGCATGTTCTGCATGAATCCACACACCCCTGATGTTATCTGTCAAACTTTCATAGCGAATCAAAACAAACATAGTGTAGTAATAGAATTTCAACTAGAATAGGGTACGTTAATCGTTTGCTTGGGACCAATAGGCTACTAAAGTGGTGAGCCAATTTAAAATCGTTAGTTTCGTATTGATTGTTGCTTATTCCTTAGTTCAAAACGAAAAAGTGTGCGAACCATAACTTGACCTTAACAAAAATGGTTAAAACAACATGAGTTAATGTAAGTGATGTGAACAATGGTATTAAAGCAATCTGGATGGAAACTAAAATGTTGTTGTTCCCACTTCAGGGCAAAAGATTTAAAATAGTGGGCATGAGCAATCAGTATTCCTCCGATGCCTTCATTGAGCTTAAGCACGATTGACCACCCACGGTTGCTGTTATTGCCAGATCAGACAACAATCAATACGAAACTAACGATTTTAAATTGGCTCACTACTTGACTAGCCTATTGGTCCCAAGCAAACGATTAACGTACACCATTCTAGTCGAAATTCTAGTACTACGCAATGTTTGTTTTGATTCGCTATGAAAGTTTGACAGATAAAATGAGGGGTTATTGGTTTTTCCTATGTTTCAAGGGGTGAATCGATTAGCTTGGGACCGAAGAGAGTACCAGCACAAACGAAGTGACAGACGGAGCGGCTCGAAAACTTTGGTGACTAACCTTCTATTGCAATTTTTCAGTGTACCACATGGCAACACCACTACTACTGGATTGTACCACTACTACGATTCACCAAATGTACTAGAATATTTTGGTTCTATCTCTTTCACTCTACTCAAAACTGAAATGCATAAAAAAAATGACAAAATGATACGCACACTGTCAAAGAATCACTGTACATAAAATCAACTTTGTTCAAATCAAAACAAAAAAACTAACCAGGATGATGGCACAAGCTTCCAAGAAAAATCTATTACAGTGAACCACATTATTTAAATGGATTTTTTCACCAGTTAGTCGTCTGTCACTTCGTTTGTGGTACCAGAGCTGAGCCAAAAAGTTGAGCACGTTATTTTAGGACCTTCTAGTATCAACAATCAATACGAAACTATCGATTTTAAATTGGCTCACCACTTTAGTAGCCTATTGGTCCCAAGCAAACGATTAACGTACCCTATTCTAGTCGAAATTCTAGTACTACGCAATGTTTGTTTTGATTCGCTATGAAAGTTTGACAGATAAAATGAGGGGTTATTGGTTTTTCCTATGTTTCGAGGGGTGATTCGACAAGCTTGGAACCGAAGATAGTACCAGAGGTGAGCCAAAAAGTTGAGCACGTTTCTTTGGGACCTACTTGTCTTAGAGTTACCTCTATGCTAGTATCGAGTTACCTCTATGGATCAGATGTAATTACACAGAGAACCAACAGATGATGCCTGGTATTTACATTTATCTTCAATTTGTAAAAACTGGTGATTTAATATTTAGTAATAGGGTAGAGCACTACTTCAGCATAATCGCCCATTTTGAGCCTATCGAACAGAAAAATTCAAATAAATCCATTGTTTCAGAGATCAACCCACAAATAAAGGATTTTGTAAAATTTCGATCATCTGAACACCCCTCATTTCGCGATTAGAGCTATATTTACGGAGATAAATTGATTTAAAGGTTTGGAAGGCCCACCAGCCGACAAATAAGGATTTTGTGAAATTATCTCCTGTGAAATCCGGGTATGAAAATTTCGATCATCTGAACACCCCTCTTTTCGCGATTAGAGCCATATTTACGAAGATAAATTGATTTAATTTGTAAAATTATGTCCTGGGAAATACGGGGATAGAAATTTCGATCATCTGAACACCCCTCTTTTCGCGATTAGAGCCATATTTACCAAGATAAATCGATTTAAAGGTTTGGAAGGTCACCAACCGATAAATATAGGATTTTACCAAATTATGTAAAACCAGGTATGAAAATTTCGATCATCTGGACACGCCTCATTTCGCGATTAGAGCCATATTTACGGAGATAAATCGATTTAAAGGTTTGGAAGGCCCACCAGCCGACAAATAAAGGATTTTGTAAAATAAGGTTCTGGGAAATTCGTGTATGGAAATTTCGATCATCTGAACACCCCTCTTTTCGCGATTAGAACCATATTTACGGAGATAAATCGATTTAAATGTTTGGAAGGCCCACCAGCCGACAAATATAGGATTTTGTATAATTATGGCCTGGGAAATACGGGGATGGAAATTTCGATCATCTGACACCCCTCTTTTCGCGATTAGAGCCATAGTTACCAAGATAAATCGATTTAAAGGTGTGGAAGGTCACCAACCGACAAATATAGGATTTTACCAAATTATGTAAAACCAGGTATGAAAACTTCGATCATCTGCCCAACAAACAATTGAGAGCTCTTATAAAACACCTGAGTTGATCAAACGTTGAATAATAGCTTCCAGAGTTGAACAAGAATGTAGTTGTATTGCCATTTGATTAAAAGTTTTAAAAGCTATTGGAGCACTCCTAAATGATTATTTACGTTCGGTTTAACTATATGCTTTATAAGACCTACGATAACTTTTATAGCACCTTAGTTAAACTGATTCACAAAAGCTATACAGAACGTGGAATAAACGCATCACAACAAACCATTGGGAGCTCTTATACAACACCTGAGTTGATCAAACGTTGAATAATAGCTTCCAGAGTTGAACAAGAATGTAGTTGTATTGCCTTTTTGGTTAAACGCTTCAAAAGCTGCTTGGAGCACTCTTAAATGATTGTTTACGTTCGGTTAAACTGTTTGACAGGAGCCATATAGGATGTGGAATAAACGCATCAAAACAAACCATTGGGAGCTCTTATACAACACCTGAGTTGATCAAACGTTGAATAATAGCTTCCAGAGTTGTACAAGAATGTAGTTGTATTGCCATTTGGTTAAAAGCTTTAAAAACTGCTTGGAGCACTCTTAAATGATTGTTTACGTTCGGTTAAACTGTTTGACAGGAGCTTCTATAGGATGTGGAATAAACGCATCAAAACAAACCATTGGGAGCTCTTATACAACACCTGAGTTGATCAAACGTTGAATAATAGCTTCCAGAGTTGTACAAGAATGTAGTTGTATTGCCATTTGGTTAAAAGCTTTAAAAACTGCTTGGAGCACTCTTAAATGATTGTTTACGTTCGGTTAAACTGTTTGGCAGGAGCTTCTATAGGATGTGGAATAAACGCATCAAAACAAACCATTGGGAGCTCTTATACAACACCTGAGTTGATCAAACGTTGAATAATAGCTTCCAGAGTTGTACAAGAATGTAGTTGTATTGCCATTTGGTTAAAAGCTTTAAAAACTGCTTGGAGCACTCTTAAATGATTGTTTACGTTCGGTTAAACTGTTTGACAGGAGCTTCTATAGGATGTGGAATAAACGCATCAAAACAAACCATTGGGAGCTCTTATACAACACCTGAGTTGATCAAACGTTGAATAATAGCTTCCAGAGTTGTACAAGAATGTAGTTGTATTGCCATTTGGTTAAAAGCTTTAAAAACTGCTTGGAGCACTCTTAAATGATTGTTTACGTTCGGTTAAACTGTTTGACAGGAGCTTCTATAGGATGTGGAATAAACGCATCAAAACAAACCATTGGGAGCTCTTATACAACACCTGAGTTGATCAAACGTTGAATAATAGCTTCCAGAGTTGTACAAGAATGTAGTTGTATTGCCATTTGGTTAAAAGCTTCAAAAGCTGCTTGGAGCACTCTTAAATGATTGTTTACGTTCGACCAACCACCAACCACAATTTTGTTGCTAAAAATAGCACAAGTGATAGACACGTTTATATGACCATAAGGCAATGATTATTCGACTGCAAGAGAAGTCACTCAAGATGAGCTTCATATACTTCTCTCATATGATCAAAATATGTATTCAAGAATAGAGCAGATGGAAACAGAAGCGGCTGGCAATCCGGGATCATGAGTTCGAATCTTGCTTCGAGAAACCCTCGGTGGAGTAGAGGTAAATTATATATATAGGTGTTTATTAATAAATGCAAACATTAATTTAAGACATATATCATACAATCAACGATAACATTTCTAGATAAATTCTCTCAATTAATTATTAGGGAGATTAATCGAAAGAATATCAATCAAAGATTAAACCGATGCTAGTTACTACTTCCTCCATGATCACAGAATGTGTATTATGGCATAATTACATATTTTTTCAATGTGCACAAATAAATTAAATTAATAAAAACTGTACAAGCAATTATTTTGGCGTACCACAACAATTGTTAAATTAATTTTAATCTGTGAATATTGTGAGTACTTACACAACGGTTATTAAGGAGTCATTAAAAAGTGCTATAAACGCTTTTCACCGCTTGCTGTACAATGATTATTTAGGAGTCATAAAAGAGTGCAACAAATGCCTCTCAGGTTCACTCTCTACTAAATTTCAAAGCAGCTGTCAAGAAGTGTCTACAAACGTTGTATAAGAGCTTTCACCAAAATAATAAAGGTTGAGTTTAAATATGTATCTATAAACGTTGTATAAAATTTGCTTCTATCCGGTTGTTAAGGAGTCATTGAAAAGTGCTGTAAACGCTTTTCACCGCTTGCTGTACAATGATTATTTAGGAGTCATAAAAGAGTGCAACAAACGCCTCTCAGGTTCACTCTCTACTAAATTTCAAAGCAGCTGTCAAGAAGTGTCTACAAACGTTGTATAAGAGCTTTCACCAAAATAATAAAGCTTGAGTTTAAATATGTATCTATAAACGTTGTATAAAAGTTGCTTCTATCCGGTTGTTAAGGAGTCATTGAAAAGTGCTGTAAACGCTTTTCACCGCTTGCTGTACAATGATTATTTAGGAGTCATAAAAGAGTGCAACAAACGCCTCTCAGGTTTACTCTCTACTAAATTTCAAAGCAGCTGTCAAGAAGTGTCTACAAACGTTGTATAAGAGCTTTCACCAAAATAATAAAGCTTGAGTTTAAATATGTATCTATAAACGTTGTATAAAAGTTGCTTCTACTCCTATACCGCGTAGACATATAATGCTGTAGTTGAACAGGTTCTCCAAACCAGTGTAAACAAGAGTTTTACAGAAGTTGTAATAAACAAATTGTACAGTTATTATTCAGCATGCAGTTGAATAAAATCACAATGGAAGCGTTTCTTCAACAAGAAATTGATTGTGGGTAAACGTTTTACTGAATACGTTAGACAACACCTTTGTGTTGCAGTTGTATAGGTTCTCCAAACGAGTGTAAACAAGGGTTTTATAAAAGTTGTGGTGAACACATTGTGCAATTATTATTCAACATGCAGCTGAACAAAATCAAAACGAAAGCGTTTCTTCAACTGGAAATTGTTACTTGGGTGAACACCCCTCTTTTCGCGATTAGAGCCATATTTACGGAGATAAATCGATTTAAAGGTTTGGAAAGCCCACCAGTCGATAAATAAAGGATTGTGAAAAATTATGTTCTGGGAAATCCGGGTATGAAAATTTCGATTATCTGAACACCCCTCTTTTCGCGATTAGAGCCATATTTACGGAGATAAATCGATATAATTTACAGGCAACCAATTCGCGATATATTCCGCATAATGTTGATCGATGTTACAAAACCATCCATGGACCTTACTGACTACCATAACCATTACCAATAAATTTCGCAAATCATAAATAAAAAGGTTCTAATATAATTCCTTTTCCAAAACTGTATGGAGAAAACAATAATATGGAAAGCTTAGTGTTCTTAATAACCAATTTTTTTTTAATTCTTTATTAAAGAGATTTTTAGCCTTAGGCTAGTTCATCTCTAATTAATAACCAATTATTTGTAAGGTTCACTTAAAAAAAACATAATACTTACGGTTAAAACTTTATCACAACTTATGTAACTTTAAAGTTACATACCCATTTCAGTTAAAGTTTAGCAGGGATTATAAATAATTTTTAACCATTTTCGCAGTGGCGTCCCGTAACCTAACTTTTTACCTGTGCACCAACTTTCAAAACCAGATTTAATGCCATATTCATACTCGATTCGGTTGAAAAATACACTTAATCTTCCAGTTTACTCGATATCTATCCATTGCAAAAATATTTTGATAATTCAGTGCCGAGATTTCAAAGGGGCGTAATTGCATTTGTAAACAATGGGTTAAGTAGTCGATTTCTTGCGAATGAAAGCTCACTCATGAAAATGAAGTATTTGTAATTTAGAGGGGTGGGCTTTTATTTGCGAGAAATCGACGACTGAAGCCATTGTTTACAAAAGCAATTACGCCCATTTGAAATGATGGCACTGAATTGTTTATGTTTTGAGAGTTGGTGCATAGGTAGATTGAGGTTATGGAAACGCCACTGCATTTTTGGTAAGGTCTGCAACTGCATTCAATTGCAACTTCTCGAAAGACGGTGAGTGTATAGTCGCTATATTCATAGTCAGGCGGATAGAATTTCGGGAGCCAATTGAACTGTCATATAGCGGAACCAATCGAGCAAATCACGACCAACAACAGAAAAGTGCACATCAGCTATGGCGAACAAAATTTCGGAAACCGTTTTCTCGTGACTCAAGGCTCGCCTACACAAACTAACACCATCTTTAGGTTGTGGAAAGTTTCCCCTATCCGATGATGCTGGTAATTTACCTTCCATTGGCGAGGAATAATAATCAACGTTTTGTTTATAAAAGTTGATAGTACACGGAACCAAATTTTGTTCATTTAAGTTAAAAATATATATGTTTATTAAATAAAAATATGAATAGTTCAAAGTAAATTACAAACATGTTCTCAACAAAAATATGTATGTTTAGAATAAATTCAAAAGCATGTTTATTTCAACAATACATAACCTGGGTAATCAATTTTTAGCGTGTCCTTTTTTCCTTCTTGTTTACATTCGGCAAACTTAACCGAAAACGGCCTGCAAGCGGCGAAACCGAAGTAGAGGGTCCGGAAACCCACGCAATGTTCCAAGCTCGACAAAACCGGTGGAACATCACAATATTAACGGCAATCCGTCGTTTCTGATACCGATCCCCATATCATCCTCACCCCCCACCCGACGTCGAAAGAAAAACAGATCATCCCCGAACACTAAACGTAGAAAGAGGCCGGTATGAGGACCAGCGTCATAAACGACAAAATGACGCTAATATCACAAAGTTTCACCAGTTTTACTGAACTGGATCGGATCGGACACCCACCCCGACGGCCCCCCGGATCCAAACATCCACAGACTTTCCATAATCGCAGGAATTTCCATTAATTTGCTATCCATTTTATTTTGATTTATTCAGCATTCAAATGCTAAAATAATTTCAAAATATGTTTGTTTATTTTAAACATGAAAAGCATGTTTAAAATAAACATATTAATTTTTGATTGCATATAGTTTTCAAATAAATCAAAAATATTCACGTTTATTTTCAACGCGAATATTTTTAAAATAAACGTAACATTATTTTTGTTTTAAACATTATTATCAATGGATTCAAACGTAGAATACGTTTGAAATCAACCTAGTTTATGTTTGTGGCCAGAACAAACTGAATTTACGTTTAAATTTACCTCAAATATTTTTGTTTCGACGGTAATTTTTTCTGCGTGTACCTTTTCAATTGTTGGTCTACAATATATTGAATTGGTTCCGCTTTTTGATAGATCGAAATTCTATCCGCCAGACTATGAATATAGCGACTATTGGCAAATCAAAGTTGGCACTCGTGGAGAATAGACGAACTATGAAAGTGATGATGGTTTTAAAAATTTTCCACGGAGAGCTATACGAGTGCAATCTTAAAAAGCTTTTATTTTGAAAATGGAGCATTGTATTTAAATCTGGTTGTTGCTACAGTTGTAGAAAAGCTGAAATCTATGCATACACCTAAAAATCTGAAAAGAAAATATTTTTTCTATATTATATATCTATTGAGTAGTCCTTAAGTTTTCTACTAACGTAGCATTAACCAGATTTAAATAAAATGCTCCATTTGCAAAATAAAGGCATTTAAAGATTGAACTCGTATACCTCACCGTGTAAAATTTTGAAACCATCATCACTTTCATAGTTCATCTATTCTCCACGAGTGCCAACTTTGATTTGCCAATAGGTGAGTGCTGTCCATTTCATGTGAACTCGGCAATTGACGAGTGCACGGATGGATTTTAGTTCACTCACTCGACAAAAAGTGACACAACAGCGGGGCCCTGTTTACTAAAAATGAACACATATGTGTTCATTTTTAGTAAACAGGGCCCCGCTGTTGTGTCACTTTTTGTCGAGTGAGTGAACTCAAATCCATCCGTGCACTCGTCAATGATGATTTCGACTTTACTGATTCACGGGCAACTCCATAGACGAGTGCACGGGTGAACTTTTGTTCATCTACTGAAAAAAATTTGACACAACAGCGGGGCTCTGTTTACTAAAAATGAACACATGAATAATGCTCGCGTAACATTTGAAAAGGGCCTATCAACTTTTGTAAATAATTTGCTAGGTCCTTTCCACGAGAACCGAAGTACGACCACGCAAACCAAGAGCACTATCGGGAAGGGGATAATTTCCCCTACCCGATGGTGTTGTTAGTTTGCGTGGGTGTATTCGGTTCGCGCGAAAAAGGCTTAACAAATTTTGTGTACGAAAGTTGATAGGCCGGTTTCAAATGTTACGTGAGTATTATTCATGTGTTCATTTTTAGTAAACAGGGCCCCGCTGTTGTGTCACTTTTTGTCGAGTGAGTGAACTCAAATCCATCCGTGCACTCGTCTATGCCAAAGGACGATAACGATTTTTATGCTTCCGATCTGATTGTGTATTTTATTTTGTTGTTGTTTGTTTGTATTATAACCACTTTAACACATTCGTGACTTTTCCGGGCATGAAATATGAACTCGTGACCCTTAACAGGAGAGGCATGTATAATAACCACTATGCCGGGTCCTTCCCCATTGTATTTTGTTTTAAGTTTTGTATTTTGTGATTATTCAATTTCCTGTGTCTTTTTCGTCTTGTATTTCATTCAACGATGTGGAGCAATTTTAACACATTTAAATAGGCTTTATTTAGACAACGAAATTCCGATGAATATAATAAATACATAAATATCAATATAAGATTAAAAAAGTTTCCGCTCTTTAGTAAACCAGAATGTCAGAATCATTCAATAAACTGATAATCCGTTCACTGAACTCCTAGAAAACATGTTTCTGTGTTTCATCCTTTCGGCATAGGAAGAGGAAAGCAGTCCAAAATGCACCCGTGGCGTAAACATGTCGGACGCGGATTTTAATCGCATTCTAATTGCTGATTCTAGTTATGCCAAAATGGTAGTTTAAGTACTGAACAGAAACACTGCTCGTCAAATTGCGCAAATTACGAATCTGAACGCTAGCATTTGGAATATCGTCTGCTATAATTTCATTTTTAGTACCCGCGACCTCAACTATTTAATCTGGATGAAATTGAAGCTGTATGCAAAAACAATAATAATATGATAGAAGTGTATAGAAGTCATCAGCATGTGTATATTTAAACTGGTTTTTTTTAGTTTAATCTCTTGGCACAGTAGGGTTTAGATCTAATTTCGGCCTACTAAGCACAACCCGCAATCGTTTTTCAAGCGGTTTTTTACACAAAATAGAATATTTCTACTACAAATTTGGATTTGGTAAAGAGTAACAATTTGTTATGAGCATTTCCAGACCATCTAGATTCTACCTTCTCAGATTTACGTAAAACTTTGCATAATTGCTTATTATGGTCAATCATTCACATTTGAGTTAAATTTCGGCTATTATGAATTCCATATTTTTTAACAAATCATAACTCGAAAACGTACGTCTTTCCAATCGAAATAATCTCTGAATGAAAGATGTAGGAAAAATATTCTCTTTTCAGGAAAAACTGCAATTAAGTTACAGCATTAGCATTAGCATCGAACAAGTTGCACAATATCGTAGGTAGTACGAATTCAAAACTATTAAGAGCAAGACTGATATCTATTACTGGACAGATAGTAAGTAGAAAATAATTACTCTCCCAGATAAAGACTTATCCCCCTCCAACAGTTAAGGATTGTCCTGGTTACTTCCTTGCAACTGGTAGGGATAGGAAAGGTATGTTAGTCCAACATTTACTTAAGAGAGATGCAGAGAACTCTACGACCCCTCATAAATGTCTCGAGAATTTAGGAATTATGTTAGTAGAAATGCAAGCCATAGGATACATTCAATCAGTGTTGATGGCAAATGTAGATTTTTTTTTAATATACGGTGAAATTGCTGTCGATAAGCGTCTGCTGGAATAAAATGAAGATATAACATGGTGAACTCACCATCGTTGTCACATCCGTAGCTGATTAATAGGAATGAGTTATGATGTGTTTTATATATTTTTTATTGATAGAGGGGAAAACCCGCGGGAATGAAAATAATTTAACTACCTCTTCTTCCGTAGGCACAAAACCTCTATGTCTTTTCAACTTAAATCATAATTAATTGCAAATTTCAACAATAAATCATTATTCACATGGAAGAAATAAAGTTAACAGATTCAAGATGATAGATGACATATACGATAGATGGCATCGCAGAACTCTCGCTGAGATGTCTTCAAGGTTGCTAATATTAATATGTAAGTTCCTAAAGAAAATGATCTAATACGAGATGTAACTTTAGTGCATTAAATTTGAGGCTTGTTTTGAAAAGATTGAAAATCCAACATACAAACATATGATTAAAGGCCGTCCTATCAAAAGTCTATCGAAACTAATTTGTATCATTTTTTATTTCTGGTAATTATTATTAACTATTCTTATTTATGCTTATGATATCTACTTAAAACACATTACAAACTAATATATGTGTTTATTCCGCTTCTCGCGTGACGCGTACCGAGTCGAGTCGTTTATGTCACCCAATTCCCGTACTCGAATAGAGTGACAATTGTCGATACGAATGAACTCCGATGAACATTCGGTGTATTCCCATAGTCGATGTATATCGACAAAACTCGTATGCGAGTGTTGTCGATACGTCAGAAGCAATCGAGAACGTTTGAAAAGCGTGAAAATGGAAGTGAAACGGTAAGTTTTTATTTTTCATGCTTTAGAAAATATTTTGATAACAAAATTATATTATTGTAGAGTCCGTGCGACGAACTAAAAGCAGTTTGCTTTCCGAGGAAATGGAGGAAATATTCGAAGCAAGCTGTTTCGAATCTTGTTGAGAGAAGCGTGGATTTTCCATTATTTACCGGAACTTTAGATGAAGGTGCAGCCACAGACAAACAGACATAACACATTGAATATTTCTCATTGTAAAACATCGTCGCTAAAACATTACCGCCACCTGTTGAGTACACTGTGGTGGGTAGTACGCTGCACAGATGGCGGTAGTGTGTAAACGTCAAACGCAAGGGAATTTTCTATGCGCGCCACAGGTGGCAGTACTACCAACTGAGATACTTTCAAATTGACCGTTAAATGCTTGTTCGATGAACAACTTATGAGTGTTATGTCTGTTTGTCTGTGGTGCAGCTGTTCTTACTAACGTATGGAAAACTTGTACCAATAAATTAGTTGAACAAAAGAAAACTCGATGTGAATATATTCAGAGGAAAATTGATCAGCATCAAAACAACAGCAAAGAGTTATGGAACATTTTGAAATCTTTGATGAAGCCTAGTAATTGTAAATCGCGGACCATAACTTTTGATGGCATATTAGAACAGTCAGAACCAGTAATTGCTTCTAAGTTTAATGACTATTTCGTCGAGAGCGATCGAGCGTCTATTGAACTGATCAATGAACCGGACGAAATAAAACAGCCGATTAATAGTAATTCAACATGTTGCACACATTAGAGAAAATTTTAGAACTTTTTGTAAAAGGCCAGCTGTTAGAATATTGAAATAGTAACTGTTTGTTGATACTGGAACAATCGGGATACCGGGAAGGTCATTCTTGTGAAACCGCGTTAAACTTAGTGTTAGCTAAATGGAAAGAAAATTTGAAGCATAAAGATACGATTGTTGCTGTGTTTTTTGGATCTAAAACGCGCTTTTGAGACAATTTCTAGGCCCTTATTGTTGAGAACAATCAAGCGCTTTGGAATTTCGGGTTCTGCATACAAATGGTTTGAAAGCTATTTATCTGACAGAACACAAAGGACTGTTTTTAATGATTTTGTATCTTGTTCCGTTGACAATTACCTTGGAGTGCATCAGGGAAGTGTATTAGGGCCCCTTTTATTTATTATGTATATTAATGACATGCGACTGAGTTTTACGGTTTTGTGATATTAATCTTTTTGCTGACGATAGTTCATTGCAGCTAAAGATTTAGAAGAAGCCGTTTCACGCTTGAATGAAGATTTGCGTTCTCTAAGTAGATGGTTGAAGTATAAACAATTGAAATTGAATATAAGTAAAACTAAATTCATGATAATTTCGCGGAATCGTGTAGATATTATGTATCTGTTGTTATTGATGATGAAACAATTGATCGCGTTCAGGAAATTAAATATCTTGGCGTGATTATTGATGACAAACTCAAGTTCAATTCTCATATTGACAATGTCATCAAGAAAATTTCCAAGAAGTATGGAATTCTATGTCGCTTGAAAAACGATTTAACTATTGGTAGTAAAATACAGTTATACAAATCAATCATCTCCCCTTTTGCCCTTCCATTTTATTTTTGGCCAATGCAACACAAATATCGAAATTACAGCGTTTGCAGAATAAAGTAATGCGTTTGATTTTAAGATGTAATAGATTCACTTCCTCAACTTTTATGCTGGACGCTTTGCAATGGCTGTCAGTGAAGCAAAGAATTGTGTTTTTGACTATGGTGTTCATTTTTAAAGTAGTTAACGGTTTGCTGCCTCGATATTTGTGTGATCGGATTGAAAGAGGAAGTGATTTTCATAGATATAACACATATAAGCCTTAAAAAAAACTAGAAACACGGATGAAGTAAGAACACCACATCTTTTGAATAATTCTTCACAAAATTAATTATTTTTCAAAGGTATAAATGTTTTCAATTCGATGCCTAGACACATCAAGCGTGCAACTACTCTTACAGAATTTAAGAGACGCTGCATTTCACATGTAAAAGCTGTTTATTGAGCTGTTAAATTTTTATGAATGGATAAATCATGTATCTTGACAAAGTTATCTCTAACGGATTATTTTGTATGGAGACTGTCATAAAGACATTTTAGTAATTTGTGTAGCATATACAAAAAACTACATTGTTTGCCTCGATGGTGATGATGGATTTTTAGTTTTTTTGATTTTGTAGTAGTAATAGTAAAAATAGCTTTGAGTTGTCTACAATGGTTTGAGCCACGCTGGCGGAATACAGGTATAAATGACTAATACGTGGAAATTGTGGCAAAAGCCTTGAATTAGTAAAGGGTTGGCTGGAAGCCCTGGCACTGCGGAAGCTTAAACGTGTAAATCCCAGGTCACGTGTAAATGGAAGTATTTTCGAAGACTATACTTGGACTTTTGACAACAAGTTACACCTTTGAATGTTTTTGGTTGATGCCTATAGCATATTTAACAGGACATTTATATCTGTAATTTTAACCAGCTCGATTTTGTTTGCAAACCTGGTTAAAATGTTTATATTTAATTATCTTAAAGATAACACGTCCAGCTGAAACATTTGTAGGGGTAAGAGATGGGACCATCATCATCCTGGTTGATCGGATGGAAGCACATCCGTCGGTTGCCAGAGGGTTAAATCATGTATCTCGGCAACAGCTGAACCGAATTTTACGCAACAACAACTAAATAAAAGGTCTTCCAAAGGTTCCAAAACACGAAGCTTACACGCAGAGAAATGATTTTTAAATTCAAATGGATATATTTTTGACTTATGAGCTAACGCATCGGATCAAACGTATTAGTGTTTTGTGCATGGTGAAACCATTGATATTATTGATGATTTCTGCTCGATAGAACGGAAATGGGTGATTACGACGAAGTAGCGCTCTTCCCTACTGCCCAATATATTTTGCTCATTTGAATAATTTCATTAGTTGGGTTTGTCGAAGGATGCATCGGATACCACTACTTACACACCCCCAGGCTTAGCGCATTTCACATGTACACTAGCGCTAGTTAGTGAGAAAATTCTGAACCACTGTCTGCCAGTGACAAGACTATGAGCTCCTGAACAACTTTGTCGGAGACAGTAACTTTCTATCTGGTCAGGATCTCGATTTATTCCATGTTGTAATCAATGAAGTCAAATCCTACGTAGTATGGTCACAGTTTACGCGGATTCCATTTACATTTTCCCTACCATCCACATTTTTAGGTGTTTACTGTAAACAAAGTTTTGCTTGTTTCGATCAAAACAAGTATTCTGAGGAATACTCGTTGGTTTAAGATCGATTGGTAACTCAGCAACAAAATGGCAATGGAAAACTCATGTGTGTTGTACAAAGTACAACAGCACGAGTAACGGAGGGTTAACCTTTCTGTATTATTCATCAGTTTGGATATGTACAATACATTCATTTCAAGGTTCTAGATTTGGTCTGCCTGTAACTGTAACTTCACCACCATGTCCTGAACCAGGTCCCAGTCAGCCTCGTATTATTCCGTCGTCACCAGAATTGCCTGTTCTCTCCAGTAGAATGGAAGCTCACGGCAACCCGACTGAAGGAGAGGACCCAGTTGACGAGATGGTAGAACGACAAAGGTTGTTACGCCCTAATTCCAGCTCTATCTAGAATTATTCACCGATAACGAAACTGAGCCTGAAGCAAACTATCTCAGCCACAACTCTGTGTAAAACCACTTTTCGATAGAATGTAAGCACCAAACGCTATTAATGATCCAAGCAACTAACGCCCCATGATTATGCTCAATCAACTGTCCCGCAGGCAACACTGGTGTTTCAGGCGCGTAGAATTGAGATTTTCACGTCCGGTTGTATTGGTGCGATATGTGAGAGCGTGCTAGTGAATATCCGAGGAAAATACATAACAAATCGATGTCAAACTCATTTTGACAGGTCTACTTTCATATATTTTTTAGGTTAGCCAGAGGAAAATAATAAACAACTTTACACGGCGTTGCTTCCGCTAGTGTGCGTGCGTTAAACGTCACTAATCTCTATAGAGATTGCTGAAGTGTGATTGTGTTAGTGATTTGTTTTCATCGGGAAAATTTTCCGCTATGAAATTTTTTTTCCCGATGAAAACATTTTGCGTATACGTATACGTAACGTAGTGTGCGTACGATAAACGTCAGCAACCTCTATAGAGCACAAAATCATGGCTACTATGTCACACTGCAGGACACAGTGTCGCCCACAAAACAGCAGCCCGATCATGCCACAAGACTATCAATCCCTATTAACAAATCCATGTTTCAATCGACCACCGTGACGCTGCAATCGCAGCGGTGATAAGTTCAAAATAATGTGTCAAACTGAATACATTTTTGAAATTTCAACCAAAAAACTATTATTTTCTATTTATTCTAGCGAGTTTCTGTGGAAGTCAAAACATGATCGGAGCAAAAAAGTAGTACTCGTAATAATGGTACATAATGCTGAATTTTATCGTGCTTTGTCTCGAAAATATCTTCCAAATAAACAAACATCATCCAAATCACCCGAATCGTCCACCGACTAAATCTATTGTCACTTAAAAATTAATTTCAGTCGGTGTATTAATCAGCAGATTAAATCGTTTTTCGTCTGGTGCTACACCGAGCAATCGGCCTATTTAATAGTTTTTCGTCGATTGATTTAGTCCGCCAACTTTGTCTGTTGTTTAATCGGCAGATGATTTCAAACCTTAACATGTTTTCAGTAATTTATAAGTCTTGAAGTAGCTTTTTATTTAAGAACAATACATTACAAAATAGTTTTATGGATTTTGTACAAGATTCATCCATGCTGACAAGAAATTTTTCATGAAATTACATTGAAATTAAATAATTTTGCAAACAATCAATGAAATTTTCAAGGGCTGTCACAGACTTATCACCGTCGGTTATTGCTTATTCCTGCCACCAGGCGCGCATGAGTTTAAGTTGGATTTCTCAATATTCTGCAAAGTTGTAGCTGAGAAAATTATCCACAAGAAGAGCCACAGAACTTTTGAACAGTGCCACACGGAAAAGGCCAGAAGGCAATGAACAAGAAGTACGGATACCCCACAACAATCCCCATACAAACCTCCAACGGCCTGCACCAAGCCAGTCCCCCACTAAACGAGTCCAAAAGTCACGTATAGTCTCCTAGGAATCGGTCGTCAATATAGGTAAATCATTCAGCAAGATTGCTCCATTGAAGATCACAAATAATTTGTTATAAATACACTACCCGTCATAAGTATTAGACCTGTTCATTTTAAACGAAATGTTCGGAATGTAACGGGTCAACCGTGATTACTGTTCGTCATGTTAATTTGAACTTCTCTTCAAATTTTCAGCAAAATCGGTGATGATTTAGAGGTGCTTCAAGTTAATTTTATGTTTTTAAGGTAATTTACGGCTTACAATATTTGTATCTCGAGACTGAAATAACGAAAACTGCTGTAACAACTTTCATAGCAAAGTTTAATGTGTTATGTATCAACGTTGTAACCAAAGGTTGACTATTCGAAGTGATTTTATTGAATTTTGACTTAGTTTCATGCTCGAAGATATCTTAAAATGTGAAGAATTTTAAAGTATTTGTTCTACGAATTTTCCACCCATATGATATAAAAATGTGTAGTGTACGGCATAATGTTCCTCATATTGTTCTAGAAGTTTCGTTCCAACATAGTTTTCGTGTATATTTCATAGATTGAGAGATAAAAATCAGAAAAGAGGCCGTTTTAGCTAAAATTCACAAGACAACAGAACCAATAAAAGTCAATTAGATTGACAGAACATAGTTGCATTGCTTTTCAATGACGACCGATGACTGTTTCATTGATATATGATTTTTTCATAAATATGAACCCTCAGTAGACGTGTTTTTTATCAAAGGCAAATGATAGCCTCGACAGAACTGAGACTATCCGAAAAAATAAAGTAGTGGTCTGGAAGAAGTGAAGCACTAGTTTCCAAAGTGTAGTGAATTGCTGCCAGTTCAGCCACATACACAGAGCTTCAAGTTTTCGAGAGGCGCTATGAAACTCATTAAATACACCAAACCCAGCGGACTCCTCTATTAGAGATCCATCTGTGAAAAACGTTCTTGCAGAATCAACATGGCCAAACTTTGCAGAGTATAATCAACAATCAATACGAAACTAACAATTTTAAATTGGCTCACTACTTGACTAGCCTATTGGTCCCAAGCAAACGATTAACGTACCCCATTCTAGTCGAAATTCTAGTACTACACAATGTTTGTTTTGATTCGCTATGAAAGCTTGGCAGATAAAATGAGGGGTTATTGGTTTTTCCTATGTTTCGAGGGGTGAATCGATTAGCTTGGGACCGAAGAGAGTACCAGAGCTGAGCCAAAAAGTTGAGCTCGTTACTTCGGGACCTTCTGGTCTTAGAGTTACCTCTATGGTATAATGCCGGAGCAATCATAGGACGATGATGCTCTGGAATTCCGCGGACTTCCTGCGTCATAGATAAATCAAAATTCACTGAATTGCCGAAATCGGAGAAGACTACACGATTGGGAATATTTCTTGAAGCGCTGACATCCTGTGTTAAACATAGGTAGTACAAAGTCATAAAACATGTTTGAGGATTTAGCTCCAGAAGCTTCTCAAAGTTTTCGATCACCAGTGGGTTCATTACTTTGCAACAGGTGATGAGCCTCAGAGATAACACTGAAAAACGGACGGATAGTGGCAACATGCCCGCCAGCACTTCGAGACTCATAGTATGAGTCGAGTACATGCATCTTAACGCGATACGAAGACAACGATACTGGATCCGTTCCAGCTTGATGATGTGTGTTTTAGCTACCGACTCGAAACAAAAACTACCATATTCTAGAACCGATAAAATCGTTGTCCGGTACAAACGTCAGAAGATCTTGTGGATGGGCTCCCCACCATGTTCCGGTAATTGATCGAAGGAAATTGATCCTTAGTTGGCATTTTCGTCTCAGATACTCAATGTGGGATCTCCATGTGCATTTGGAATCGAACCAGACCCCGAGATATTTGAAAGACATGGAATGAGTGATCGGCTTACCCAAAAGTTGAAGCTTAGGTTGTGCTGGGCTATGCTTCCTAGAAAAAGCGACCAACTGAATAGCCCAAGTAGACAAATTGTCCAAGGTATCCTGTAAGGGTCCTTGCAGGTCAACCTCTTTTGGCCCTGTGATAGACACTATGCCATCATCTGCAAGTTGTCTCAACGTGCAATTGTCACTAAGACAGTCATCAATTTCTCTAACGTAGAAATTGTACAAAAGGGGGCTTAAACATGAGCCTTGGGGGAGACCCATGTAGCTAAATCGAAAAGCTGTAGAATTTCCATGAGAAAAGCTCATATGTTTTTCTGACAGCAAATTGTACAACAAATTATTCATTAATGGAGACAATCCACAAGCGTGGAGTTTCTCTGAAAGAACTTCAACGGATACTGAATCAAAAGCCCTCTTGATATCCAAGAATACAAAAGCCATTTGTTCTTTCTTAGCAAAAGCTAACTGAATTTTCGAGGAAAGTAACGCGAGACAGTCGTTCGTTCCCTTACCCCTACGGAAACCAAATTGAGTATCTGATAGAAGGTGGTTCGTCTCAACCCATTTGTGAGGAGAAAAAGGACCATTTTCTCCATCAATTTCCGAATGCACGACAACATCGCGATGGGCCGATACGAATTGTGATCCAACGCGGGTTTATCAGGCTTTTTAATGGCTATCAACCTCACTCGTCTCCAATCGTCGGGAACAATATTGAGCTCCAAGAACTGATTGTACAAGTTCAACATGCGCCTCTTAGCGACGTCTGGGAGGTTTTTCAGCAAGTTGAACTTGATTCTATCGGATCCCGGGGTAGAATTGCCACACGAATTCGCGGTTTCGCGAGGAATCAACTGCGACGGCACGGAATCCGGACACACTTTTCGCGCGAATTTAAGAATCCATCGATACGAGTATTCCTCGCTTTCGTTGTTAGTAGACCGGTTACGCATTCTTCGCACCGTACTCCAAAGCGTATTCATAGACGTTTCGCGAGACAATCCGTCCACAAACCGCCGCCAGTAGCCCCGTTTTTTGGCCTTGATGGCTCTTGAGTTCGCGTTCAAGAGATGTGTATGCGTCGAAATGCTCGCGTGTTCCGCGTTTCCGAAAAAGTTTAAACGCGTCGGACTTTTTACGGTAAACCTCCGTGCATTATTGAACCCACCAGAGCGATGGTGTTTTCTTACGAATTGACGATCGCGGCACCGGTCGTGTTTGAGCTTGAAGTGCGCTGTCGACGATGAGATTAGAGAGGAAGTAATATTCCTCCAACGGCGGAAGCTCTTCCACTGACGATACTGTCTCGCCTATCGCGATTGGAACTTAGTCCAATCGATGTTACGGGTTAGACCATACGCGACGTTAACGGATTCTGACGAGTTGAACCCACTGGTAATCGAAATTTTGATCGGCAGATGATAACTACCGTGCGGATCCTGGATTACATGCCAAGTGCAATCCAACGATAGTGAATTGGAGCAAAAGGTGAGGTCTAATCTGCTACCATTCGAGGATGGACCAGCCAAACGTGTTACTTCTCCATTGTTAAGTATTGTCATGTTGAAGTTGTCGCAGAGATCATAAATCAAAGTAGAACGGTTATCATCGTACAGCTCCCCCCAGCCTGTACCGTGGGAGTTAAAATCTCCCATGATCAACCATGGAGCGGGAAGTACCGCACAAATGTCGAAAAGTTGTTTGCGATTAACAGAGACTCTAGGAGCAATATATACAGAAGCAATACAAAGGCTCTTACCTTTAACGGTAGCCTGACATGCGACAACTTCAATACCGGCGAATTCGGGAAGATTCACTCTATAGAAGGAATGGCACTTTTTGAACCCCAAAAGTACCCCTCCTCCACGTGAATCCTCACAGTCCAATCGAATGATGTTAAAATCATAAAAAGGGAGATCAATTTCTGAAGAGAACCATGTTTCACAGAGGGCAAATGCATCGCAATTATTGTTATGGACTAAATACTTGAACGAATCTAATTTCGAAATAAGGCTTCGATAATTCCACTGTAGAACAGTGATCAAATCCCCGACCTCGTTTGGAAAATTATCCATCGAAGGAGATGATAACTGCAAAAAATACATGAAGTTGGCAACAAGATAAACATCAAAGCAATCCTGGCATCACTTGCATTTGTAACTGCTTGAGTGTGACTTCGCCAATGAACCGACGAGCGAGTTCATGAGTGATTGTTAAACGATTTTAATACTCCTCCCTAGTTGAAGCAAACCATTTGTAAACATTGCAGATTGGAACCGCTTTTGACACTTCGATTGGAATCATAACAGTGTCTCCGCTGGTCGCCCTATACTGCGTCCTATCAAAAGATAGTGGGCAATAATTAAACGGCACCTTAAGAAAGATGGAAAAGAACCAAGCTCTGTTAACTGCTTCAAGAAAGTTTGGTCTGCAGTACAACGAAAAGTTAGGAAGAAAGTTGTGCAGAATCTAATGGGCGGTATCAAGAGAAAAGTCCGAGCGTTCTTGAGAAATGAGAACTTAACTCACGTGAAATCGGTCATATGTATGTTGATTTTCATTTATATAAAGTAAACTTATGAATTTGTTCGAAAATAATTATTTTTCTTTGAGAAACAGGTGTCTACTTTCATTAATGAACAGTCCGAAGTGACGAAACAACAATTTCAAAATGGCCGAATTCCAGCACAAGCTTGGTTCATTGCCCCTAGCGAACAATTATGCGAAGTTTTATGAAATGCTGAGGGTAAAATTTGAAATTCGTTTATTTTCGTCGCTCAATATATTATTACTGAATATTTACTGAGAGTCTATAGAAATTTAGTATTAGAACAAGTACAACTTAACTATTGAAACGGTTCTCGAATTTCGGTTGATATCAACTGCTAAAAGCCTAACGATAGAGCTTGCTTATTAAGCCACAGTTATTCAGTTACTTGGCAACCAAGCAAGACTTATGTACCATAGGACCATTTGCAAAAAAAATTCTACGTTGGATCATTACGATGCGAATTGAAAATTCGTATTTTGATGTCATGATTTCGAGGGTCGAGTGTCACCCCTAAAATCTTCGTAACCCCGCACCCACACTCTACGCTACTAACCAAACTGCTCGATAGGCCAGAAATGGGCGAATAGGCTGAAATAAATTGTTACCCGTGTGCGAGTGATGCGAAACTGTTCAAATAAAAGAGGGAATAATAAATCACACACAAAAGTGAAAAAAAAAAATAGATTCAAACTAAAGAGGGTCCAGTATAAGAGAGGAGCGGATTCAAAACAAACTGCCTGGGCAACCTATGCCTAGGTGGTTTCTAGCAACACTGCCAATGCAATCAAGATAGGCGCTGCTCAATTGACTCTGGCTTTGACAGTTCGTTTTGGCTCAAAACCAGCCAGTGCGCACCTCTCTTATACTAGACCCTCTTTAATTCAAACTAAGTAAACGACTTCTATTTCGCAGGTGTTTACCTTGCATAGAAAGCATGGAAACTACCGAATGATTTTTCTACAAAAAAATAACGTAGGGTTTAGGTAGTATGTTTGTCCTACTATAAGCACAAGCCGCGATTTACCGCTCTTTATTGAACGGATCTGCACAAGAACAATTGACTGTTTGATTTGAAAAATAGTCTTCATTTTCTTCCAATCGAATGATTGACTTGCTTAGGTCGAATGCATAAATATTTTTTAATATAAGATGAAAATAAGTGCTTAGGCTGAAGTAGCTCTCTACCCTATTGGTGACCAAATTCAGGTTTGGTTAAAATTTCCGTTCATCTTTTTCTCCCGCTCTCTTCGTCATTTTGGGAAGCTGCGTTGGTATAATCGAACATCTCGGGATCATTCGTAGTCAGTCGGCAGCAAGACTCGAACCAGTTAGTAAGTGTGAGGTGTATAGAAAGGAAGGAAGCCAATCTGTGATAAGTGTAGAAATTCAGAATCCACCGGGATGCTGCGCCTTGCGTTACTGTGCGTGGTAGCATTGGCTGTCCTGACGGCTGGTCAGAGGCAAGTCGAGGAAGTGCTAAAATGGCAACAGGTCCAGTTCGACCTACCGGAAAGTGGTTAGTGTCTAATCGATAAATCTATGAAGAACAATGGTAACTGAAAAGTAACTGCATGTAATTGTGTCCACAGTTCTTTCCGCCCCAGATGGCTACATCCCAATCAACAATATTCCGATGAGTGGCGTTCACTACAAGAATCGTGTCTTCGTAACGGTTCCACGGCGACGATGGGGTATTCCATCTACCTTGAACGTCATTGACCTAACACCGCCATTCCCCAACGTGAACGCCGTTCTGAAGCCATACCCATCTTTTGAACTCAACGAACTTCGGGTATGTATTTGAAACTATATTCATGCAAACTAGTATCAGCTTATCGTCAATATGCTCTTTTTATCCTAGGCCGATCTGCAACCCGATGCGAACCGCCTGGTAACCGTCTACCGTCCACGAGTTGATCGTTGCGATCGTCTGTGGTTTGTCGACACCGGCATGATGGAAATCCCCGGTAAGTAATACTAGTTGACTTATTTCGAATTGAGTAATGGTGATAATTTCAACAAGCAGTGAACAACCTTCACTCTGATCATCTTTCCATTTCGGATTTAGTGACGGAAAAACCAAAACTTGCACGGAAAGGAAGGTGCTGGAGGTTATCAACTGATTGTTTTTATTTATTTATTACTCTTCGTTTCCATCACGCTTCCTTGCTGCTTGTTTTTATGCATATATGATAGAGAGTAAACAACCGTTCACAGACAAACAGACATAGTAAATAAAAAAAAAATCACTGTAAAGAGCGTCGTTAAAACACCATCGTCAATTGTTGAGTACGCTACTAAGGATAACTCGGTATGGCGGTAGTGTTGAAACGTCAAACGCTAAGGCAGTTGTTGCCTATGCGCGCCACATCATGCTTGATCGGTGAAAAAACATGCGAGTGTTATGTATGTTTGTCTGTGGTTCAAGCAACCTTGTTACCTTCGGATTGGAGTTTTGAAAAATTTCCTTTATAACTGACAAACCGGTTAAATGATTTTAGCGACATTCGGCTGTTTTGCATATTCCCACTGGACGCAGACGATTCAAGGGAATGATGTCGGCCTCGAAGATAAGCCAAGCCTGTATGTTAATTGGTGGTTATTTTACATGTCGTTTGTATTGATATGTTGTAGCTTATTAAAAAAAACTAGTTTGGAAAAAAAACCGGCTTGTTTCGTTAATTAATTAACACATCCGCTTTGTTGTTTTGGCACAGATGAGTCATACTTTTATTGACCTTAAGCGGGTTGAAACTTTGCAATTCAATAAACTTATTAGAAAATATTTATTACTTGTTACAGCTGATATTCACAGTGTTGCGACTCATAAAAAAACCTGGTTGAAATTCAGAAAGGTTTTGTAAATAGCCACCACAGGTCACATCTTTGCTTGATTTCCTATTCATATGGGACATTTATGCTTTTATGACCATTACAGGAAGTGACCAAAATGTGTTTTGAACTAGCATTCTGCATGCGACATTCTTATTCTTATAATCCTTAAACTTACTTTAACGATGGTCATAATCATAATGTTTGTTAACTCCTTTCGGTCATACCCTACTTTAATACCGTCACGATTGTCTTTGCGTTAAACCGGTTTGTGCAGTTTAACATACTCGATATAAAAACAGTTTTTTTTATTTGCGCCATATTGTTAAGGTGATACTCTAAGGAAGCCTTAGCGTGAAACTTAAAAGGCACAAATGTCAGCTTCCACAAAACATACATATTTGAAATTGTTACTCCTTGTTTACTGTGCTACTACGAACAGAGAGTAGCAATTTCAAATTTGTATGTTTTGTGGAAGCTGACATTTGTGCCTTTGAAGTTTCACGCTAAGGCTTCCTTAGACTATCACCTTAAGTGTTCCATATATTGAACGATTTTATATACGTTTTCGGATTTAGTGACGGAAAACCAAGACTTGAACGAAAAGGAAGGTGCTCGAGGTTATCAATCGAGTTCATCAACTGAACTTCTCCGATATGCATGAAACTTTGCATAAATAAAGGCTTGTTAGTCACTTATTCCAGTTTGAGCTAAAATTCAGCCATTTTGAATCTCGCGAAAAAAAAAACTTCAAAAAGGCGTAGGTGTTTAATCTTTTTCAAAAACCATAAATCGAAAACATTACTAACAAAGGCGATGCGTAATTCACCTCTTTTTGTCACATCTGTACCAACATTACTCTAAATCTCAGTTTTCCAACAGTAAAGGTCAATTATTTTGACTATAGTGCACATCAGCCATTTAAGCCACTCTTCGCTCATCGTGCTTCTCAAATACGATTTTACCCTCCTCATTACCCAGAAACTTTTTTCTGCAGAAGCAATGGTGCTTGGAAGACACACAAAATTTGTTTTCCAAGTTTGAACACTTCTGAAAATACATCTTCCAAATTGGTGTCATAGCTGGATGATACGATTTCCGAAACACCCTTTCCTTTAAAATCGTCTACATTGGTGTACAAAATTTTCAGTTCATTAATGAGCCTCACTTTATCGTTTGACTTGAATCGATCACAAAAACTGTTAACTACATCTTTGGGAATTGTTTTATCATAAGATTCAAATTTGGAACCATCTAGTAACGCCGAATAACTGAAATGATGAATGTTTGTAGCGAATATCTAATTCCTTCAATATACGATGCAGCAAAGAACAATATACTTTATAATATTTAGTGTGTTCATGCCGAAGGTCATTTGGTATGCCTGTTGTTTCGAAGCAAGATGTTAGTATTTTGTCGAATCTTTCCTCTCCTTGTAATTTCGTAATGTTGCTTTTTGTTTCATTGACACTTTTGGAGCAAGTAACAAAATCTAGTTCCTTTGACTGCAGTGTCAGATACAAGATATCAGTAAAGCAAAATCGTATCGAAATCTAGTAGAAACCCGTGGATACCTCTGGCCATAGAGCAAGCTTCACTAGGTACATTTCCCCTGAACATGAAAGAATTTCCAAATAATTGCGTTCAACGACGTTGACCATGTGCGCGAGTTGTAAGCCCATTTCACTTTGCAAAGTTGTTCGGCGTCTTCATTACATGTCCGGCTATCGCATCTGCAGACTTATCCCCACTGACATCTTCAATTTGGACTAATCGTTCGACGACTCTTCCTGTATTGAAATAAGACACCATGGTAACTTAACAATAGTTAACGCACAATCCTAAAAAAGTAGAAGGGTCTGTGCCTAGGGGCACGAACGGAAGCTTGACGAAGGACCGCTAATGGACGGAATAAATATGAAGAGCATTAAGTTCTTTTAATTGATCAAATCAGGCATAACATTTGATAACGGCACAAAAGCATTTGTAAACAAACATTCTAAGGCCCTTTACACGCGAACTAAAGTACGCCCACGCAAACCAATACCACTTACGGAAAGGTGATAGTTGCCCCTAAGCGATGATGTTGTTGGTTTGCGTGGGCGCACTTTGGTTCGCGTGTAAAGGGCCTTAGAAGGTTTGTTTACAAATGCTTTTGTGCCGTTATCAAATGTTATGCCTGAAATATCTATTATCTCAACTCTTTCCGTTTTTGAATTGTAGGCGATCCAAATTTGTAGTAATCTTTTTCAAAAAGAAAGTTGATTACGAGAATCAATCAATATCACTTGCACCCCTGCTTCCAAGTTTGTGTGGTCGTTCCCAACAAACAATTTGAGCTGAATAAGCTATTTTTTAGCTTAAGAAGCATATTTGTGCCTGAATAAACAGTTACTCAGCTTGCAATGTTTGTTGGGTTGGGGGCTTGTGGTTCTGAATATGCACAAACAAGCATAGATAAATTCTATTCCTACTCTTTACTGATGTAAGCTTGATGGCCCTGAAAAGGGCCGTTTTATTGAAGAGGACATCCATGGCCACTTACGCTTGGCGTGTTTAGTGTAGGTGACGGACCTCATTTTCCACGAACACCTTCAGCACACCTCGTAGATCAGACCGGAGATACGTCAGACACTGCCACGGCGAGCCAGACGACGGATGGTGGTTATCTCGAAGAATTTGCGATGACGATTGGCACCTCCTTTGCCACGACCAGCCACGACCTACTGCTGCTATTGCTGACCACGCCGTTCGAAGCGAAAATGAGTTGATACCAGACAGCAGCGCTGCTTTATATCTTTTTAGGTTAAAGCAGAATGATGTGCAACCAAGTGGTATAAAAGCTACAAAGACTCCTCCCATTATGAGTAGTTTGCTATCAAGTAGCGACACTGGCTATTTTCTTTTTGCGTACACGGCGAATGAGAACACCCCAAATTTGAGTTTAGTTCACTCATAATCGCCAAAAGTGTAGGAACTCAGCGATGAGTAAATTTGTCTCATGATTTCCTGTGGAAAACCTAAAAAATCTGCCAGAAAATGAGGAAATTGACGAAAATTTTATTCAGTCTCGAAGTAGTACCAATAGACTGAGTGAATCCAATCTTTACTTTTCTCAAATTCGGGAATTTTTCCCTGGAAAATCCTGGGAAAACATGAAGAATATTTACTCATCGCTGAGTTCCTGCACTTTATTTCTAATTTCTGAGATAACTAAACTCAAATTTGGGTCGTTCTCATTCGCCGTGATAGATATCGGCGCCGGTGGTTAGCGTGATTACCTCTCACCCCAGCAGGCCTGGTTACAATCTCAGTCGGCGCCATCGGCATGTTCTAAGGCATAACATCTCTGGGACTGGGAGCTGCCTCCCTGGCGTCGGTAGCATTGGAGCTCAGTACGGAAAACAAATCTCGCGTCACTTTTCAATAGGTCCTATCTACATTGATCGATTCTCTTCATCGACACTCTCTTTCGTAAATAACTCGGCTTCATAAATGGTTCCTGCCATCTTCGTCGAATTAGATGCTAGATTGTTGCTTCTTCCATCGAAAATATCCGGCCGTGGCGATTCAAAGTTGATCAAGGTTGATCAAAACAATTTCTATCCCTGCTTCCAGTTTGATTACATGAGCATTTTGTGTGGTCGGTGGTTCTGAATATGGACAAACAAGCAGATGAATTCTATTCCTACTCTTTACTGTAATAAGCTTGGTGGCCCTGAAAAGAGCCGTTTTGTTTCCAATGTTGGTGATGATTTAACCTCTGAAACCAAACAGAGTGCGTCTCTGTCACTTCAAAAACGTAGATAACATCCATGGCCGCTTACGCTTGGCGTGTTTAGTGTAGGTGACAGCATCACAGATCTCATTTTTCAGGAACACCTTCAGCACACCTCGTAAATCAAACCGGAGATACGTCAGACACCGCCACGGTGAGCCAGACGACGGATGGTGGTTATCTCGAAGAATTTGCGTTTGGTTCTGAACATGGCGATGAGTGTGTAAAATATTACGCAATTCCATCCTTCCTATTCGCACGCGCCCGAGGATCGGAGGCGAATGCCACTTCGACTTGTTTCGTCTACTTACTATTCTCTGACGACTGTGCTGGGGAAGCAGAATATGCATGTAGGTTATTGGTGGATTTGTTAGTTAATTCAACGCTTTTGGACAATGCTGAACATTTAACAGTTTTTCAATAATTTCTTGTTGAAAATCAACATTCGGAAGCATTGTTTTCAATGCGTAGCCATATTTCTGATCGATTGGTGATAAAATTATTGAAATTGGACCAGGGGAAGCTGAGTTATTAACGTTCAAAATCTTTCTTAATTTGTTACATGTTCCATTTTCGGTTTTCACAAAGTGTACCCCCATATAGAAATCAAAGACGTAGTCCTACGTCAAAAAAGAGAATATCTCACAATTTTTAGACAATACCGAAGTGTTGTGGCAAGCTTTGATTTCCTGGAATTGTCAGTAGTCTCATCAACCATCACTACTACACACTCCGCATGCTGCACCTCACCAACCATTTCATCCATCATCATCTCGCCTCTGATCGTGATTAATTCATTTTGTGTAATGGCGGAAACACCGAAGAACAACACACTCTTGCTAACAAAATCGTTGAAATTCGGGTCATGGAGGGCGAGGAAAGCACATAGGTCTCGGTAGTTTCCACGGTTAGATGATTGATGACTCTCATCATGCCCCCGAAAGCTTAGTCCATGAGTCGCCAGATAACACACAATCTCAATCAACTTCCACATTCCCTCTCGGTTTTTTTTTCTGACCAATATATTGTGATTGTTCCGCTGTACCTCTCGGCCATGGTCTATTGCTTCGTTAACTCGAATCTTCCCAAAGCCATCGCGTTATCAATACACGGTAAAAAGTTGTCACATCTAATCCAAATGCTCTTGCACTTGACTCAGTTTGTCATGCGGCACTATGAATCGAAGTGATTTATCATCGATTTTCAAGTGATTTGCGTTTTGAAACAAATTGATTTGTCGTTGAAAAATATGTACTGTACAACACCTTTAAATCAAAATGATTAACATTTGAATTGGCACCACTGTTTTCATCCATTGAATTTGATTAATTTTGCTTTTGGAAGCAAATGTCAAAAACGCACATGCCAAACATTACATCTTCGCGAGAAGTAATGTTTGGCATGTGCGTTTTTGTCAACAACAAATTAAATAAGAGCGAGAAAGCAATAATTCTCCATTTCTACTCGAAATAATTTGCATTTTAGAGCGCGAATATTACGAAATTGTTACTGTACTCAATAATAGTGTATTATTCAAATAAGTTCTATTAGAAAACATTGTCAATCTTATCAAATTGATTGCTTAATGTTACTTCTACTACAAGCCTTGTAATGTTGTTCAATATCACTTGGACACATGTGACCTGAGAAGTAATATCATATATGTTCTATGGTCATATTCTGAATAACATATAACAAGGCTTGCAGTCTGAACAAGGCTTGAATATATTATTTAAATCCATATTCAGCAAACATGAAATCCAAGAATAAATTAGTTAAATTTAAAGTGATGGATTTTAAATATCAGTATGCTCGACATTTCGAGGGGCCTCATAGCCTAGTCAGTAAAGGCACGGTATTACCAAGCCGGAGGCGGCGGGTTCGATTCCCGGTCCGATCGAGGGAATCTTTCGGGTTGGAAATTTTCTCGACTTCTTTGGGCATAGAGTATCATTGTGCTTGCCACACAATATACAAATTCATGCATTGGTAATTGGCATCGAAAGCTCTCCATTAATAACTGAAGAAGTGCATTTAGAACACTAAGTTAAGAGTACGCAATAAGCTAATATGCACTAAGCAATAAGCTTGAAATGCGAATAAGGAGAAGAAGAATGCTTGACATTTCGAGTTCAAAGTGCAGCACATCAACAACCTATACATTATCAATTTCCTTCACTCGGAAACTTACACACTGGAAGCATTACGCAAATATGGCACTAACCGGCATTCCTCCTAACAACTGCTAAAAGCTATTGTAAAATAATAGTGACAACTAATCTAAGCTGTTTGCTCACAAAAAAAATGTTTTGACATCTCGTTCTGAGCTGAAATTTTAGATGCAAACAAATTAAAGGGAATTAGTTGCAATAAAAATATAAAAATCTACCGATCGATCACAAGGTGCTTGGCGTTGTCCGGCAGTTTTAAAAGGGCTCGAGTTCTCTCATTCCTGATTGGGAGAGAAATCTTTGGATCCGATGTGAACATTAATCGCTTGAAGACATCTTCGAGGTTAACAGTTCGATCGATCTTCCGAGCGTGATGTTCACGGAAGTTCCTAATAGACTTATTCCTTGTCTCCTGTGCTTCCTCGCTCAAGCATACCGACTGGTAACAACGAGTTCTTGATTATGCTTGCCCCATGTACTAGCTTTTTATACACAGTTGGTGACAACCATATAGTTCTACATATAGTAGGTGCGTTTCCTCAGCATACACCTGATATGCTTCGTGGTCGATCTCCTCCTTGCTATTTAGAACCACCAGTAGTACACGAAACCTTTCCAGAAGGTTTCGGTCCAAACCTGTGATTCGTGCAACAGCTTCGACATTTTCAAAAAATGTGTCAGATGAATTTCCATCGTTGGTGTTACCTCCTGACGGCAACGGTTCGCTTATGTGAAGCCCCACTTTCTGTCGTAGACCTAGGCGGATCGTTTCTTGGCGATCTCTCACGATCAGATTTCCTCTGATCACGCGCCAGGTCGGTTTTTCTAAGGTCATCTTGTATGACACGTTGAGAAGTAGCTCCATAGTGCGGATCTTTGCATGTAACGGGGAAAAAACTTGTGCACAAATGCCCAAATCGTAAGTCTACGATGGCGGTACAGCTTCGTTCAACCTTTTCCCAGATCTCAAGCAGGTAAAACATTTCTGCGAGCTAGTTCCGGTTACATCGTTGGCAACCTTCGTATCTTGGGAACCCGTGATCTTCCCTACATACAGGCGATCTACGAATTCCTTTGTTTGTCTGATGTTAGAGTTTGATGTGACCATCCCCTCCTTTCCAAACAATTTCCAGCCATTGTGTCCCAGTCTTATTATCGTTCTGTTTCTGTGCTACTTGCTCCTGCCCAGCCAGGATTTGGTCAACCGTTCGAGAGTTCTGAAGGAGGCTTCAGAAACCAGTTTCCTACCTAGCTCCTTCCAATCGAAATTTTTACCCATTAACCTCGAGCCCGCCACGAGTAATTGGTACCCAATACTAACCTAGAACTACTGCTGTTTAAAATGTAAATTCAAGCATTACTGATAATTGGCTCCGCAAAGTGTCACACACGACTGAGCCTAGTAAATAAATGAACTAGTTAAAAAAAAACCTTCGTATCTACCATGGTGAGCATCATTTTGGAATCAACCAAACTGTCGGTGTCACCAACTTTCACTTCGTCAGAACCAAAGCGGAAATCTCGTCGTTCATCTTGTCAACAGTTAATCTTATCAGTTTCTGGCTGTCCTTGGCGTACACCAACTCTTTTGGTCTACATAACGAAACCGAAGATGGTAGCTCGTTATTCCACGTGATCGTCGTGTTATCAGTACCTTCTTCGCGGCATTCAACTCTTAGTGGGACGATGCAAGAAGCAAACATGTGTGAATCTTGGCATTCCACCAGCTCCCCAGACTCACTTATGTCCACAAAAGTTTGCTTGTAGCTAATTCAAAATTATAAATTTAAAAGGCACATTTAAAGTAATGTTGATATACGTACCGTGCATGGTTGCTTGTACCATCGCAACCCCACTTGAACAGCACAGTAAATTTGAACGAAGAGCTGGGAGTGATATTTAGGTGACTGAGCAGCCGCTGAACCAAGTGGTCTACCAAACTTTGCAGAGGCACACTGGATTTGGATGGTTGAACAGAAATTCCTGCATATTGGAAGCTGGTTCAAAATTCTATAAAAAATAGTGATCAATGATTTTTACCCGGTCGATAACACTCTAATTTGACCTCAATGATGTGATATCGTTGATGCAGGCTCCACATCGATGGCGGCTTCAGGGCTCGAGATAAGCTTTTGGATTCGCCTTGCTGCTCGCCGGAACCCGAAGCTGGAAGCGTTAGCATATGCGGCGAAATTAACTTCCTCGCGAAAACTTCGATCTGAGCTCTTTAACTCGGCTGAGCTTCGTTCGTCTACATGCTGCGGAGAATGTTTATTGCTTCGAATTTTAATCGTCGGAAACAATTCCACTCCTTTCAACCATTCCGCATGACGGAGCTGCAACACGTCGCGTTTTCTTCCGCTGCTGATCCACTTCTATCTGAATTTTGCGATGAAGAATTGTATCGTTTTGCAGGCTTTCTCAACATCTACGTTTTTCACTCGTTGTATTACAAAATCAAGTAATATTTTCACTTTCTTCCCGGCGATCAGAAGATTCACAAACTCAGATTGAGCGTCTGCCATTTTTCAAATACAGCTGACCTTTGACTCTAAGACCAAGAACTGCCAATACGTCTCCGAAAATGAACAAATTATCTGTCAAACGCGAACCAGCCCTTGTGATTCAATGCGATTGCGAAGAAGAACAAGAAAAAAAAAAGAAGCCAGTTTACAAGACTCATCTTTGACTAGGGAATCTCCATAGGGGATACGATCTTCAAACTTCCAGTCAATGCAAAAGAACTGTCAAAGAAATATCAAAACAAATGGTTCCAATCGAATCAATGGCGTTTTTATATGGTTAGATCGGTAAATTATATGGGTGGGAGGAATGACCGGTTATTGCCACTTTTATTCATGTTCTATAGCTTTTTTCCTTAAAATTGCAAATTTTCTAATTCAAATACCTTGAGTTAAAACCTCTGCCATTTTTTCAGCAAATATAGAACCAAATTTCTTCTTTCCATTACTTTCAATAGATTTGAAATTGGCTTGCGCGTTTTAAAGTTATATTAGTTTGAAAAATACTTGTTTCTTACCTTAAAATGACTATATCTTTTGATTCGGTGGTCTAAACGTCATAATTAGGTGATCAAAATGTGTGTTTTTTAAAGCTCTAAAAGTATTCTGAAGAACAGTTTTCTCTAAATACAAAGCAAAAAAGGTTATGGTCAAAATTTTTTTTTTTTTCATGAATCACCCTAATTTTCTAGTTGTTTCAGTAGAATGCGTAGATGATGAGATAAAAATTTGACGTCTTGGACAAAGTTGCTTGGTTTTGCATCCTCTACAAATTTGAAGAAGTAAAAAAAAAAATCACAAAAATTTCCCTGAAGAGTTAGATTGTTGAAGTCACCCTAAAACTGAACCAATGGTGACTGATCCAATGAAAAGATGCGTTTTTTTTATTAAAAATAACCATAAAAGAGAGCTTAACGACGTATTCGGGGTATCATCCAAACCGTTTGTGGGATAGTTTACCGATCCGGGATACAGTTCATTTATGGTATTTGTTTATTAGGGTAGGTCACAAAAATCATGGCTACTATGTTACACTGCAGAATACAGTATTGCCCACAAAACAGCTGCTTAATCATGCCATAAGATTATCAATCTCTTAATCAATTAATAAATATTTAGTTTAAAGCTGGGCTGAAAAACGATCTTCTGCAAAGTTGTGGCTGAGAAAATGTCCCATAAGAATAGCGATAGAACTTGTTAATAGTGCAATATGGAAAAAGGCTAGAAGACAGTGAACAAAAAGTTTGGGTTACCCATAGTAATTTCCATATAAACTTCAAATAGTTTGTGCCAAGTCAGGTTCTTACCAAATAAGTTTAAATTTTGGGAGACTAATCAGGACCCGTTTGAGTACTGTGAAGCGAACATTTCAAATATTGCATCAGTCTACTGGGCAGTGCACATGTTGCACATGTGGTCGCGACGCTTCTGCGTCACTTCAAATCGATAAGACATCTGAGACAAAGTTGTAGAAAAAAATAATTGCTTTCAGGAAACATACACACGGTGCAAAATTCCAAAATATCCAAAAAAGTGTTTAAAACTTAAATAACCAAAAATAAGCCTCTTCAATATGTTTTGAATATTTTGCATTAGAACACTTATGAAAAACGCAATCTTTTGTGAACTTGTTAAGTGGGAAAGTTTAAAAATTTGTCCAAAAGTAGTTATTTTATGATTTTTAATTAATTCCTAGGTGTCTAACTTGAACATTTTACGGAAGATACGCTTACGAATAAAAAAATATGTTCAAAAATATTGAAGATGGTTAACTTTTAAACACTTTTTTTAAATTATACATCATTTTGAAGTATTTTGCGAGATTCAAATGGCCGATTTTTTGCTCAAATGTGAATGACATATAACATACAATGCAAATACAAGAGGTCGAGTCTTGATTTTATCTTTTATTTTACCTGGAAATACTCATAGGTAAATGATTGTTGAGCTGTTTCAAAATTGTAAATGTAAAAACATAAAAGTAGCGGTAATTTATTTATTTATTTATTTATTCCTTCGTCTTCGATATACTCGTTCAGACTGCAACTTAATCTAAATTTCTAATTCTAGTACTAAACACATTTTTGCTAATGTTAAAGTCAAACTGATCATAAACAGTGTTGAAAGCACGTATACAGGTACTCAGAGGGTTGTTATGTCCATAGCTTGTTCTGTGATGAGGTACGTAAAGCGCAGCGTGAGTTCGAAGTGAACGAGATGGAGCGTAGAAGTTGACAAGCTGACGCAGCGCAGGGCAGTCGATGCGATCCGTAAGAATGTCGAAGATGAAGATACGCTGCAATTTCAGGCGTCTGGCAGACAGCGTTTCCAAGTCAAGTATAAGCAGCGTGAGGTATATGGAGGCAGGTGTGTTTCATTGTTCCATGGTAGGTGGCGGAGAGCAAACCGAACGAAGTATTTCTGAACTCGTTCTAATTTGCTGGCTAGTGTAGATTGATACGGTGTCCAAACAGGTGCGGCGTATTCAAGTATGCTTCGTACCAATGAGCAAAATAACGCCTTCAAAGCATAAGCGTCGGTGATGAAGGCTGCATGGCGTCGAATGTATCCTAGGACAGCAAAGGCCTTTGCAGCTGTTGTAGAGATTTGTTCGTTGAATCTCAGTTTGCTGTCCAATATAACACCTAAGTCACGAATAGAATCTACACGTTCCAGGGCAGAGGGCCCGATCTTATAGCTGTATTTCAACACAGTGCGGCAACGTGTGAATGAAATCGCTTTACATTTTTTTATGTTAACGTTCATCCCGTTCTCTTCGCACCATTTCAACAATTCGTCAATGTCGTTTTGTATGGCAGCACAGTCCGAGACCGATGCAATTACCCTGAATAGTTTAAAATCGTCTGCGAAGAAAGATTTGCCAGACGATAAGCGGAGACCGAGGTCATTGATGTACAGAATGAAAATAAGTGGTCCTAGCACACTTCCTTGAGGTACTCCAGAGGTTACGTCGAAAACTGATGACTCTTCAGTCTCGATTTGAACAAAAGCTTTGCGATTTGTTAGATAAGATTTGAGCCACTCAATGATCCAAATCGGGAAGCCCATGTGCAGAAGTTTCTCAGTGATATGGATGTGTGGTACGGTGTCAAACGCTTTAGAGAAGTCCACGTAGACTGAGTCAACCTGGCTACGAGCCTCGACTTCGTGGAACAGAGTGTTTGTGTAGCACATCAAATTGGTCGTTGTTGATCGCCGTTCCACGAAACCATGCTGGAACTCGCATATTAACGGTCTAGATGCATTGTACAAAAACTGGTGCACCAGTTTCTCGAAAACCTTACCGAGGCAGCAAAGTATCGAAATGCCTCTGTAATTTTCTACTCGATTTAGATTGCCAGTTTTGTGGATTGGCACCATTTTAGCAGTTTTCCACATGGTTGGAAATTCGCCTTTTGACACCTTAAATATCAAGGTTACGGGCGTCACTAGTTTTAATGCACAAGCTTTGATAATGGAAGGAGGCAATCCGTCTACACCTGCTCCCTTCGAAACATCCAGGTCGTTCAATAATTTCAGTACCTCCTCTGGAGAGATACATACAGTAGGCAGGTTCACGTCGTACGATGGCACTCGCTGGAAACTTCCGGGAAGAGGAATCGGTGGAGAAGTACTGAACACACTTTTGAGAAAGTCAGCGAATAGAGTTGCAGATTCACTAGGTGTTGCAGCTGTCACTCCTTCATATTCGACATTGCAGGGAATGCGTTTGTTTGCTTTGCTGTCCCTGACGAACTTCCAGAACGATGCGGGGTTCTGCTTCAAGTTTGACTGGAGATTGTTGACGTATGCTTCATAGGTCGATGCAAGGAGTTCGTTGTAGCTGCTTTCGATGTTACGGAGGTTGTTCTTGTTCTCGTCTGATCTCACACTGAAAAAACGATTACGAGCCTTACGAAGCCTGTTGCGTTGTTGACGTAATTCCCCTGTCCACCAGGGTTTTCTGTTTACCGCGTTGGAAGTGCAGTGACGGCGAGGAACAACCTTGTCAAAGATCCTGTGCAGTTTATCATAGAAAACGGACACAGTTTCGTCTATCGAGGGTCGATTCAACAGTGAGAGCCAATCAACAGCCGAAAGTTCGTTATTCACTAGGTTTACGTCACATCTTCTGAAGTCTAGATAGGTTACACCCATTTGAGCGCTGGCGTGATTCCTCGTAGTGTAATGAGTATCGAGTCGTAGGAGAAATGGCTTGTGATGGGGGTCAATTTTCAGGAGCGGAACTGGAGGGTCAATTAGCTCAATATAGTCCGGAGCGTTAGCGAATGCAAGATCGAGAGTCCTGCCATTGACGTTCACTAAAGAGTTGATCTGAACCAAACCCCATGCAAATATCGGCTCGGTAAGCGCAAGTTCTTGTTCTGTTGAGGCGTTTGATGGTAAATGACCATTGATATCGCCATCGAAGCGCCAGCAGAGTCCGGGAAGATTATAGTCGCCTAACGCTAGAACAACGTCATCGTCTTGAAGTTTATCGCAAACCTTTCGGATTGCGTCGGCGTGAGCAGAGTACATTTCAGGACTGGAATTTGGTCGAAGGTATATTCCAAAGACGTATACCGAACGGTTTATAATGGCTCTAATGTTGGCCTATGGATCTAAGATTGGGCCCTTCGCTAAAAATATGCTATTTATCAATTTTATCTTGATGAACGCGTCATTGGGACGGTACTAATTTATTTTTGGTCGCTATTGAAAATTTAGTCGGTTGCTGAATTTATGTATGGGCCCGAATTAGGGGCATTTAGGCGGGTGTAAGGTCATTTTTGGTATTTCGACGTTTTAGGTTAGATGTATCGGCATTTTCAAGATTGTGTTGAGGGTTTTTATGACGTCTTTAAAAGTCTTTTCGGAGTTTTGAAGCCTTTTTGAGACTTTTTAAGCTCATTTTGGAATCACAGTTGGTCCCGAGTTGTTTTTTGCGTGACTATTTTGGCATTTTTAACCCGTTCCAAAGGCATTCTTGTTTGGAATTCGGGCAATCTTTTTATGGAGTTTTAAAGCCCTTTCGCAATCGACTAAAGTTTGAGAATCACTGGCTTTAGAAAACATTGAGATTAATTATATATAGATCGCAAATTGACGCAAGAACTCATTTCGGGTAGTGAATCGAAATTTATTTGGCCCAACCCCTACTAGACATAGAATTAAGTGAATATTGTTACAAACAATGAACAATGGATCATCGGCTCCGTAAAGCTAACTCTATTGAGCCTTTCAAATAAACGAACTAGATACTATTAGATAGGTTCAATCGCGTTAGCTTCCCTTTGGCTGCAAGATTGCATGAGCTCAATGGAACAAGATGGTCAGTAGAGAAGTTGTACCAATCACGACTATACGTTCCTATTATGGTGAGTTCCATTTATGGCCTATTGGAATAACTGGAACACACCATGTTACGAACGTATAACCAACCGGTGTAAACTAACGATTTAAAATTGGCTCACAACTTGACTAGCCTATTGGTCCCAAGTACATCTTATAAGCGTACCCCATTCCAGTCGGAATTCTAGTACTACACAATGTTTGTTTTGATTAGCTATGAAAGTTTGACATATATAATAAGGGGTTCGTGGATTTTCCTATGTTTCGAGGGGTGAATCGATTAGCTTGGGACCGAAGAGAGTACCAGAGCTGAGCCAAAAAGTTGAGCACGTTTCTTCGGGACCTTCTGGTCTTAGAGTTACCTCTATGGTATAACCAACAATCAATACGAAACTAACGATTTTAAATTGGCTCACCACTTTAGTAGCCTATTGGTCCCAAGCAAACGATTAACGTACCCTATTCTAGTTGAAATTCTATTACTACATTATGTTTGTTTTGATTCGCTATGAAAGTTTGACAGATAACATCAGGGGTGTGTGGATTCATGCAGAACATGCAGGGGTGAGTGAAATAGCTTGGGACTGCTTGGGACCGTTGTTCTGGTACTGAGTGAGCCAAAAATAATAATGATTTTCTTCGCGACCCAGTGGTCTTAGAGTTACCTCTATGGTATAACCCTGATTAGTACATCTACTCTAGTACATTTTCTAAATAATTTCACGGCACTTAAATTTCGTCACACAAATTCTCTCTCCTAACAATTAATACACTCAAATCTGATTTTGTGCGACTTTTTTTGTCGTAATATGATCGTGTGATCTTAAATTGCAACCAGATTTAATGCGACTGGTTTAAAAATAATCATAGAAAAATATGGTGGTATCGAAATTTATGAACTTATTTTAAATGAGGAAAAACAACACCACGTAAAAACAGAATTGAATGTGTTTATAACCCTTACTGCCCCCTTGCTTGATCAAGAAGAAACCTTGTTTACTAAAAAAACACTGCAATGTTTAAGCCACATCACTAACTTTAGATTCGTCAATTCCACAGGTAACTTCACCATCGTTCAACGTCCTTCGATCTGGTCCATTGATCTGAAGACCAATATGCCACTCAGTCGCTATGAAATTCCCCAGAAGGATGTGGACACTGGCTACGGTCTTACCTCGATCACTCTCGATATCGATCCAGATGATTGCGAGAAGGTGTTTGTCTACGTTTCCGATTTGCAAACCTATCGCATGGTGGTATACGATCACCAAAACCAGAAATCTTGGCGTTTCCTGCACAACTACTTCTTCCTGAATCCACTGGAGGGCGACTACAACATTCAGGGAATTCCATTTTCGTGGGATGATGGTATTTTCTCGATTGCCCTGAGCAACCCAGATCCGATAACCAAATTCCGTACCGCTTACTTCCACGCTCTGTCCAGTAACTCCGAGTTTACCGTGTCGACTGCCGTGCTGCGTAACGAAACTGCTTCGAAGCGACACTATCACGGCAAAGATTTCGATCTTCTCGGATATCGTGGCGCTCAATCGCAGTCTAGCATTCACGGTTTCCATCCTGAAACTGGTGTGATCTTCTTCGCTCTCATCCAACTGAACGCTATCAGCTGTTGGGACACCAGTAAACCTTTTGCCCCGCAAAATATGGCCATCGTCTACAAGAACGACAATGACATTGTCTATCCAAACGATCTTTCGGTGAGTTGTTCTCGTAAAAGCCTTAAGTCGTAAAAAGTAAATAATCGTTAAACATTTCTCATCAACAGATCGACAACGATGGATATGTGTGGTTCATGTCGAACTCGATCATCAAGCTGTTGTACACGCAGTTGAGCTTGGAAGAGTTCAATTTCCACATTTGGCGTGCAAACATTAAGGAAATCATTAAGGGTACGGTGTGCGACCCATCTGTTCCGGCCAATATCGATCACGTTCAACGTTTTGGCGAAGAAAGCAACGGCGATCGTGTGACGTTCGTGGAGTACAAGGACAAGTATGGCCCAGGTGGTGGCCCGTTCGGTGGATGGGGATCTGAGGACAAGAGAAAACCGGGACGCAGACCATAAAGAAGTTTGGCACCTAACCTTTTGATTGAATAAATGAGATTTTCATACTTTTTAAGGTAGATGATACTGTGGATTAATGCTCTGCGATAAACAATAAATAAATAAATAAATTGATTGTTTTTGTTTGTTGCTGTTTACAGGAAATGACAAGGCTATCGTACTTAACAGAGAATTCAATTAATCAATCACCCTAATTACATTTATCAGGCGATAGCCCAATTAAGTATTGTATCTATCAAACTATGCGTATCCCTTCGAAAAAGAGTTCATACTAGCACCAAGAGACACTACAGATAGGAGGCCTTGGTCACCTGAACGAACCAAAATGATCAGAATTTCTAAAAATAGCTCACAGATTGAATAGAAGGTTCCAACGCGCAGTAACACCACGAAGTGACAAAATTTTGAACTTATTTGTTCAGCATCCGGAAGTTCTCAGTCACCCGAACAAGTTTGTTTACCTTACGGACTTCGGATAATCAATGACGATCTCGTTTAACGATTGAGGATAGACTCTTGGTTTATTGTGCAGGTTCTGTACAGGAAGGTTTTTGTTTATCTTTAAGAATCTATAGGGGAAGGATGGGAAAGAATGTAAATGTAAACCTGAAGCGAGCGAAGCGACGCGGTGGGTTTGTTGCCTAAACATTTGTCGTGCATATGAGTGAAGCTCATTGAGTGCATATATAGTGGCATTAAAGAAGGTTACTAAATAAAAAAGTAAGAGGTTGCATCCAAGACACGCTCGTAGAATTGACGTAGGACCACGAAAGGTAGTTTTGATGTCACAGCAAAAGTATAGTAAATATTAAATTTATTTCAGTGAAAAAGTTCGATAGGTTGAAACCCAGATCTCCATCCAGATTTTCTTTCACTTATTTAAAATAATCACAGGACAAAAATTGTCCAATGTACATTTTGAAATGATGAGTACGTGATTGTTACTTCGGACATTTGAACTGCCTAACATGATTGGTGATCATTTTCTAAAGGCGGGCATGGTTAGGTTAGGTACTCTATTCTGAAATCTGTGAAATGGAATCTAGTATCATGTAGAACAAAACGTCCAATAAAACACTCATTGATTATGTCATTGAGAAAAATTGTCCAATGTAACATGTCCGATGTTACATTCGGCAAGATTTTTTTTTACATAATACTATTAATATTAGAGGCTTAAAATTTGCATCCAAAGGCATAAAGATAGGTACCGTCTGACATGCTCAGTGCTCGGTATCAATATTCGGCGACTGTGTTCGGGAAACCACTTTTCCCATCACGGAAACGCCTCGTTTTCTGATGACAAAATTACGAATTTTCGTGCACAAAACACACGGAATTTTTGGCTTATTCAATAGATACAAAAAGAAAATTGATTGGAGGAATTTCTTGCTAAAATTTTTCCAATCGCGAGATATTCACGATCAATCATATAAATTCGAGATTTTTTTTTTGCTTTCTTCTAGCATCCTGGAGAAAACCTTATGAAGTGTTTCTGGTGAATTGACATGGTCAAGTGGTATTCGGTCAATGCGAGAATTTTTATGTACCACTTCAATACTTGACGCATTTGGCCACAAACGTTTTGTTGCTGGGTACATTATCAAAGAGCTTTGGCGGTGATGTGGCTGGCAGCAAGGCGAGCGAACGTTCAATGAAAATTAACTCATAAAAAAACTTTTAAGGTGGTCCTGAAAAGGACCGTTCTGTCGTGATGGTTGATTAATGCTGAGCTATTAGGGTGTTCAACACGGATGAGGCTGGCGAGCTGTATGTTGTTTGGAACGAGGGTGACATGCTTGGCATAGATGGCCCACAGCGGCTCACAACGACCAACTGAATCCTATAAGCGGTAGAGGCCAGCCTTGATAGCTAGCTGCTTGCGGAGAGCCTTTCGTTGTGTACTGGAGAACATCATCACTTTTCTTCTTCTTCTTCCTCGCATTTCAAGCTTATTGCTTATGGCATATTAGCTTATTGCGTGCTCTCAACTTAGTGTTCTAGATGCACTTCCACAGTTATTAATTGAGAGCTTTCGATGCCTGTACCATTTTTGCATTAGTATAATTGTGTGGCAGGTACAATCATATTCTATGCCCAGGGAAGTCGAGAAATTTTCCAACCCGAAAAATTCCTAGACCGGACCGGGAATCGAACCCAGCCACCTCCAGCATGGTCTTGCTTTGTAGCTGCACCTTTATCGACTGAGCTAAGGGAACATCACCACTCACCACACGCGGTGATTTAATAAACGCCGTTTAGTGAGACCGGATGGAATTCAATTTTGAAATCTGTGTTAGGGAAAGCGCTTTTCGCAGGTAATCGGTGATAATTTTAATTATGATAGCAACAGTTGCACACTCGAGCAATTTTTAATAGTGACATTTTGAAAAATGGTAAGTTATTAATTTTTTAAATCCATCATCTCTGGATTAAAATCAGATCACTTTCATAACATAACCGACTTTGGTTTCTGAAATTGCACCGCCAATGTTGCCCTAAAAATACGTTATATGTTAGATTTGAACATATGGGAACTGACATCCGATTGATGACCTTGCCAAATGTCCAGAAAATACTCTTTAACAAATTCATGGTAGTCCTTAAAAGGACCGTTTTGTCGTGATGGTTGAGTTATTGTGTAATAGCTGTAATAGTAATAGGGTGTTCAACACAGATGAGGCTGGTGAGCTGTATGTTGTTGAAATAAGGGTGACGCGCTTGGGATAGATGGCCCACAGCGACTCACGAAGAGCTACTGATTCCGGTGCGGCTTCTTCCTCCTTCTTCGGTGAATGGACGCTCATGTGGGCTGCAGCTCGCTGCTTGTGGAGAACAATGTTTAACACCAAACACCCAACAGGGGCAGTAAAGTGTGGAAACCCAACGTTGAGTATAATCATATTTACCTACTTTTGGGTACAACTAACTTACTTTTGGGTAGAAAGCGAGTGGAAAATTCCATTTGAATTGCACACAACTAAAAGAAAACTACTTTGACCCGCTTTATCTAGTGAAAAGAACTTATTTTTGGGTAGTTTTTTCTAACCGTGTCTATTACAATACAGACATCCCCCGAATTGCACGGTACGTAGTGCAGTTCGTTCAGAAAGAAAATCATGAAATAACAATAATATATAATAGGTACATTATATTGTTGACAATATATATATTATTATATTATATATATTATTAGTATATTATTGAATCGTGATGAATGTGGGTCATTCAATTCCACTACCTTATTTGCTTATCCTTGACAGATAAGCGTATTTAGTCTACAATGTGCAGACATCTTCTGTGTCCTCTACTAATACTCGAATGAAGAAACCATCACAACTTACCGAATATATATCAACCTAGGTACATTTTCACTTAGAAGCTAGGTAAACTAAAATATAATCTCCTGATGATGATGATAATAATGATGATGGACCCACCTCTTACCCCTACAAAGGGTTAAGTTGGACGATTCAAATATTCACAAGAATTCCCAGCTATCAAAGAATACATTTAAATAATCAACTAATCATTCCAATACACTAGCAATCCCATAATCAGATGCTATCGTAATTTTCAGCAGCGTCAGAAATGCTCACGGACCCCCGACATTCAGCCAGAAAACTTACTACTAATTCAAAGCATCAGGCAAGGTTGCAAAGACTCATTTCAGCTAAAATAATGTTTTTCGGAATAATAAAACCAAAAGATGGTATGATGGCATGTTTTACTTGTAACTTACAAGAAGAGGTTACAAAGTATGCGTTGGAAACATAAAACCTGTAAATTTTGCTTTCTATGAGTCACAATCAGCGATTTGCTGATCGCTGAGTGCGTGAGTGAGTGAGTGAGTGAGTTTGTGAAAAATCGCTGACTGTGACTCTCATGAAGTGAAATAAACAGGTTTAATATGTCAAACACATTCTTTGCAACCTCTTCTTGTATCCTACCAATTCAAAATTTGATCATGGCATCTAATTATTTCATAATTTAGAAAAACATTGTTTTAGCTGAAATGAGTCTTTGCAACCTTGGCATCAGGATTACAGGGTGAAAACTTCGTCTCGATACGTTCAGTATTTAAAAAAGTTGTACTATGGTCTGTATCTACATTAATCCGGACACCTTCAAATCACTGTTACTTTTGAAATATTGTACGTAGAAATAACAAATTTCGCTGAGGCATTGCTGGGAGTCATTGATGAAAAAGACTATCATTTGTGTTTACAATCACAAATCCTGACTTGTAAATACGGGAACTAACAAAAAAAAATGGATTTAACTAAATCCACACTCAAAATAAAATTTCGTTCATACAACGAAATCGCTCGTTGTACGAATTTATTCGTTGTTTTCCCAACCCAACCCAACCAGTGGGCCAGAAGTGGTGGTTCTGGAGACCAAATAATGTGGAGTGTGTTAGTGAGGATGGATAAAAATAAAATCATCATTGGAAGGAATAAACATAATAAAGAAATTAAAAAAAGGCATCAGACCGGACTCGAAAATCAAGAACCTTGCGATAGTCTGTACGGCACATAAAACCACAGCAACCAGTAATTTGATTTATTGTGGTAGCTTGGTTAGACCGACAATATTTTAAGAAAAAAAGTGTCCCATCTTCACCACACAATCAGCACTTTAGGCTGTGAACCATTAGCCGAGTTAAATTTAACTCGTGGTTAAAAGTGACATTTCGAAAGTTATTCTGTATGTTCGAAAATCCCTGTGCTGTCGACCGACCGGTTTTCGAGAAGAACTCAGCCACGGTTGTCAAAATTTAACTTCTTGTCTGTCAGAAATAACCACGCTCGGATAGTAGGGTTAATCGATAACCTTCCATCTGTCAACTTTTAACCAAAAGTTAAAAAAAAGTCCACCAAATGGTTCAGAGCCTTAGGAGACAAAAAGAGCAGTTCGACAGTGAGCATTCATAAGGGCGTATACGCGATGATCGATTCTCTTCATCGATTTTCTCTTTTCTTAATAACTCGCTAGATTTAACGTTTGTCGGTGCGTTTGTTGTTGCTTTTGAAAGCCAATACAACCTATTACAACTATACATTGAACAAATTTCACAAAATTGTTTCGCTTAGCTGTAGCACTGCAAAGAGAAAAACGATGAAGAGAATCGATCATCGCGTATACGCCCTTATGCATGCTCACTGTCGAGTTATTGACTTGATTGTACGAAGTTGAATTTGTATATTATACGAATAAGGCGTAATATCAGCATTGAGGCAGATGACAGAAAAAAACGAATGTTTCGTATCATCTATGAAAGATTTGTTTTATATACGATATTCATTATTACGAAACGGTTTTCAGAGAAATAACGAAGAGAGCAAACCGAGAAGTGATAGAAACATTGGACGTGCTGATCCTGTTATGGAACGAAAGGTGAAGAGGATATTGAAGGAACACCCGAATCTCTCTGTTCAAACGGTGGCTCGTAAAATAGGAATGTTACCTGCGTTTGGGCTGAAGTCGTATAGAGAAAAAAAAAACAGTTCCAAATCGCAACGACAAACATAATTTGACAGCAAAATCACGGGCTCGACGTTTGTGATGTGTTTCTGTTTGGAGAGAGATTCTTCTTTTATAGAAATATAACTGTTGACTCCAGTATGTATCAAGTGCAACTGATCAACTCAGCACAGTGTTTATTTCATTTATTCATTCTCCTGAACATCACTTATCGCCTCACTTTTCGTGTTCTCTCTTTCCGTTATTACCGCAAAATCTCTCAGAGGGTTTAGACATTTGACCGATCATTATAGTTCGTACTGCGAATATTTGACATAGTTTTCATACGTTGTTATGGACGATGAAACTTATGTCAATTGAGGATTTCAAGCAGCTTGCAGGGCTGGCTTTCTATTCTGCTATGGCCAAAAATGCTACAGTGAATATTTCAGGACGAAGAAGGCATTGAAATTTCCCTAAAAATTCCTTATTCCGCAAGCAATTTTCACGTGTGGTCGAATGAGTAAATCTTTCGTCACTAAAGGCACTATCAACAAGGAGACTTACCAGAAAGGGTGCCTGCAGAAGCGATTGCTACCCTTCATCAAAAGCCACAAAGAAAACCCTTTGTTCTGGCCCGATTTGGCATCATGCCATTATGCTAAAACTGTGATGGAGTGGTACGAAGCAAATCAAGAGAATAATATACCAAAAACCGCAAATCCGCCAAATTGTCCAGAGTTACGTCCAATCGAGAGATATTGGGCTCTGATGAAGCGGAAGCTTTCTGGAAAGAAACAAGGAATCAAAGATATTATAGGTTTTACCCCGTAACGTGGGTAGATCACCTTTTCGTGGTACGTTACGGGATGTAAGATCTGCCACCGATTCCTAGTCCTGATTACCTCAAACTAAGGAGACAGGAATTTTTCAGTAATCAAAGGAACACATCATAGTCCTTGTTACTTTTTTATGCCTTGTTGATATTGACAAGACTCGGCTTGTCCATCGAGGATGATCCTGAAACAAGGAAAAATTAGTTAGTTAGTCTTCATCTATGTGATTCCTAATCTTCTATTCGTTGCTCCCTAGTTTGAAGTTGTTAAGACTAGGGTTCTGATGCATGGTCATTATCGGTGTCATTCCTTAATTTTGTTGCTAAGACCGTTCGCAATGCTGTTGTATTTTATAAGGACTGTTTCCATTTGAAACTAGAACAGAAACGCTCCTCTCGCAATGCTGAGTTGCAGTTTCATTATTCGAGCAGTATTTTGCACCAGATTTGCATCTGCTCGACTATTCTGTTTTATTTCGGAGCGAGTTTGAAACACGAATGGAACTCTGTTTCAAATTTCTTTGGATGTGTTTAAAGATGTTTCGAAGAGCTTCACAAACAAAAAACGAAGAACTTCATAGAGAACAGTAAATATTATGGAACTTGATGATTACAAACATCTTTTAGAACTGTGCGTTGCGCTGATCGTGTTGCAGTTTTATTTTTGACAGTTTCAAATTATTGTCAAGTAGTTTAAAACAATTTTGAAACTCAGCATTGCGAACGACCTAAGGCTGTTCGCAATGCTGTGTTTCAAAATTGTTTCAAACTCCTCGACAGTTTTAAAATTTGAAACTGTCAAAAATGAAACTGCAACGCAATCAGCGCAACGCACAGTTTCAAAAGGTGTTTTATATGCTTGTATTGGTGAGGTTTTTTCAATTTGCGCCTGTTTGCCCGGTGTCCGAGCCCGAGGCAGCGTTCTCAGTCAAGTAAAAAAATTGAATTTGAAAGCAACAAATATGGAGTCGGATCACCAGTTTTTGATTGTTGATGAGTTGTAGGATGACTCTGAACCAGATGTTTTGTTGCTGGAGCTTGAAGGTATATTTTATCTTAATATGCAACATATAATATTATGCTTCGATGATCAATTATTTTGCAGAAGACTACCGGCCACATCATCATCGGCAAAGCAGAGCCTACATCCGCCGTAATTTTCAAGAAACACATCAAAAGTTAATTGCTGACTATTTCGGAGAACAGCCTCGGTTTACCGAAAAAAATGTTTCTAAGAAGATTCCGCTTGACCAAATACATGTTTTTAAACATTGTTCAGGCCCTCGAAGCAGCGAATGATTTTTTTAAACACAAAGTCGACGGGGTAGGAAAGCCTGGTTTGACGCCTCTACAAAAATGTTGTGCGGCGATCAAGCTGCTGGCCTATGGAACTGCATCTGATGCAGTAGACGAATACTGCTTGAAAGAATTTTGTGCGACATTGAAACAGAGTTCAGAGAACTTCAAAGAAGTTCAGAGAAGTTCAGAGAAGTTCAGAGAAACTCAGAGAACTTCAGCAAACTTCAGGGAACTTCAGAGAATTTCTGGGAACTTCAGAGAAGTTCAGGGAACTTCTGAGAAATTCAGGGTACTTCAGAGATGTTCAGGGAACTTTAGAGAAGTTCAGACAACTTCAGAGAAGTTCAGAGAAGTTCAGAAGCTCAGAAGCTCAGAGAATTTCAGAGAACTTCAGAAAACTTCAGAGAACTTTAAAGAACTTCAGAGGAGTTCAGAGAACTACAAAGAAATTCAGAGAACTTCCGAGAAATTCATAGAACTTCAAACAACTTCAGAGAAGTTCAGAGAAGTTCAGAGAACTTCAAAGAACTTCAGAGAAATTCAGAGAACTTCAAAGAAGTTCAGAGAAGTTCAGAGAATTTCAGAGAACTTCAGAGGAGTTCAGAGATGTTCAGAGAAGTTCAGAGAACTTCAGAGAAGTTCAGAGAACTTCAGAGAAGTTCAGAGAACTTCAGAGAAGTTCAGAGAAGTTCAGAGAAATTCAAAGAACTTCACAGGAGTTCAGAGAACTTCAGAAAACTTCAGAGAAGTTCAGGGAACTTCACAGAAGTTCAGGGAACTTCAGAGAAATTCAGGGAACTTCAGAGAAGTTCAGGGAACTTCTGAGAAGTTCAGGGAACTTCTGAGAAATTCAGGGTACTTCAGAGATGCTAAATAAAGCGGAAAATATGTAAAATCAACTGAAGCTACTGCATGAGCAGTCCCAGATGATAGAGGTGGATAAACTGTTTATTCTGTACATTTTCTACTATACTCTACTCTAAGACCATTTTCGTGAATTGACCACTTTTACGGATGTTCCGGATCTTTCGGAAGGACACCCCAGAGCCACCAGGGTCCATTTAGTGGTCACAAGTCTAAATTCTACTTGATGATCCTTGAAGAAGTGGAAATCGACTAAAGCTGGCAGTGGGCAGATATGGATGATATGTTTGTGCTAGCAAAGTTGCGCGGGATCTGTACCTTTCTCTGGAGACCTCATTTGTTCCGAAATTCCAACTGAGTGGCAAGATATGTCGATTGAAAAAAAAGTGCACCGGTTTGCTCCCTTCACCCCTATATACTTTTCTTACCTGCCATATTATCACTGTTGAATTTGGGACACTTCTTTAAAATCTCCCAGCATTCCATGTAGCGGAAATCCTCGCCGTGTTTTTGCGTATACAACTGAATGGCTTTATCGAGCTTATCTTCCTCGTTCGTCCCGCTTTCATTCAATCTAATGATGGCTTTGTAATAGCCAGAAAACTTCTGAACTGCGCGGCTAATAACGCCCCACCGCTGTCTCAACCCCTCTGGAGTTCTCGCCTCAAATGATTTAATTTTTGCCTTGCAATCATCGTGGACAGCCGACCAAAAAACTGTCACATTTTTATCGGTGCCTTTGATAGAATCTAGCGAGATGTTGATCCAAGAGATACATAATTGTTCACTTTCTTGGTCAGAGAACTTCTTGCCTCGTCAATTTTGTGACATGATCTGTTTTGTAAGGAGGAAAAAAATAATATGATGAGTTACAATAATTTCAGTCTTGAGGGCCTATCAAAACTGTAATGTTAAGCTCCGTTAGAATATTTTTAGTAGACAAGCAAGACTTCCCTGGAGCTTCGTCAGGTCTTCCCGAATCTTCCTTAGGACAGTCCAAATTTACGGCAGGAGTTCCCGAAACCTCAGCAGGACTTCCCGGAACTTCGACAAGACTTCCCGGAACTTCGACAGAACTTTTCGGAACTTCAAAAAGACTTCACCTGAACGTCGGTAGGATTTTCGCCAAGACTTCCCGAAACTACGGCAGGACGTCCCGGAACATAAGTCAGACTTCCCTGGAACTTTTTTAGGGCATCCCAAATTTTCGGCAGGACTTTCTGGAACTTCGTCAGGACCACCCTGAGTTTCGACAAGACTTTCTGGAACTACGGCAGGACTTCCTGGAACTACGACAGGTCTTCCCGGAACCTTATCAGGACCACCCAGATTTTCGACAAGACTTCCCGGGGGAAAGAGAAGGGACCATCATCATCTTCAGGACTTCCCGGAACTTCAGAAAGACTTCCCTGGAACTTCATCATATCTTCCCGGAACTTCTTCAGGATTTCCTGGAACTTCGTCAGGACTTTTGTTTTGTTCGGAACACCCGGATTTTCTGCTAGACTTTTTGAATCTTCGACAGGACTTCCCAGAACTTCAGTAGGACTCCTGGACTGAATAGCATATCATTGTGCGAAAACAGCGCACTCCTTCCGCATAATCATGAAGATAGAGCCAGACAACCAGTTTTCGCAGGCGATTCAACATCCTCAGCACCCGTCGTATTTTAATGTAGCTCTTTGGCTACAAAGCTCAGCTTGAAGTGAGCTGATCGGATCAGATTCTTCTGGGTGTGTGAAACTTACCTATGGTCGACAGCTTCCACACAATTCACGACCATAGGTCAATCGTACGTGTATTTGTTGGAATCGCCAATCAACACGACGACGAAAACATTCGACACGTAGTTAATGATAACTTGCTGACTAATTCGCAATACTTGGTCCCCGAGAGAGCAGGCAACAGGTACTGCGATCCATGGAAACCAATCCCCTGAACGTGAAATTAAAGAGAAAGTGTCAGCATTTACGACAGCAAACGCCACTTTCCATCCTTAATACGGTTTACGATGCACATTTGTTGGGCGGCCGTCAGCACCCCCGAACTGGATGCGAAAATTTTCGCATTAGGCACCTCCGACACATCATTTACCAATCTGAAACTTATCCAGGAAGTTCCCAAATATTGTATCGCCACAAAGACACATCGCTCTGAAACCAGAGGAATTCCTCCGCATCGGACCAACCTATGCAAATCAGTTTCCGCTGCTATTTGTTGTTCAGTTTGCTGGGAGGGCGTGAACGGTCATATGCTCTATGCGGAAATTATTTCAAAAACGCACTGCAAAAAATAAACGTTTACAAATAAATAAATCAATTTAATTACCTGCTAAATCCGCGATACGAAACTGTTGATAGAAGATGAAGCGAAGGGAAACGTTTTTTTTTCTGTCTGCTCTGCCGTCTCTGCTGGTTAGCTACCATCTGTCAACAGTGGAAAGCTCACAAATACACTCACAGAAGTTTTAAACAGAGTTCCATTTCTGTTTCAAACACGCGTAAAAATGAAACAGAACTGTCGAGCAGTTGCAAATTTGTTCCAAACAAGTGCTCGAAAAATGAAACTGCAACGCAACATTGCGAGGGGTGTGTTTTTGTTCTAGTTTCAAATTGAAACAGCCCATATAAGAAACAACAGCATTGCGAACGACCTAAGGAATCCTAATTTGACTGACAAAGGGGCGCGCCTTTGGAGGATATTTCAACACTCCGAAGGGTATAAATAGCGGGGCCTTTCAATTAGAGTAGGATCGTTGCGATAAATGCAAGAATGACTACTGTAAAAACATCGAATATTTCATCATTTCTCAATAGTGATAGAGTAATACGACATGCACTAAACTAAGGACACGGGATATACTACAATAGATCAAAACACTGGTCGCAGTGGTGTTAGGTCTCGAACAGAGGAAAAAAGATATCAAACAGTTCCAACCAATTTGGACAAATACGGCCACCACTGTATCTGAGGAGTCTGTACAAACCCTAATGGAGGAGTTAAGCGGAAAGTTCGAAAATGATATGCATATACCGAATAACTATGGTTTGACTTCGTGAATATACCATGAATCTGAAATAAACAACTACAATTGAAATATAATGCAAAATTTGTGTTTAACTTAAGTTTTGATGTGTCCGAATTATTGTGGATACAGACTTTATACAAAAACAATGAATAAATTATAGAGTTTTATCTGCCTAATTCACAACGTTTCAAGGGTCCTTCCACACGTAATCAACGACTTTTTTTATGTATGGCCAATGAAATTGATCTCAGCTAAATCTGGCATCACTTCAGTTTATCACCCTATTTGAATCGGGATGGTTGTTTAGTGTTCCTGCTGTTGAGCCAACTCGGACAGCGCCGTTCCGAGTGAGATTTCTGACCATATTTATTTGGTGTACGGTATATGTAGGTCCGTAATGCACAGTTATCTAAATAAATTCAGGTGGGTGCCAGAGTGACAATGGGAAATTCTGCATAGAGGTTTGGATATGCTCCAGTGAATTCGAAATGAGTATAAGGTGGACAACCGTGGTAAATGGGGAACGAAAGTGATCGATTGTGAGGGAGGCAAACGAAACAGCAGTGGTAGTCATTTGAGGACTGTGAAAGAATAAACATCTTCATGCATATTTGTTTGCTTTTTCAATTGTGAGTACATTGGTAGAAGATTCTAACCTATCCTGTCACCGATCTGCCACGCTGACCTCTCAAACACGTTTCGTCTGTGTAGACCAAATTCATCGGCCATTCGACTCGGCTAGATCGCCCAATCGAGTGCACCGCATCTGCCAGCCTACTCGCCGGTCATTCGACATCCGAAGGCGTCGTTGTGGTGAATTTCTACCGCCAGATAGCCATACTACACCCTCAGTTTAGCAAGGTAAATTTCGGATTTGTACAAAAATCTATAAGAAACTACTGCAAATAAAGATTCTGTTATGTCGGAAAGACTTCTCAAAGAAATAAAATAAAATTCATGTCAATTAACGTTTATTAACGTTAATTAAGTTTATTTCCACAAATAAATTCGACAAACATAATCACCGTGAGAAGGATTTATACGAAAATATGGATTCAGGAAAAAGTAGTTTGGTCGCTACAGTGTGTTACAAGTCCTTATTGGTTTCCGCTATATGGCAAAGTTGTTCCTTTTTTATATTTAAAAGTTTAGATAATATTAAACGAGATTCAAAAAAGATTAGAAAGTTCAATGTTGTGGTTGAATAAATTCGCCAGATGTGTGTGAACAAAGCCTGAACAGAAATTATTATTAAAAATAGTACAAGCATGCAGTTGAATAAAATCGGCAATAAGTCGTTTCTTCAATAGGTGATTGCTTTTGGGAAATTTCCTACAACTTTGTCTCAGACGTCATTTCGTTGATTTATTGAAAAAAATATCGAATGTACCATTTTTCACCAATTTTAATAATTGCCTATAGCAAACAATTATGCAAAGTTTCATGGGAGTAGGTGGAGAGAGTTAAGTCTGATTGATTATTTAGTTAGCGTGGAGCTGCTAACTGCTTAGACTTGAGGTACACCGGGGCAAGTGGGACCGTGGGTTAAGTGAGAAAAGCCATTTTAAAATCGAAATGCTTAGATGTGGGAGAGATAAAACGGAATATTTCATAGAGCCAATGGCGTAATACCATAGAGGTAACTCTAAGACCAGAAGATCCCGAAATAACGTGCTAAACTTTTTGGCTCAGCTCTGGTACTCTCTTCGGTCCCAAGCTAATCGATTCACCCCTCGAAACATAGGAATAACCAATAACCCCTCATTTTATCTGTCAAACTTTCATAGCGAATCAAAACAAACATTGCGTAGTACTAGAATTTCGACTAGAATAGGGTACTTTAATCGTTTGCTTGGGACCAATAGGCTACTAAAGTGGTGAGCCAATTTAAAATCGTTAGTTTCGTATTGATTGTTGGTAATACTGCTGTTGACGTTATTGGAGTTTTCCGTTTAATAGCACGCACATTTAAGTAGTATTAGGTCAATAAATATAAATATAAAAGAAATACTTTGAAGATCCGAATTTTGAAAGAAAGAAATAACTTATTTGCCAGTTTGTATAACTACCAATCCCACCAAGATGGACATTCTCTAAACAGGCCTGATAGAACTATAAACATTTTAAAAGATCTAAAGTTGAAACGCAAATACAAGAAGTAAATATCAATTAAAGTAAAAAATAAATAAATGTATAACTGCCAAACCTAGAAATATTTTCAATTTATTAGAAACATTGCACATAAGGGCTGGTAGCGATCAATGCTGTCAAAAATAGTTATTTTAGTGACCATGTTGAAGAAATAAGTGACTTATAGTTGTAAAAAGTGACTAAAAAGTGACCTACGATAGGAACCTTTAAAGCGAAAGATTCAATAGAAATTTTATGACTAAACCTCCAAGCTTCTACTAAGAGCAGGAAGTAGGCCGCGCAGCTAAATTGACGTCTTTTTGTTTTGCTACGTAATGAAATTCGGAAGCGGAATTTTAAAAATTGTGTAGTGGAATTAAAAGTGGATTGCGTAACGGAGACAGCAGTTTGTTCCAGCCGACGCTAACACACAGCTAAGTTATATTAAATAAAAGAACTGATGCTCAAAATACGCGTCAATCAAGAATTCTACTTCTGCTTGATTTAAAGTTTCAATACATTCAGTTTATTGGTTTATTAGCATCGATAATTTATTGAGGCGGGACTTATCGTGTGTGGAAATAGCTTCGGAATGCTTGCGTTCTTGAAATGGTCTAGAGCTGTCACCATCTAACTCCTGGATTCAAGCTTCTTGCTGTCATAAGACATGATTGCAGGGAGATTTTATCCATAATGCCACTACCAGACAGTGGAATGTCGTCTAAAAACATACCTGCTGATAAGTAGTAGTTTCTAGTGAAAGAAATGATCTCCATAACATCACTAAACATAATCACGAGCAATGACGAAGAACTGCATCCCAAACCCCATAATAAACAAGAAGTGGATGCATCCAAAGAAACTTTTAAGCGCAAAAGAATCATTACCAACATAGGAGAAAATTCGGTAAGATCCTTCCATTGCATTATTTTATGATTCTTCAATATTGTACAAATATTTACACATTACACACAACTACACATAGTAACTCGGAGCGTTTGGTACGGTATGTCCACGCATCTTTCCACCCCTGTAGATTCAAGAAAAGCTGCCATTCATTTCCAAGAATCATCTTTGCGGCAAATAGAACGCAGTAGGCCTGGCCGTATTGATGTTTATATCATACTAGTTGAGTGTGCCCGGTCTTGCTCGGGATTCAATATTAGCTTGAGTTTATGCGCTGATTTAAAAAAAAAGCATGCTATATTGTACGTAGCCCCCCCCCCCCCCTATTATCTAAGGGGCTACCCCCTATGATTATCTCCTTATACCCCCACACTCGCCTCCACATGCCTAATTTGGTTCCATTTGCTTGATTAGTTCTCGAGTTATGCAGAAATTTCTGTTTCATTTGTATGGGAGCCCCCTCTTACAGAAGGGGGAGGGGTCTCAAACCATCATAAGAACCTTCCACGGCCCCAAAAACCCCTGTATACAAATTTTCACGCCAATCGGTTCAGTAGTTTCCGAGTCTATAAGGGTCAGACAGACAGACAGACATACAGACAGACAGAAATTCATTTTTATATATATAGATCTCAGATATGCTGTAAACATCAATTAGACAAGAAAAATGATTAGACCTCATCTAACCTAATCATTTTCCAGGATGCTTTCTCGTACTGGCTGTGTTAGATTAGGTTAGATTAGAAACCTCCAAGCTTCTACTAACTGGAAAAACCTGAAAACCGTAAATTCGCAGGGAATTTTATTTTTCCTGAAAAATACCGGGAAGTATCATGGAATCTTATTACTCATGAAATTTAATAATGTTCTTACTAAGAATGCATTTTAAAATAAAAACATTTAATATTTCTAGTTATTTTCATTCACACATTGAACTTTATAGATGCAGAATGGATTAATCTTCAGTAACAAATGCATTTTTAAAATTCAGAGGCTTCAAATGATTTTTTTTAGTTCTAGAATATACATATTTCCCACAAATTTTATAAATTCTGAACTGAAAAGTTATAATACTTTATAAAATTTTCAAGAATCTGCAGTCAAATTCCTTGCACAGTTTTAAGGCTAATGGAATTTTAATATAATTTCTAAGGACCTCATTCCACGGGAGTTTTGGGAAAAAAAAATCATGAGAAAAACATCAACTGCAATCTGCAATTTTAGACTTCATGTGAAGCCTAAGCTTAAGATAGTAAACTTTAAGCGAATTTTCATGAGAAATCTCCGTTGAATATGGAATGGACTATTCTGAGGTCTTCATAACTACTTAAAAGTTTCCGAAATATTCCTAAAGTTAGTTAAACTGCCTTGAAGTTTTTTGTTTGAGAATCTAATCTGATGCTCGCAATACTTCTCATCATTTTTTTAACATCTCTTAAACTTTTTCGGACTTCCTAAAGTTTCCACAACTTTTTTTATAATTTATGTAATTTCCCTGCTCTGGAGTATCTCTGCTCTGAGGATATCTGATCTTTCTTGATTTTGTTTTATTTAGAGCTTTATTAGCGAGATCAATATTTTTTCGAAGTTCTCGAAACTTCTCTAAAGTGTTTGCAGTTCTTATGAAGCTTTTTGTACTACCATGAATTTAATTGAACTGCTCTAAAAATGTCTAAGCTTGCGTGAACTTTTGGAATTATGTGCAAACCTCAATAATTTTCTTAACATCTCTAAAGTTCTCTGAAAATCTGGGAACTTCTTGAAATTTTCCGCTAATTTAGTGAAACTAATGGAACTGAACTCCACTAAAATTCCCTTTGTTTTTGGAGCTTTACTAAAATTATTTGAAATGCTCCCGAAATGTCCATGAAGTTCTCGGATCTTTCCTTAAGTTCCATAGACTTTTATGAAGTTCTCGAAATGTTTCTGAAGATCTCTGTACTTCTGTGAAGTTTTCGAAGTTATTCTGAAATTTAAGGAACTTCTTTGGGCTTCCGCAGCGAAACAATTAATATAGTTCTAGGATTTTCACTTGAAGTTATAAAGATTTGTCTGAACGTCAAATTATAGAAACTAATTTATAACTTCTTCAATCTGCTTTAGTATTTTTTTTTTAAAGAACCCACCATTTTACTGGAATTGATTTATTTGCCTTTAAGTTCTACAATTTTTCTTAAGTTTTATAAAGTTTAGCTCACGGAGCTTTTCCGTACATCACTAATTTTCCCTGGAAGAAGTTTTCTATGCTTACCTTAATTCCTCTAAATTGATCAAATGTTCAAGCTTCAACAGTTTTCGGATCAATCATAGAATTCTCGGAATATCCCATAATCTAAGGAACTCATTGTAAGTCGCTGCAAATTTCTTTAAGTTAATGTGATTTTTCTGATGTTATCCGATCGTCCTCGAAGTACTAGAAACGTCACTGAAAATAATGAAACAATCTAAAAATATCTAAATTTCTTAGAAATTCTCTGGAATTTCTTGAAAATATCGGTGCATGCTAAAAGTTTTCGCTTTTTTTTTAATTAATGGAACTTTGTTGATGTTCTCTAATCAACTTAGCTAAATTTTCGATTTTTTTAGATCTTGAAATTTCCATGGTATTTTCTCTGAGCAAACCAAATTTTCCGAAAATTCCGGTTTCTGATTTTTTTAACAGCCCTTTTATTCTCTGATCTGTCTTGATGTTCTCAGAGCTTCCTTAAAACGATCAACTCTAATGAAGATCTCGGTTCTGCTTTAAAATAAATTGAATTCCCGTAAACACATTTAAACTTCCCTGGAATTCTCTGGAGTTCTGTGAAGTTCCTGAAATATTTCTGAAGTTTTCATAAATTTTTTGAAAGTCTGAATCTTTCGGAAAATATTATGGGTTCTCGATTTTATTTCAGCATCTCATCAGGGTGGCAAGTGAATTTCCATTTTGAAATTCCTGGTTTTTCCTGGTTTTCCTGGTCAATGATTTAAAAATTTCCTGGGTTTAAAAACCATGCATTTAAAAAATTTTAATAAAAAAAATAAGGTTAATCCTTGTACCATCATTCTTCGCGCAATGCGAAATTTCACAAACCAAGGTATAAGGTTCATCTTTATCTGATTGTTTTCTGTAAAGAAGCTAGTAAGGAGCCGCGCTACTTCGTCGTATCATGGCGCCTATTTCCGTTATATGTGCAAAAACATCTCTGCTTACAAGATTAATTACGATTGACACTGAAACATTTGCAATAACCCGTAAAATGAGCGATGTTAGAGGTGTATGACGAAGAAAAGCTTAGATACGACGGACTAGCGTGGAGCCCTATCTAATGTCTGAAATTTAGAGATCTATAAGCCCCTAAATCTTGAGATTTCTGTTTTTGAAACTGCGATTTTTTTAACTTTATTAATGAGATTTTTAGCTAACGGGCTAGTTTATCTCAAGGTGTGAAGTGTGATATGAATGAGGACTCTTTAAACACTCCTTGCTTCTAACAATTTTACGGATTTCCAGTTTGTTTAAATGTTCCGCAAATTGTCAAGGATTAAGGATCTTATTTAGCGGAATTTTGATTAAAACTTGACTTCAAAATCATATGATTAAAAGATTTCATAAACAACGCTGGTTTAATAACTCTTAATATTAAAAAGACTGACTGCTGAAGTTCATAGAAACTCCCTAAAGTTCGTAGAACTTCCCTGAAGCGTTAAGGTTTTTCCTTAACCTTTGGAATGGAAGGAACCCTTCCGTTGAAGTTTGTATTGCCTGAATTTCATGGGACTTCCCCGAAGCTCGAAGGACTTTTTTAAGATCTAAGGACTTCCCTGAAGTTTGAAGGACTTAACAGAATATATGAGAACCCTAAATTTAGAAGAGCTTCCCTGAAGTTCATAAGGCTTTAAATATCGGAGGGTTTTCCAAAAGTTTGTGGGTCTTTTCTTGATTTCTTGGAAATTCCCTGAAGTTTGGAGAGCCCCCATGAATTTCGTAGGACTACCTGTAGTTCATTCGACTTCTCGGAAGTTCTAGGAACTTTTTTGAGGGTGGAGAACTATGTTAAGTTCAAAGGACTTCCCAAGAGTATTGAAGACTTCTCTGAAGCTCGTAAAAAATCCATAAATGTCATAAGATTATCCTTGTTTTAAGAAATGCCTAAATGTCGTAGAAGTTACATTAAATCTGTAGAAAATTCTGTAAAATTCGTATATTCCCCAAAGATTAAAGGACTTCTCTGAAATTTATAGAACTTCTCTGAAGGTTCGGAGAGATTTCCTGACCACCGTAGGTCATCACAGTAGTTCACAGGATTTTCCTGAAACTTGTAAGACTTTCCCGTATTTTGTAGAACTTGCATGAAGTTCGAAGGCCTTATCTAAAGTTTTTAGGTATAGAACTTTTTTATTGAACATGTTGAACAGGTACTTCAAAGTAGTTACGCGTCGGCACTGCTTAAGTATGCTATCAATTAAGCACAAATCATACATGCAATTGATTCGAGAACAAAATTAAATTAAAAATAAATACAAAATATATTTACGAAATTCTCAGGGTAAATTTTGTTCATCAATGTTTAGTTGTGTGAAAGATTGAGCTTGAACAAAATGGTTAGTTTTTACCTGATTATAAAAAGAAACTTTGACATACATAAAATTTAAAACTTATTTAAATTATACAAACAAGATTATTTTCCTGGTGGACTTATGAAATTCTTGGTTTTTTCTCCCGGTTTTTCCTGGTGAAAATAAATTCCCGACTTTTTCCCGGTTTTCCTGGTTTTCCTGGTTCACTTGCAACCCTGCCTCATGGAACTATCCTGAATTTGTTTAAACGCACGCTTATAGATTTTTAAACCAATTCAATAGTCTGGGCTAAAGTTTCTGGGTCTTCCCCTTAAGATTTCTGGAATTCCCCAAAGATCTCTAGATCTAGTTTTTCTGAGATCAATAGAACATCATTAAAGTTTCCACAATTTCGTTAGTACGAATCGTCAAGACATTAATAACAACATTTTATATCCTTATGTTGACCGTTTGTTTGATTGAACAAAGAGATTTAAATAAATAATAGTGGTTTATTACATTTTGAAAACGCAAAATCTGAGTTTTTTAATGAGCACCTATATGAACTGATATAATTTCAAAAATTGTATTACAAGATCATTTTTCTTGTATGGTTGCTACCCTAACATTCGGTAAAGCTCATAGAATTCACTTTTAAATTGAATATTTTACAAAGAAATACAACTCCTCATTTTTTTTTTATAAGCTCGAACTTTAAGTCTACTGTAAAAATCATTGAGTAGTCACATGCGACAATTGACAGTCCAAGTTGACTTGACTTTACCACCTCTATTGATGCATTTCTTGTGAAATAATAGAATAAAAGTTTCTCTACAAAATCAAGCGATCGAAAATTGAGTCAGAGCGGTATTAAGATTAGCAAGCGTTGCTAACAACAATAAACAACATCATGTCGTTGAGGTTCCCTGCGAATGCTAATCTTTCTTGTAGAGGAAAAAAATATTGCTACTCCCCATGTATACAACCTCACCAGATGCATCGAGAGTCCTTATAATCATCGACTGCAGATGCAAACACTATTAGTTTACCGGTAACCGTTGAACGAGCTTTGCTCAGTGTGTTTGATCGAGCAATCGATTGTGTTATTATAGCCAGTGAGTATGCTTGAAGAAAAACGTGATGGGTGTTTCTACAGAGTGTAGTATCATCAGTGATAACTATAGTGTTATTGTACAGTGAATTAAAAGAAATCCTGCTTTATCAAGCAACTTCTAGTAACACATTTCTGAAATATCAAACTTTTCCTGACAACGTTTCTTCTTTTTATGTTGTAACAATTCAACAGAGCAATAATTTCCAAAGGACATTGCCGAAAAATTATATATCTTTAAACAACCAATAGAAAATAACCATAAGATGTGCCTAACAACCTATTCGGGATATCAATCCTATGTGCTTATGTGACCTAGTTGCACTGTTTCTGACATCGTTCATGTATGGTAGCTGTATATTAGGAGTATCAAACAGTAGATTTGCTTTTTAAGCGAATTGCTTTTTAAGCGAATTGCTTTTCCAATGTCAGAAAAACGAAGTGAGAAATTATTACTGCTCATCTTGGACTGGATCAATGAAAAACCTCTTTGTGTCAATTCAAATGTAATGATTACTCTTTGTGTCGCTTCAGTGAAATCAGATTTTCTCCATCGACTGCCAAGTTCCACAACCTGAGTGAAAAGTGGTTAACAATGTTTGTACAAAACTGTACATGCCAACTACGATCCCATGGATTCGAAATCCCACAGAGTAGAATTGTGACAACATTGAAAAAAAAACCAACTCTATCCAGGTACACCGGTTGTGGTGTAAGGCGTAAAAAGTGTTAAGAAAGTTTTTTTTTTCCACCAAGATAATAACATGCATCAGATGAGTAGGTGATTGGGTTGTATAAACTAAACGTTCGGTTTATTTACCTTCGTTTTTGCAAAACAAAGATTACGAACACTAGGTTGATCTAATTTCCGTCCTACTTAGCACAACCCGCGTTTTACCTCTCTTTTTGATCGGGTTTGAACAAAAAATGGAACATTTCTGTCAAAAATGACTTCTAAATTTATTTACCTTTCCATACTACCGTTGGATTTGATAAAAAGTCACAAATTGTTGAGATATTGTTCAAAATCTAATACAGTCAACTCTCCTTTACTAAATATTGAAAGAACCTTCGAGTTAGGGAGGATATCGACCTACGGAGGTAAATTTTGGAAAGTTGTATGGTAGTGATCGAAGTAGCTTGGTTTTCCATCGAGTTAGTTTGAATATCGAGTTCGGGAGAGTTGACTGTATATATTTGGAATTTTGTTTTACGCATTCTGGCATGAGCATACTGCCTTATATCACATATAAGTCCTATATGAAAAAGTTGTTTTCAAGAAAATAGCAGCCACAATTTTGAAGTACATTCCCCATGTAAACACTAAATTCAGGTCACCGAGGTCGCTAAAAGTTTAGGGTAAACAGGTACGGCCCCCTTAAGGAAAAGTAGCTATATTTTTACCGTTTTCACTTTAATTAACGGGATAATCACGTATATATGTTGCTTTGGGTATTAGAAATAACCTGTAATCATTTATTTTTCATCAGTGGCAGTTAACATAGAAGTAAAGTTTTTTTCGGCAAAACTAAAATTCTGGGTTCATCCATTAGGTGGAGCAATATGCTCTCACAACAAAGATACTTTATACTCTATTCTAAACGGATAGTACACCACTCACCAAAGGTGTGACATGCCCCAGAGCATTAAATTTAGATGTATCATCATACAACACAAAGATGGAATAAACACTTTCTTAAATATGCTTACCAAAAGGTTGTAAAAAATTACACCGGAAGGGTGCTTTTTTGGATTTAATTTATTTTATTTATATGCGACAATTGACAGATAGCGGCGCCGGTGGTGTAGTGGTAAGCGTGATTACTTCCCACCCCGGCAGGCCTGGGTTCAATCCCTGTCGGCGCCACCGGGATGTTCTAAAGTGCTCTGATCACGCGGAGGTAAATCCGTCGGTTCCCGGTTCATGAGTTGATGGGTCGATAGGTAGGGTCCTGGTGTGGGAGCTGCCTCCCTGGCGTCAGTAGCATTGGTGCTCAGCACGGAAAACAAGGTCGACGGAAAACAAATCAAGGAAAAAAACAATCGACAGCTGTGAAACTTTTGCAGCAGAGTTGTCCTATCACCTACTTGGATTGCCCATCAGTATTGTATTTCCGGAGAACTTTGAGATTTGGGCGTAATTGCTTTTGTAAACAAACACGTCAATCGCTGATTTCTCGCGAACAAAAGCACTATCTCGCGAACAAACTATACCAAATGATAAAGGAATCATTCCTATCCAGCTTTCCATGCTCGGTAATGGCGGCCTGTTTGTATGAATAAATGTATCCTTCACTGTGCTTTTTGACACTATCTGAAGGTTCGGATTTTGACCCCTCCCTTTCCCTCTCCCAGGACAGAAGAAAATGGAACAACATACGCCCTCCAGTTAGTGTCAAAATGCACAGTGAAGGATACATTTCTTCATACAAACAGGCCGCCATTACCGAGCATGGAAAGCTGGATAGGTGTTTGTGTTGTTAGTTTTTTAGATTGAGCTTTGATTCGCGAGAAACTGACAAATTACGTGTTTGTTTACAAAAGCAATTACGCCCTAATCTCGAAGTTCTCCGGATTTATGTTAAGCCGGAATTCGTAGAAATTCAAATTGGGTGTGTTTTATACCATCCTACCCTACCCGGTTTTTTAACAACAGAAAAAGCCGGTAAATTATCAAATGACGGTTAAACACATAGGAAGTCAATGAAATCGTCAAATTTATATTTTATCCGACATTGTTACGATGTGCCCAGCCCACTGTAGTCGCCCTTTCGCATTCGATCTAAAAAAATTAACTTACAAACTTGCTGCAATGCTACTTTATGATGCAATTATTTTCTACAGTGATTTTACAATTTCCGAGTTAAATCCATTCTTTTCAAAATTGGTTTAAAATTTTTAGAAGTGAGACCAAATCAGAAACGATTCAGAAAATTCCTAATTGAGTTGATACTTCAAAGCAGATTCAAAACTGAGTCGAATGAGTCATCAACATTTTTTTCTAACTGAGTCTAAACATTTCTGTTATGTTATTCAATCCTTTTTAAAGTGGTCAAAGCTTTCCTGAAGTGATCCAACATATCCCGAACCCAAGTTTTAAAGAATTGGTTTCGCATTTTCTGGAGTGAGGCCATATTAGTTGATTTCATCTCTCTAATAAATGAATCCAAGGTTTCCTGCATTGATTCAACTTTTTCCGAACTGAATCCAAACTTGTTAGGACGGGTTTGACATTTTTTTAAGTGAGCCTCAGATTTTCGTTAACTGTTTTAGCATTTGCCAAGGACACAATCTTGTTTAGCTTAGTGTAGAGAGTTTTCCGAAGTGAACCGACTCTTTTTTAGTTTAAATTTTTCAAACGGAGTTCAACCTTTTCTGAAGTGGTTCAATACCTTCCTTAGGGAGTCCTTTTCTGTTGAGTGATTGAATTATATTTTGTGTAAGTCTGAACATTCCTGAAGTGATTTAACTATCTTATAACTATAGGAAAATCCACGAACCCCTCATTTTATCTGTCAAACCTTCATAGCGAATCAAAACAAACGCGTAGTACTAGAATTTTGACTAGAATGGGGTACGTTAATCGTTTGCTTGGGACCAATAGGCTAGTCAAGTAGTGAGCCAATTTAAAATCGTTAGTTTCGAATTGATTGTTGGTATTATGGCATGTTTTACTTGTAACTTACAAGAAGAGGTTACAAAGTATGCGTATGAAACATAAAACTTGTAAATTTTGCTTTCTATGAGTCACAATCAGCGATTTTCTTATCGTTGAATGAGTGAGTGAGTGAGTGTGTGACTCTCATGAATCGCTGATTGTGACTCTCATGAAGTGAAATAAACAGGTTTAATATGTCAAACACATTCTTTGCAACCTCTTCTTGTATCCTCCCAATTCAAAATATGATCATGGCATCTAATTATTTCATAATTAAAAAAAAAAAAACAAAACATTGTTTTAGCTGAAATGAGTATTTGCAACCTTGCTTGTATGTTATTGAATGGACCTTGCTGAATCCATATGTGAAGGTTAAACCGGGTTTGTAATTCGAAAAGTATATTTCTAGAAATTTGTGTTTCCTTTTCGGCTAAGTTGGATTTTGAGACCGTCCTTGAAAGTTGTACTTGGATTTTATAGAATGAACCTTGCTGAATTCAAGTTTAAATTAAAAAAAGTACTTATTTTTGTTTTTCTTGCTCAGCCAAGATGAATTTTGGCTCCTTCCTTTGAATATTAGGGGTTGGATTTTGTTGAATAGACCTTCCTGAATCCATACCTCTAGTTAGATTTTGTGAAGCACGCACAACTGTTGTGAAAACTGGGTTTAAATTCACAAAGTAGGTATTTTCATATCAATTTGGGGTTCCTGTTCTGCCATGTTATATTTGAATAAGGAGGAACCATCGAAAACAGAACGTTTTTTTTATTAGAACTATTACGTTTGTGTATTCCGCTTGATGATTTACCCGGAATTTATCAAAACCCAAAATTTAGTATTGCTATGATCCTATTCATCTACATTATTACCAATGTTCCTTGAAAAGATACGAAAACTTATGCGCGGAATGTCTTGTTGATAACCCGAGTGTTACACATAATAAAGTCAACATTTGTGGCTTCGGTTGCGCATTATTGTCAAAAACCTCGACTTCAAAGAAGTATAAGACTAAAGCGAAGGCTAAGAAGTAATGTAAACGCTTGAAATATGTGGTTTAGATGTAATGTAAAACGAATTTTGAATGTTTTATTTATTTTTTATTTAGTTTTTATCCCCCCCTCGACTGGTGCGAGCATCGAGTGACAAAAGAAAAACGTGTGATTTGTTCCGGCCTTTAAATGGGGTTAACTGAACAACGTATGTACAAGTTGGGAATAAATTTTAATTTTTTTTTAATTTTCTATGATTTTTAAACTTTTACCGCTCAGTTCCGTAGTTCAAAAAATGCCAATCAGTGGAGGCCTAGAATGTATAAACATTTGAATATTGTGAATGAAATAAATGAAACTCGTTCATTTTTTCGTCACTGACAAAGATTGACCGCATAACAAAAAGAGTAACTTCGTGAATTATGTACACACTTGGAAATTTTCGCCCGACTTCGGTAATTTTTACCGAAATCTGAACAGCTGATTTGTTCGGTAAAGTTTATGCAATTTAATTCAATTGCTTTTCAGTTACTTTGAAACTAAATCAACACTAAAATGACAAGATTTGATCGTAACAAGGTTGAACATGTTTTTAAATTATTTTTTTAATTCAATGGACTTTAAAATGAAGGTCAAAGTTTTACCGAACGTTCAGCTGTTCTGATTTCTTTAAAATTTACCGAAAACGAAAACAAAATCTTAGTATGTATCACATTATTGTTATCAAGGCTATTACTGTCCCATTCGTTAAAACAGCCAACTGAGAAAAACGCTGCTGAAGATTTGAATCTCCATTTGAATCTTATGGAAGCGACAACATAGTTTTGGTATTTTTTCGTGACTTGTCTGAACAAAGAAGGAAACTTTTCAACTACATTGTATAGTGATGGAACTTGACAATCGATTCCAATGAATAACTCATTTTCACAAAAAATACTAATGGGACTGTTATGCCGCAACGGGCACTTAAAGAAGTACATGCTTTTCAGTCCGCATCGTGCTCTCTTGTCGTGCGGATCTATTTGATTTTTGGCGAAGGAAGTGTTACTGCTACCTAAAGGTACAACAAATTTAAACAATACTTTTCAGTGCTCAACCTGTAACATTTCTACCTTGTCTGACTCTTATTCCCCTTCGATCCTTGTGTGGACCCTACCTGAGGTAATACTGCTTGGTCATCGACTTGGAACATTCCTCTTCGATCCTTCAGATGCTTAGTAGATTCTGAGTAATCTGCTTGAAAGTCGATTTAGAGAAACTTGGTTCTGCCGCCATGGCGCCTAAGCGCAAAAGAAAATGGCAATCGCTTGATCAGGGGTCTGATGAAATTCAATTGAGCAATCAATTTGATATACTTACGGATAATGAGAATGATCCATCATCCAGGCAAAATTCGATTAAAAATTTCCGGCTTAATGCCAAAAAGGAAAAGGTTCCTCCAATTGTTGTAGCCACTTCCAATTTCCACACCCAACCGGGGGATGTAAGATTCACTTACAATTATGTGGGATTCATCATCAGAGGATGTTAGTGGAGACCGCATGAACCGAGGATGCGATATACCTAGCTGCGGTCCAATGCAAGAATGAATCTCTGACTACTTCTATAGTTGAAGCAAGAGCTGTCTCAGTACCAATATGCGAGGTTAAATTCGATTCAATTATAATAGACGATGATCTTCAGCTCTTGATCCGTCTGAAAAATGCCCGCAGGAGAAAGAACAAGCAATCCTGCCATGAAGGTTATCAAGCGGGATTTGCAAAAACAATTTAAAACGCGATTCTCTGCCCTGAGGAACAAAACTTTTGAAAACAATGTTTTGAAATTAGACTCGAGTTCAAACCCTTTTGGAAACTTACAAAAATGTTGAAAAAAAACTCAAAAGCCTATTCCAGCGCTTAAATAAAGTGGTACCATTTTGAACACAAATTCGGAAAAAGCTCAGAAACTTACAAAGCAATTCGAAAGTTCCCATAATTTCAGTTTGGGTCTTACTAGTCCTATTGACAATCAAGTTGCTCGGAATTATCTGAATATTTTCTCTGGGGAAAATATTTTTGATGATTCCTGGGGGACTGCTTTGGACGAAGTCTATAATATCTAGATCTATAACTAAAAAAATCAAAATATGAAAGCTTCAGGCGATGATGGAATTTTTTATATCCTCATCAAAACACTCCCGGAGAGTACCTTGTCTTACTTGGTAAAATTATTTAGCAGATGTTTTCATTTGGTGGATAAACATGCAGCTGAAGCTTCTAGCTACCCTCCAATAAATTTGCTTTCTTCAATGAGTAAACTTTTTGAAAAAATAATTTTGAATAAAATGATGCTTATCATCAATACGAACTCAATTTTTTCAAATGAGCAGTTTGAAATTCGCCATGGGCATTCATCTACTCATCAACTCTTAAGAGTTACCAATTTAATTCGTACAAACAAATCTGAAGGCTGCTCAACTGGAGTTGCTCTTCTAAAAAAAGCATTCGACAGTGTTTGGTATGAAGGATCGCTTAATTGAAAAAGTTTAATTTTCTACTCTATATGTATTATGAAATTAGTTTAAAATTATTTAACTAACTGAACTCTGCAGGTAAATTATCAAAATTCCTAATCTGAACGACTACCTGTTAGAGCTAGAGTTCCTCAGGGTAGCATTCTTGGGCCTATATTATATAAAATTTTACTTCGGACGTCCATGATTTGTCTCAGCGTTGTCACAATTCTTTGTTCACTGATGACACAGGCATTTCCGCTAAAGGAAGAAGTCTTGGTGGTTAGGCCACGTGTAGCAATGTCTGAAAAGTATTACATGTAACGTTAATTTGTTTAAATCTTCCTTTGGCTAGTTCTCGATCAGTAGTTCAACTAAAAAAATGTATTAAATATTTGTGTAGGATTTTATAAGAATCCATCACCATTGGACAGGACATAATCAATGCACAAAAAAGGAAAATTTTCACTCTTATCAACAACACAAAAACATCAGAATCCCATAAATAAATTGTCAAGCGTTTAATCCAGTACCGAATACATGCTTTTGATTTCAACGCCCTCTCAACGATTTAAATTCAGTGTTAGTTTTGTGGTTGTTAATTCTTTATTTAGGTCCTAACTTTAAAGCATTCAGGGGCCATTATTTTCTAGTTTTTACATTTTTGGAATGTTAATGGGACTTATAAACAACTTATAAACTTATATACATACATTTCACATTCCTTTTGTTCAGCTCTTAAATATCTGATTTTAAAGATTTTATCCAAACAAAAGCTTATTAATAGGTTGAATGTATTGCGACACTGCTAGAAAATTGGATTCATCACTTATTTATGCTTTAAAGTATGGATCTTTCCTTTTTAAGAGTGAAAACACCTTGTTGAGGTAACGGCTCGGGAGTGGCAGGATGTGGCCTTGAAAGGACCCTACTTGTCAGTAGCAATTATCCAGCACTCGGTCAATTGGTCATTCACCAAACCACACTCACTTGAACAATACCGAACTACTTTTCAGGACACAATCACATGGAATTTTTATTGCTTCCACTCAACTTAAATAATTTACAATTTTTAAACAATTTCACTGGCTCAGGTACTGCCGATCGACTGAAATTTAATGACTCATGCGATTTAAATCTACTTGAAACAAACAGCTCACAGGTTCTATGTACTGGACTGACGACTAATCTAAATAAAATAAATATCCATAATAAATTAGTTAACCCAATCAGAAAATGGATTCTGCAATTACTACTTCTACCCGGTCCTGAACACACACACCTAAATGAAACAAAACCAAATATTTGCATTACCCTAACTCAGTACAAAATTCCAGACTGAAATCAGACAAATGAATCAACAACTATGGTTGATCACCATCATAACCATCGCACTGAGATGTACCAGAGGGGGAGAATTTGAACTAGTATTTAAATGGAAACAACTGGCACATGACAATATGTTACAACCTAATGGTAATTATCTTAAACTTTCCATACAATTACATAACCTTAATATTTATGTTTATAGTACCTAAAGATATCGTCTTCGATGGATACTCATCTCCAAACAATAGTGTCGATGAAACGTTCAATAGCTACAACAACATCCCCATGGGAGCAACACACCACAAAGGACGCGTTTTCATAACCGTTCCCCGGAGACGTCCCGGAGTACCCGCTACCTTAAATGTGGTTAACATCAATAAACAGAAAGGTGGCATGAGCCCACCCCTCACGGCCTATCCGGAGTATATTATAAATCAATTGCATGTACGATCCACCAAAAAAAAAAGGGCAAACCGAAGCATGAACATTTTTCCACTTTTCCAGAGTGATTACCATGCTGACCCCAAGCGCATCGTTTCCGTTTATCGTACCACAGTCGACAGATGCGATCGATTGTGGTTCGTCGATACGGGTATCCTTGAGTACCCGAACAACACCATGCAAGTGCAGCGTCCCCAGCTGTGGATTATCGGTCTTAACCACGACCGAAAGGTGCGTACCTTCGAGATACCGGAATCGATCGTTCAGCAGGGCGTTGGAATGGCTAGCCTGGTTGTCGACGTGGACGCCGAGGATTGTCGGAAATCGTTCGCCTACATTCCAGATCTTGTGCAAGGGGCCATCTACGTCTACAGCTTCGAGGCCAATCGGATGTGGTCCTTCCGCCATGGCTCATTTCAACATGATCCGGAAAGAACCGCCTTCAACGTTGCCGGTCAACGTTTCAACTGGGACGATGGAATATTCTCGATCACCGTTGGCAATCGCGATCCAGTGACTCGTTCGAAGCCGGTATACTATCATCCCATGGTTAGTACATCGGAATTTATCACTTTTGCGGAGGTGTTGCAGAATGAAGCCCTCGCAAATGCCGGTGGGTATGAGAATCTTTTCCACAGAATCGGCGATCGTGGTATTAATGCTCAATCCACTATGCATCACTACGATCCGGAATCGCAAGTGCTCTTCTATGCTGAGGTAAACCGTAACTTGATCGGTTGTTGGAATACACGGGTAAAAAACCGGCTACAAGTTGCCAAGAATAATTTGATAATCAATGCTTCCTCTTTAACAGACCAACTTCTCGGCAGAAAACCATGACATCATCCATCACGATAACGAGCGATTAATTTATCCCACCGATCTGAGTGTGAGTTGCATTTACCCCGTAATTATTTTTAATAACAACGTGTATTTCATTGCATTTGGTGGTTGATTGCAGACGGATGTGACTGGGGCTATCTGGGTGCTATCCAACAATCTCCCCACATGGATCTATTCCAGGCTGAACGAAAACCGGTACAATTTCTACCTGTGGCGCCAGACACCACGAAGAGCAATTGAAGGAACCAAGTGCGCAGCATCGTTTGATTGAGGAGATAAAGAGATCTGATACAATGTAGTTTTTCTGAATAGATAACTAATTTGATTTGAAATACAATTTAGGTACAAACAAAAAACATCATTGACGACGTTGAAGCCATACTGTTAAAAATAATTATTTGAGGACCATGCATAAATGACGTAGCATTTTAGGAGGTAGGGTTACAGTCTCGATATTTATAGCCTGGCGGATAGAATTTCGATCTATCAATCAAGAAGCGGAACCAATTCAAAATATTGGAGACCTATATTTGAAAAAGTACCACCAACTTTCCCTACCGCACTGATGGTCTTGGTTTGCGTAGCTATTTGACAGCTCAATTGGTTCCCAAAATTCAATCCGTCAGACTATAAAAATTGCAACTATAGGTGGGGTGGGTCTGCAAAAATTGTGAAATAATAGCGAATTTGTTTTTGATTCAATTCCAACCTGGATCGGGTATCAAGATTGGGTCTGTTTGTTGTCTGTTAAAGCGTCAGTGTGAACGTTTGTTTTTGTAACCTGGCTCGGGTTGAGGTTTGCACTGACAATAAGCACAGGTTCGCACGGGTTGGGACTGGTTCAAAGCTGGATGATAAACAAATTCGCTATATGAATGGATTACATCATGAAAAACTCGTTTAAATATTGGTGCTCCGAGACTGACACAGTAGCATGAGCATAATTGACCGCCAGCCGATATTGCCAAATTAACTGTAATTAGATCACCAACAAAAATGAAACCTGGAACTAGCTATCATCCTCAATGTATAAAAACTGGTGATCTCAAACATTATAATAGGCAATAAAAGGTCAATTAAGGTCATTGAAGAAACTCGCTTTGTTCGAAGACTCTGCACTTGTACGAAAGAAAGAAAACGACTAACTAATCAGCGTTGCCAGACATACTGGTTTATCGGTTAACTTGATACCGATATACAGATAAGGTTTCTCAGAATACCGATTTTTTAGTTACAATACCGATTAATACCGATTTTGTTTTTATTAATACTCAAAATGATTACTGCCTGCCCGCACTGAATTTTCAGAGGAAACTATTGTGAGAGACTTTTATCTTTTTGAAAATTACAATTTTTGAGCCTGCTCTAAAAAAATTCATCTTCAAAAATGTATTATGCTTTATGCTCTTTTCTTTGCCGTTTTTGGTAACCAAAAAGTCGAGAAACAGCTGATGGTTCCATCCCAGTAATTTCTGGAAATTGAGAAATACTTTTATTCAGTGTAAAAATAGGTCCATAAAAACGTTAATTTTTGAACTTCCTGAAATTTCTGAAATCTTTCCTTCGAAGTTTCTACCAACTTTCCCTAGGAATTTCCGTCCACCTTACCCTGTAAAATATTTTCCGATTCCTTCTAGAAAGCTATTCGACTTCCCTTGGAAGCTTCTTCTGGCTTCGCTCGAAAGGTTATTCCGTCTCCTCCCGTCAGTTTTTTCAACTTCTCCGGAATTTCAGAAATGGTTCCAGAGTTTTATTGTGGTTCCATTAGTTTCAGGAAAATTTCAGGAACTTTTCAGAAGTTCTGAAACTTCAGAATAGTTTGAACTTTTGGGTAGATTCAGATAAACTAAAGATAGTTTCATCAACTTGTGTTCAAATCCAAGAAACCGGAAATCTCAGGAAAGCCCAGAGAACTCCAATGAACTTAAGGAAACTGAAATATTTTGGAAACTTCACAAGCCCAAAGAACTCCAAAGAATTTTCATGGTTTTCAGGATAGTTCCATTTGTTTCAGGAGAATTAATAATATTTTCGAGCAGTTTTGGGACGACCTTCTACCAGCCATTATCAGAACATGTAGCCATGAATACGAGATTTTTCCAGGTTAGCATAAATAATACCCTATTTTGTCGAGGTTCTAGAAGAAAAAATATAGAAAAATGGTTCCACGGTAAAGTTCGATTGGTAGGAAACGTCATTTTCAACTGCTCGAATGATATGATCGATTGAGATAACTTTAGGGAAGCATTAGTACAAATAAATTAACCACTTCATTCGAGCACTTAAAATGACGTTTACTACCACTTGAACTTTGAAAAAAAAAAAACATTATTTTGAGATTTTTTCTTCTAGAACCACGAGAAAAGTAGCCATCATTTATGCGTTTCATAAATTAATAGAAACTAGTTGGTCCAGTTTTGTGCAATCGCTGGTAGATAGTCACGCCAAAACTGCTTGACAAAGTGATCAATTCAAGGAAATTTCTGAACCTTTAAATAAGTTCAGAAAACTTCAGTTAAGATCCGAGATGTTCATGAAAATTTTGGTAACGTAAGGGAAGTTATATGAACATTAGAAAATTGTGACAACATTTTAAGGAAAGTTCTGTGTTTTTTATCGGCTGTTTCGAGAACTTTAAAAAAATAGCAGGAAGTTCAGAGAACTTTAATGCTGATGTTCATTAATTTGAAAAAATAAAATATTATTGAAAGACCTTAAGAAGATCCAGGGACTTTTACAGAAGATAAGAGATTTTCCAGTAGTTCCATAATAATCAAGGAGGTTACGAGTACTTCGAAGATGATCAGAGAACTTCAAAACAGCCCCATTAAATTTAGGGAAATTGTAAGAACTTTCAAGGAGTTCCGAGTATGAGATATTTCGAAGTGCAAACATTCCTGAGTTCCGAAAACTTCAGGAACATTATGAAATTTTCAGGGATGTTTTATGAATATTAGGAAAATTGCTGGATCAATTGAGCATGTGAGGAACTTCAGAGATTATTGTGCTAACATCCCCCAGAAATCTATTTCTTCCAGATATTTTCCTATCATCTCCTTGAAGTAGTCGACTGTTCCGTAAGTCCTCTGGCGTCCGACTTTTTCCAGAATTTTCATCCAATCTACCTTAGGAAGATTCTCCCAGTGTCTCCTGGAAGTTTGTTCCGTCTTCTCCAAGAAGTGCAATGAAAGTTCTACCGGATGTATCTATCGAGTTCTCCCAGAAGTTTATTTCGTCTTCCTCTGGAAGTTTCTCCATAAGTCACTCTCCGTAGGTTTTTTCTGCCTTATTGGAAGGTTTTTCCGAGCTTCTCCTAACTTCCCCTGGAAATGGCTCCTCCGGGATTGGCTTCCGATTTCCAAACTTTTCTGGCTTCTGGATTTTTTTCCGAAAGTTTCTATAAAATGTTACCAGGAGTTTCTCAATATTTGTCTTGGAAGATCCCCATTGGATGTTTGTTAGACATTTTTTAGAACTTCCTTCAAACTTCCTCCACAAGACCTTCTTTATTCTTCCTTTGGCAGTTTTGTTGGTACCATTAAGAGACTAATTCAAATATTTCTCAGAAGTTTCTTCCGAGTTACATAGAAAGTACATCTTTCGATTTAAGTCAAAAAAAAAAATAGTGAATACCGATAAATACCGATTTTTCTTATCATTTGATACCGATAATCATGAAAACAATCTGGCAACGCTGTAACTAATCTTGAACGAGAAGGAGTCTGAGATTAAACCCATTGCCAAGTAAGCAAAAACGGTCGCTCTAAGGCATTTCATAACCAGCTATGATAGATTTGTTTTTGTAATCATTTAAAACCGGCACCGACAACGATGAGCACGCAATGTGACTCTAAAACTCATTAATAAGTATAAAGGGGCCTGGGATTTATCCCAAGATATTCTACAAATGAGCATGAGCATGAGCATTGACGACCATACATTTACTAATTTTTTTTTTTCCTTTATTAGAGAGATTTTTAGCCATAGGCTAGTTCAGCTCTTAAAAATTTACTAAAAGTTAAGTTTCAGCATGAGGCTGGTTCGCCTCCGCGCATTTACTAAAAGTATATGTGCTACGTTTGTTTTTTTTTTTCAATTTAAAGTGTCCATTTTGTCCAATATCATAAAAGTTTGCATTTTTTGATAAACTTTAAAATAAAAATATGTTTAGTAATGAGCAATTCCATACGAATACGCAAATCGGTTAGTTTTTGTATTTTTTGATTTGGTTGAAAATTTGCAGAAACGTTCCTTATGACCGACTATGCCATTTTGCATCTTCATATCGTCAATTTGAATCCAGCCTTATTTTTAAAAAGGGCTTATTGACAAATATAAAAAAAAATTCAAAAATATCAAATTTTGCTCGAAAACTTTTGGTCCAATCTGTTTGGTGTCTTGGGCAATATTGCAGATAATGGATGAAACTATTTGAAAAAAAAAATACCCATTTTTTTTTTAATTTTAAATAAAATCTTTAATTTTTTTTTGTGATATGTTTTAGGGGATAAAAATGCCATCTATTGCACTATAAGTCAAGATGGATTAATTATGGACAAAAAAGTTCTGATTTAAAAAAAACTCAAATTTTTGGAAAAATATTCAAAACTTGGTCCAATTAGTGTTTCGACTTTTTATAATGAAAGTACACCAAATTTACAAAAAAAAGGCACTCAAGTTATTTTTCAAGATGTAGCGGTTTGAAAGTGTAGATATCTTCAAAATGTTGGTAGTTTTTGACCATTTTTAAATGTATTTCGCGGTTCTCCAGTTCCGACAATATTTTTTTTGAAAGATCAGAAAATTTTACAATAAAAATGCTCTTGGTGGCTCATCAAAATATTAAATGTCTTCTAAAATATAGAAATAAACCCATGCGACCTTTTTCATGCACCTCATAGGTATAAACTTGTTGCTAAAATGCTAACATGCTACCAATTCATGGTACCAAGTGGGTTGGTTTTGAATTACCTACGTCCATATATAAGCCAAATCTGACACGTAATCAACATTAGAATATAACACGCTACGTATCTGTGAAAGTGGCCTGCTTAAGTTCAGTAATTCAGAAGACTACCACTTCAGTTACTATGAATACTTTTCATTATAAGTGCATAAACGTGTTTAAAAAAAGTTGCTCGAAAAATGGCCGAATCTCACGGATACTAATATACAGAAATTAGTTGATCTGGGTTTTGTGGAACAGAACCAACTTAGTAAATTAAAAATGTGTGATTCTTGTCGTATACAGTTTTCTAAGCGTACCGAACTATCAAGTATCGACGAGTTATCGAACTGCGATGAACAAGATATCAACATGAATGTTTCAAGTCAGGAATCTTTAGAAACAATCGACTCTAATGTTGGCGAATATTCTCAAAGCGTTAATATTGCACTTTCCAACAAATCTATATCTAGTATTTTGACATCACCAATTGATATAAAAAAAAAATGAGTTGTGTTAATCATGCTGTGAAGAAATATCATGAAATTAATCAAAGAATCAGAAAGCACCTATTTGCACTTAATGCAGAAGCAAACTTCCCAAGTAACATTTAACGTTTTATGAATTACTACAAGACTTCTATAAAACAACATTCATTAAACCCTGGTCAAGATAGCTTTACCTTTATTACATCCATCAAAACCTCATTAAGACAAGAATCTGTCTAGTTGAAGAAGGTTCTAAAGAGACATTTCAAGAATTACTTGCTGCAAAAAGGTTATATGAAGAATGCCTTGAGAACCATTTGAAATCCTTATTAAAAAATACAACAAAAGCCATTTAGCACCAATAATTGTGCCATTTGCCTTTGACGCTTGCTAAGCGCACTAAAAATAAAGCATCAATCAAGATTAAAAGGTATACATAAATATCATCCGATCTTGCCAAATTCATTATTCAAAAATGAATCTGTCAAAAATCCTCATAAATTTCCTCATCATTAAAGTTAAAGAATTACTAAAATCATCGAAACTCATATCGTGGTCTATTTTTAGGAGACAGATTAAATCTAATGTGAAATCTGCTTCGGAAAATCGAGAAAAATATAAATTCGCCTTCGGAAAACGTTGATTTAACTAATTATTTTTGATTTAAGAAACAAAATATAGTTATATGTTATGTTGATCATTGCTCACAGCCGAGACGATTTGATGATTTTCGTAATTTCTATTACGGCTCATTGATAAATTGATGAGAATAAAGTAATTTTAAAGGAAAAACATCTTGAAAAACGAAGATTGTAAAACAGCAAATTATTATTATTATAGTCCATCTGACTTGATAGTCTCAATGAAACACTTAAATCTAAATGTAGTCACTCATTAAAAATTAAAAATTGGTCAACAGCAAACGATGACGAAACATCGAGGCATTGATGTCAAAGTCAAATAGGTCAGAGGCTTCGTTGAATTGATGAATCATGGCGACAAAGGAACTGTTTGCAGCATAGTTGGTTGCATGTACTACTTCATGTAGCAAGGTTCTCGGACGGAGTGTTCGGGCAGGAGCATACAGATTAATTTTGGCCAGTAACTCAGGAACATCATATTCTGCGAGTAAAACTTTAGCAACGAAGACGACCTGCGATATGTTTCGTCGCTTAGCAAGAGTATCCAAACCCAGTAAACGACAGCGGTCAGCATACGGTGGTAAATTCAGCGGGTCACTCCATGGAAGATAGCGCAGTGCGTTTCTGACGAATTTGCGTTGAACAGCTTCGAATCGTCCACTCCATACAGCTTGGTAGGGATTCCAGACTACACTCGCGAATTCCAGTAGTGAGCGTACCAATGAACAGTAAAGGGCTTTAAAACACAGAGGATCACGAAATTCCTTAGATATCTTGAACATGAATCCAAGCTGTCGATTAGCTTTGTCGATCGTGGTTGAGAAGTGGCGAGTGTATGTGAGCTTTTCATCCAACATGACACCGAGGTCTTTAACGTGATCGACACGTTGAACTGCAGTTCCAGCAACGTTATAATCAAACAAAATGGCAGTCCTAGTTCGACGGAAACTAATTACGCAGCACTTTGAGACGCACAGGACCATAAAATTACGTTCACACCAATCATTAAAGATTTCAAGAAGGTTTTGTAGTTCTAAACAGTCGGCATAGCCTCGAACGACTAGATAAATCTTCAAGTCATCGGCAAAAAACAATTTACCTCCTCGTAGTAGAATAAACGTTATAAAATAACAATAAGGCGATAGCATAAATATTAATTTTCCATAAGCCATTTGTGAAAAAGCTGTTTTGCTTTCATGAAATCGCTAACAAATGCAAAACATTTTAATGCAACATTTTTGAAGATAACTTGCAGACCGAATTGTTTTAATCTGAAGCCATTTTGCTTGATCCTATTCCGTTTAGTTTTATGACGGCATTCATAATGGCAAAGTTGCCTGGAAAAAGTTAAACGTCAAAATTCGTTTATCTTTCGATAGTTTTGTTGTGCGATCATTGCAACGATGTTCTACTCCAGCGTTGGGTCAACAAGTTGCGTGACATCCTAGATAAGGGCAATTCATCTATTGGCAGCAGTTACTCAGGAAGTGAGTCTACGTAACTTGGAACAGGTGGAAGCTTAATCGTTCCCGAAAAGTTTTCCTTCTTCCGGATGACTTTCCTGTCAGCAGTTGTCCGCAGTCCCAGTTTGGCACTGATGCTATTCGGATCATCATCACAACGTTATTACTGGAGAAGGCTGCCATTAACAATATGCTGTGTATTCCCACCAATGTTAAGCGTCTAATTTGACGGCTTCCAGTGTTTGGTAAACCGCATTCACTTCGCTCCTCTCAGCCGGCTGCTATGTTGTTGTTGTCCGATTTTTTCGGAGCTGCCCTCCCAGAAAGTTCTGGAAATGTATTTCTTTTCTCTTCCGTTACATGTAAACATATATAGATTTTTCCATCTAGTTTTTCACGTAAATTTTATGTTTTTTATATGTAGATCGGTTCGAATGTTTTAATTTCAATCCACATAAAACTGTAATAGGTAGTATAGGCTTTTGAAGTCAATTTCACATTATTTTCATGTAACATCTAAGTGAAAATTACTCAAAGTGAAAAGATTTTTCCCCAATCCACTAGAAAGCAACATAGATTTTATAGTACTTTCTAAGTGAATTTTATTATACCTTAACTTAAATTTTAGTAAATATCTTCGTATCATCCAAACTGTTGTAAGGCGTTCTAATATGATTTTTCGAAATAATAAAAATAACTGGATAGATATTTGTTTATTTATTTTATTGTTCAGCTTAATGCAGATGGTTTCTTTTATCTATTTACACGTTTAAGCTATTTTTTACACGTTAAAAAAAACTTATGGTAAATCCAATGCAATGCAACTGGGAAGCTCTCCTGACAGAAAGCTGACTGTAAATTTCTTGCGTATTCCAGCCGCCCCCAGCCAGCTGCACTTCCTCTGCCAATCTTCCGGGTTAGATGGTAAGCAAATCAAACTCGTCGATTCCTCGCTCTACAAAAATATATGATTAGTAAATGGTGTATGATGACGAAAATAAAACAACTTACTTGTCAGAAAATTCAACAAATCCAATGGTATTTGCAAATCTAGCAACAGCAATAAACCGTTTCAAAACTTATCACATTGCATTTAATATGATTTGTAATGAATTTTATTAACGTCATGTACTTTTCAGATAATTTATAATTTCCAGTGAAATTTATGTGACACACCTTGTATAGACCAGGTTGGCCCTATACGCTATATGACCAAAGCGCAGGGTTTTTTGAGAAAAATTGTTTTTAAGGGGAAGTTTACCGGGAAATCAGTTTCTTTCTTAGATTTTTGTCAAAAATAACATGCAAAAATATGTTTTTCTATCTCATCTTGAAAAAAATTGGACCCTCAGCAAAACCGAAAAGTCGATGTTTTGTGGTTTTTTGAGTCCAACTTTACGCCACAAAAAATGTTTTTTGACGTGAATTTTTTTTTTAAACATTAGAAAAAATGTGATGTTTTAGATTTTTGATACCTTTTTTCAATATTTTTAGAAAAATCAAAACGTAATTATTTTTTTTTTCGGAGCGTAAACTCCCCCTTCAGACTTTATTTGAAATTTAAAAAAAAAACTGGGTGATTTTTTTTAGAGTGCATTGTTTTTTTCAAATAGTCTCATCTATTATCTGCAATATTTTCGAAGACACCAAACCGATGGGGCAAACAGTTTTCGAGTGAAAATTTTCTGAAAATAAGCTTGATTTTTTTTTTTCTATATGCCCTTTTTAAAAATAAGGCTGGATTCAAAATGGCGATATGAAGATGCAAAATGACATTGTCGGTCATAACGAACGTTTCCGCAATTTTTCAACCAAATAAAAAAATACAAAAATAAACCGATTCGCGAAATCGTAGGGTATTGCTCTAGAAATACGTATTTTTTGCTTTTGAAATTATCATCTATCTTTCAGTACTTTTTGATCAAATTTTTATCTTGTTATTATTTTTATGCAAAGCCCATCAATTTTTCCAACTTTGTCTCAGACCGTTTTCGCACTATAACTTAATGAAAAACATCGAATAAGCCGTTTTGAAAAATGAACTGCGAGTCGTACGTACTCCAGTATCCACTTGGTGTATTGCCCATAGCAAACAATTATGCAAAATTTCATGGAAATCCTCTAAGCGTTTATTATTATCTTCTTTGCATAGCATTAGCATAAGCATTATTGACCGCCCACGGTTGCTACTCTGTTATTACCAGATCAGCTGCAATTACACAGAGAACCAACAGATGATGTTTGGGACTAACATTCATCCTCAATGTGTAAAAACTGAAGATCTAATATTTAGCAATACCAGCGCCGGCCGTGTCCAATAGGGAATGCGAAGGAATGTGTTGACGTGATACTCGCTGTGAAGGAAACCGAGAAATCCTCTGCGCTTCCACGAGAAATCACTGGGATGTTGGATGTGGGGAAAGGTTTGCAGCAGCAGGGATCGTTTTTGGTAAACTAATGCTGATTGTAGTGATTTATAATAGGTACACAAACACAAAAACGCACGCATACACACGCACTCGTGAGTATAAAGGGTGATACGGTCAAAATTTGGTCAATATCAACTTGACGTATTTCTTTCAATTTTGCATTTAAAAAACCTGAACACCCCTCATTTTGAAGGTGTGTGTGTGTAGAATGTTGCTCCTATTTTGATTTTGGAATTCACTCTTCAGTTGTCAAAATGCCGTCCAAGCAAGAAGAGCAGCGTATCAAAATTTTGCTCGTGCATCGCGAAAATCCGAGCTACTCGCACGCAAAGTTGGCAAAATCGCTAAAAGTTGCCAAATCAACCGTTACAAATGTAATTAAAGTGTTTGGGGAACGTTTGTCGACAGCCAGGAAGTCTGGATCGGGGGGAAATCGAAAACCGGAAGCCGCTGAGACGACAAAAAGAGTTGCCGGTAGTTTCAAGCGAAACCCTAGCCTCTCTCTCCGAGATGCCGCAAATAAGCTGGGTGTATCGTCTACAACCGTGCATCGAGCCAGAAAACGAGCCGGACTATCGACTTACAAGAAGGTAGTGACTCCAAATCGCGATGATAAACAAAATACGACGGCCAAAGCGCGATCCCGGAGGTTGTACACGACGATGCTGACGAAGTTTGACTGCATGGTAATGGACGACGAAACCCACGTCAAAGCCGACTACAAGCAGCTTCCGGGACAGGAGTTTTATACGGCAAAAGGAAGGGGAAAGGTAGCAGATGTTTTCAAGCACATGAAACTGTCAAAGTTCGCAAAGAAATATCTGGTTTGGCAAGCCATCTGTACCTGTGGCTTGAAAAGCAACATTTTCATAGCTTCCGGGACTGTCAACCAAGAAATTTACGTGAAAGAGTGTATGAATAAACGTCTGCTGCCTTTCCTGAAGAAACACGGTTGTTCCGTACTGTTTTGGCCGGATTTGGCATCTTGCCATTACGGTAAAAAGGCCATGGAGTGGTACGCCGCCAACAACGTGCAGGTGGTTCCCAAGGACAAGAACCCTCCCAACACGCCAGAGCTCTGCCCAATTGAGAAATACTGGGCTATTGTCAAGCGGAACCTAAAGAAGACCAAAAAAACTGCTAAGGGCGAGCAGCAGTTCAAGGCAAACTGGCTTTCTGCGGCGAAGAAGATGGACAAGGTGGCTGTACAAAATCTGATGGCAGGGGTCAAGCGTAAGGCCCGGCAATTCGGATTTGGAAAAGCGGAAGCCTAACTGAATATTTTTCCTGAATTTTATACTAATTGAACTTGAAAAAGAAATTTAATTTGATTTTTTGAATAAACGATTTCACCGATTTACACGCGTTTTCCCTTGACCAAATTTTGACCGTATCACCCTTTAAACAGAATATAAAATGATATTTAATTGAACTTTAACTTTATCTAAAGTTAACTTCAACGTAACTTCAACTTAACTTTAACTTAATTTTAACTTAACTTTAACTTAACTTTAACTTAACTTTAACTTAACTTAAACTTAACTTTAACTTAACTTTAACTTAACTTTAACTTAACTTTAACTTAAATTTAACTTAACTTTAACTTAACTTTAACTTAACTTTAACTTAACTTTAACTTAACTTTAACATAACTTTAACTTAACTTTAACTTAACTTTAACTTAACTTTAACTTAACTTTAACTTAACTTTAACTTAACTTTAACTTAACTTTAGCTTAACTTTAACTTAACTTTAACTTAACTTTAACTTAACTTTAACTTAACTTTAATTTAACTTTACCTTAACTTTAACTTAACTTTAACTTAACTTTAACTTAACTTTAACTTAACTTTAACTTAACTTTAACATAACTTTAACTTAACTTTAACTTAACTTTAACATAACTTTAACTTAACTTTAGCTTAACTTTAACTTAACTTTAACTTAACTTTAACTTAACTTTAACATAACTTTAAATTAATTTTAACTTAACATTAACTTAAATTTAACTTATCTTTAACTTATTTTTAACCTAACTTTAACTTAACTTTAACTTAACTTTAACTTAACTTTAACTTAACTTTAACTTAACTTTAACTTTACTTTAATTTTACTTTAACTTTACTTTAAATTTACATTAACTTCTGTAGGCTAGTTCATCTCTAAGCTGAAAAAGTGAATATTTATAATATAAATGCATCATACAAATGAAATATTATAATATAATCCTAGAGGTGTTTCATCATCGAAGAGCTGAAAGCAAGCTTAAATAATTAAAATCCATACATCCCGCATGCCACCACCCGATAATTTAAAAGAGTGGTATAACCTAACATTAGAATTATACATTAAACTGGTGCATCAATAACCGCAACTGGACCTGAAATATTACATCAAAGATTTGCATACTTGCAAATCATTTGCATACTTCAACAATATATAAATATTTTGTATATAATTTAATAATGTAAAAAATATTATCAATACCGACATCATAAGTAATGCACTACAATATATGAATATAAATATTCCAACTAATATCATGAATCTGAATCCTGCAATTTGATAATTCAATCGAAAGAATCAACAGCATGGAATACGAAATAGACATATGTCATAAGATTGAATATTATATAGGGGAATTTACGTATTCTCGGCAACCTAAGCAGCGACCTTCTTTCTATAGCCTTTTTCTCTAAGGAACGCACACATATGCAGTATTGGTTTGTTAACAATCTATTACTGCCAGCTGCTCTAACAATTTCAGTCGAAAGAATTGTCAAAAACTGTTTTGAAACGCTTTTACAAAGCTCCAATCGTCTTTAGTGAGAGCGAGTATTGTCGGCAACCAGTTTTTCTTCGGCAACCGTTCCATTTGAACTGCATGTAAATCTGCTGTTCTATTATCGGCAACTCAAAATCAGCTACAATTTGTAGTGCGTGTGTTTCATTTCAAGAAAACCTTGCTAGATTGCTTTTTCTCAGTGGTAAAAATATAGTCAAATTGAAGCTGAAAGCATAAAGAATCGTTTGCATGCATTCAGCGAAGTATTTTCGTAAGAAAATCCAGTGAAAATAGTGTTTCAATTTGGGTTGCCGAAAATAGTCTGTCATGCCGAAGCCGTCATTTCCCCTAGTAGCATTTAAAATCAAGAGCAAATTTTCATTACGTCGAATGTAACAAAGGTAAACAAAGTCGAGCTATCAGTGTCAATCGATGCTCCTGCTATTACACTATATACTGTCCGAATATAGGATCACATACCATTTTTAAATTTATTTACCAGTCAAATTGCTTTTTAACGTAATCACCTTCCGATCAAAATAGTTTTCGATGTTACTTAAGTCACCCGATTTCTATGGAGATGCCGTTTGCCTTAAGTAACAGCACTGAGAAACCCGTGAAAAGTGTACTTTCGTCGTTTCGCTTTCTCATTATTAAAGTGAATAAATCGAACTGTTTGTTGCTAAGATGATTTCGGTGGTCCTAAAATGATGAATGGGCTGCACGTAAGGAGACGTAATTGATAATTCTCCCGAATATCCTGGTAAATACACTTTGACTTAAGTAACAATAGGGGCCACCAAACGATGTATAATAACTTTTGACTCAAAAACCAGTATTTCTTAGCATGAAAGCTAGCGATTTGCCTTTGTATGATTAAAACCCGGCTGAATATGTTAAGGGGGGAAGTAGAATTAGAAGGCCTAAAATGAGGCCTATCTTTGAGAGTGGATTGCGAGTAGGGAAATAAATTAATGTTAGCGATTCTTTATGTATGTTATTAAGGATTTAATAAAGATTAATTATCAGTGACATTTTTATAAAATTTTGCAATTTAGCCCAATTATTATAAATAATGTGAAGTCAATTTTTTAAAGCAGCACTTCGCGCCGTGCAGTCCCTACGTCCATGATCACGTCTGAAAAAAAAACAGGACATTAAATTTGAAGGTACAACGCACAACATGAATTAATTCGTATGTAAAAATAATGTTTTTTTCACACAAAAAATTTGAAGTTGAAAAAAAAAATTTAAAAACCCTTTTTTTCGACTTTGTTTATAAAAAAAAAAACATGTTATAACAAACAAATCTAAAAAATCTTTCTATTCATGTTGTGGAGAATTTAATTATGAACATAAAACAGAAAACCGGAATCGATTTGAATGAAAACTCTGACCTGTACATTGCACGGCGATTTTGAAAACACTACTTTTCAGTAGAAGCATTTAAAGTTCAACTTTGACATGTTCAGCCATTTGACATGTACTCACTGAATTGCGTTCATAATATAAGTTCATGCTTTTAAAGGCTCATTCCCAGATACATATAGAGTAAATTAAGCCAACAAAATTTTTTTCGAAAAAATAAAAATTCTAATTGTACTTTCCCCCCTAAACATTGCTATCACTATGAGATTATATGTGTTTAATTGGAAATAGGAATAACTTTTCGGTCATCAAAACAAAACTTTATTTTTGGATCGGTGCGAATGTTACTTACGACATAATGAAAATTTGCTCTTGAAATATGACATTGAAAGAAAAATATATATAGCGCCAGGTACCGAGCAACAACAACAAAAATACATTAAATACGTGTTGCCAAAATCTGATCCACACTGCTGAAGCCTGAAATAAAGTTAGTTAGTGAGATAATACGATTATGAGAAATACTTAGCATCATAGCATCAAAACATAAAACTAAAAACCAAGTGACCACCTCGACCATCATGATTGAAAAATATTAATTTAAATTAATTCATGATAAACTTTAACACAAATTTAACTATGATTATTTAATTGCACATTTCAGCTGATCTGGCAACATCTGGAATCTTAAATTTATGTTTGTTCCTCATGGAGCATCTCATTCGTACTCTCCTGCGTTAGTTTACGCTTTTCTGTCGCTTACACACATTCCTACATGCAACTAGCCGAGCTATATTTTAACCATTTTCTCCATAATCAACGGAACCGCAAAAACTCTCGTATGACCATAAAGTATGCATCCTCGAATTTAAACGAAACACTCATAAAATGACTAAAATCTCACGCATCCATGAGTAGCTGCTAGTACACAAATGAATAAAAGTTATTCAATTATAAACCAGAGACACTCATAAGAGGCGTAAAAAATAAATAAAATAAAAATACCCAGATTCTAGGGGTATCCCCGCTTCCCCCGAATATGCATACTTCATAGTAAAAATTAAGTCCTTTATAGTCATTTTTTGCGTATTTTGCGGATTCCCACTAAACGCTTTAAGGTTCAATTTACTTCTATGCCTCCTCGAAAAATCCAAAAGCAGCACCCCCCCCCCTTACCCCCCCCCCCCCCACAACGCATCACTTTTGATTGCAAAAAGCCTGCGTCATTCTTTTCCCTTTGCTATTTTACAGAAAATGACGCGAGCCTTCTGCAATCCGAAATCACGCGTCGAAAAAAACCGTCTCCGAACTTCTCGAAAATGCACCAAAGTCCGTTTATTATTATCTTCTTTGCTTATTTTAACTTACTAGGGATTTCGTAAGTCTACAGCTCAGAGTTATATTATATTCTTTCTGGATTCATAAAAACAGCATGGTATTCACATTGAAAATTCAAACACCTGATATGATGTAGAATTCCTCGAAAGGTTTCCAGATAGTAAATTTCCTTGTAAATTTGATTCTATCCTGTGGAAAAAACCCAAAAATAAATTAAATTGAACTAAATAGCTGTATCATGATCTACGGAGCTTCAATATAACATAGGACAGTTATGTGTCCACCGGTAGTAAATATATACTTAAAATAATCTGAACGTTGATACAATGCAAACAACAGACCAATCCACCTATTGGTGATATGTACCTTTCCGGTAAACAGTAAAAGACAGGGATACCCAATTTTACTATTTTGATTGTCGGATCCAAATGTCTGACTTCAACTAACAATAAGTCTTCCCCTACTCGATGCTGATGTCGAAATCATCGAGAGAAAACGTTGTTTACAAAAGCTGTTACGCCCTTCTAGAATTCTATCTAGAATTGTTTTCTATGGCCATTTTGACCTCTTTTAAAAAAAATGGCGTCACAAAGTTGTAGGAAAATAGATAGTCTTTCAAGAAAAAAATAGCATATGGAGAACAAAACACCAATTATGGTTTAAAAAATAAACAAAAAGGGATAAAACATTAAATATTTGAATTTTGTTATCTGTAATTTTAAAATTGGGAGGTCGATGATGATAACGATGGTCCCACCTATAACCCCTTAAAATGTTAGAGCTCGATGATTTACCAGTTCCAAAATTTAACCAATAGTTAATGTTCTGCGATTTTTATTGATTATTAAAAGTCCAAACATAAAAGTTAGCATCTTAGAAAAGGTTTTAACTAAAACATATTTTAATAATATTGCGTATTTACCAATTCAATTGTTAAAATTTGTATTTTTTTGACAAACTGTGTGGATTTCTTAAATATTATACACGCCATTTTGAGCAATAACCCGAGCAGGAGAAAATAACTAATAAATACCTCATTCTGATCTGATACCAAAATTTGGTATTGATAAGCATGGCATAAGAGGTAAAATACCAAACAATACCCAAAAATTACATGCAAAATACTTTTTAAATAACAAAAAATGATATTTGGATACCAAAAGAATACCTGTTTAGTAGTTTTGGTATTGCATTATCATAATTTGGTATTGGAATAGTATTGTGGGAACATTTTTTTTGGTATGTATTTTTTAGTTTTTTACCTCTTATGTCAGGCTCGTCCATACCAATTTAAGGTATCGAGATATTCGTTCCTGCTCGGGAAGTCAGTCAAAATCGAGAGTCAAAGCGGCAGAATTCTAGCACAAATTTCAAGGATTGTCCATAGTGAAAGAAACATGGAAATCTGAGAAGATCAAATCTGAAATGTGTGTTTGTTTTTCGTTAGTCAGCCTTTATTTACTCTTAATATAAAGTATGCAATCGGGACTAAACATTTAATGCTGGTGATAAGACGATAGAAAAAGACACACAATTGTTGGCATCAGAACCAAGTACAATTATCACTCTCTTCAGTTGCCGGATTGTGCTCAACCGGACTGGTCGCGAAAAAAAAACAACCGCATAAATTCACTACCCGGACAATGTACCACTTGGGTCAGGTTTTTCTGGCTAGTGTTCTTATTCTTTTCACAGTTCGATGCACTGCTGACGAACTGGAACTCGTGTACCAATGGAACCAGCTAAAATCCGGCTTAGAAACGGGTTTGTCAATTGTAACCGTATCAAAAGAAGCATTTAAATTAATTGTACAATGCTTGTTCCTGTAACAGGTGGAGTCGATATATTCTTTGATGCAAATTCGCCAGTTTCGAGAGACAATGAACAGTTCAATGCTTATGGAAATTTACCGATGGGTGTGAGTCATCACAAAGGTCGTCTGTTCGTAACGATACCCAGGAGACGCCCGGGCATTCCAGCAACGCTGAATGTAATTGACATGAGCAAAACTAAAGGCACGAATAACCCTCCCATGGAGGCATATCCGAATTATTTAGTCAATAAGTTGCATGTAAGTTGCTATCAGTACGTAGCATGAACACCATTAATATCCAGTAATCTTTTCAACAGTCCGATTACTCAGCTGATCCCCGACATATCATCTCGGTCTATCGTACTAAGGTGGACATATGCGATCGCTTGTGGTTCGTAGATACCGGATACTTGGAATATCCCGATAATCCACGACAAGTTCAGCGACCAGCTCTTTGGATTATGGACCTGAACACGAACCGTCGTATTCAGAAATTTCAAATTCCGAAGGATATCGTGGAGTTGGGCTACGGAATACCGAGCATTACAGTCGACGTTGAACCAGACCGATGTGACGAAGCGTACGCTTACATTCCGGATTATGAACACCAAAATTTATATGTCTATGATTTCGCAAAAAACCGTATGTGGCGTTTTGAGCATAGCTTCTTTTCGTTCGAACCACGCTACGGGCAATTAAACGTGGCTGGATTGCAATTTATCTGGAATGATGCTGTGTTTTCGCTGACGATTGGAAGACGGGATGTCGAGACCGGAGTTCGACCGGTTTACATGCATGCGATGGCATCGATTAGTGAAATTGTTGTGCCGAATAGTGTTTTGAAGAATGAGACGTTGGCAGGTTCGAGTGCCAATTATAATACACTGTTCAGACATTTGGGTTCGAGGGGCCCAAATACGCAATCTTCTATACATGCTTTCGACGAAAAAACGGGAGTTTTGTTCTATGCCGAAGTCAACCGCAATGCCATCGGATGCTGGAACAGTGCCATGGAATTTAACCCGGATAACCATGGCATCGTGCATTTGGACAACAAAGAGATGATCTACCCAGCGGATGTTACGGTATGTATTTGAACAAAATCGAATTGAGCCAAAATAGAGTAGGAGAACATGCTATCAAACTAAGTAAATGGCTTAAAAACCACCCTTAACTATGGAATCCCTTTTCGCCTAACGTTCATCATATGACAAAAAGAGTAAGTGATTTAAAACTTATCATAACCGATGCTACCACTTTTCTTCAAGTGATGCAAAAGGTAGTACAGTCTTTAAATCATAATCTGACGTTATTTTAGAATTCAAGATCGCGGATTGGTATGCATTGATGTATGTACAACACGTTAATGCATTAGGGTGGTTCAAAATATTGATTATGCTCCACCCTAATTTGAGCTCATTTGGATGCGAACTCGTACTATACTGGCCCTTTTGAGGAATTACTATGGGGAAAGTTAACTTTTTGAACTCTCATGTGAACTATTGTGAAAAATTTTCCAGCTACAAGACCAAATTTTAATTGAACGTCAAGATAATTAGTTATTAATTACCACTGAAAATACCGGGAGCAAAATACTTACGCGGAATACCAGGTTCACGAATCACTCGGTCCTAAATGTTCAACCAGCTGGATCTCGTTGGTTTCGCAACCAATTTTCAAAATTCTTTAATCAATGTCTTACTCATCTCATCTAGTTGAAATCTACTGAACATTGGTGGTTTTAGGGGTGTTCAAATTTCCTCTGAAGCAGGGAACAATTGCAGTTTTTCACCATAACATACGATTCGACGGCTCTTGTGTTCACGGATCTTCATGAATAGACTAATATGTCTTCTTCTTATTCGCATTTCAAGCTTATTGCATATGGCATATTAGCTTATTTATTTATTTATTTATTTATTTATTTATTTATTTATTTAGGTATTCTGATATATCTTGATATTTTTAAAGATAATTTTCGACAGAACTTCTCTGCACTTCGGCAGGACTGCTGAACTAGCAGGAGTTTCCTGGACTTTGACAGGCCTTCCCTGAACTACAGCAGGACTTCCCTGAGGTTCGGCAGGCCTTCCCTGAGGTGCGGCAGACCTTCCCTGAACTTCATCAGGAGTTCCATAATTTCCAAGAATTGAAATGAAAGGACTTCCCTGAACTTCAGTAGGACTTCCCTGAACTTCGGTAGAACTTCTCTGAACATCGGCAGGAGTTCTATGAACTTCGGCAGGAGATTTCTTTTATATGACTTTTTCAATCTAGGTCCAAACTGTCAGTTATGCATTTCCCTGTTTGGATTACCCTAGACTGAGAACGATGTATACAATAAATCTCCATACGTTCCGTACCAGTACTTCGACAGGATTTCCCTGAACTTTGGCAGGACTTCCCTGAATATCGGAAGAACTTCCCTGAACTTCTCTGAATTTCCTCAGAACTTCCTGAACTTCGGCAAGGCAATTAATATAATTATACAACAATATTGTGTTTACGAATATGTTCAAAATTTCAATACTTCCCATTTTTCTAATTTGCAATGCTTGTTGATATTGGTGCATTTCGAATTTGGGTGTGGTTTGAACGGGTGTGGATTCAGTATCAACGGAAAAGCATTAACTTTCACCTTAAGGAACGACCTCGAATCAGTCAAACCGTTTAGAGCTTAACATCTAAATTACGAAGACACGAAATCGCGCAAATTGGGTTCTTTAAGGGTATTGAGGAAAATGCATATTCGTAATCTGTATTAAAAATGGAACCCAAACCCAAAATTTCATCAATTTTGGTGTCACTTTGTATGTGAGAGAGCTGTCAGTTTGTTAGTTTAGTGGCAAATAGTGAAGTTAGTATTTTGCTTTAAATCTTGATTCAAAAATCCAGATGAAAGTGTGTGGGTTCGAAAAAAATACCGCTGTGCTTAAAAAACGAAGCTCTTTCAGATGATTTCTAAAAATAGATACATTTTTCAAAAGTAAATAACCCAATTGCGAACGCCGCGCGAGACAACCGTAGAGAAAAACAGCTTATTATCACTTGAAGAGAGTGCCACCAAAATAAATGTGATAGCCTATTGTTTATTGTTGGCTGTAGCCCAAATGATGTTAATAATACTAATCATAATAATAATAATAGTAAAATTACATGTCAAATAATCACAGAAAGAAAAACAAAGCAACATGGTCAGAATGTAAAAAAACATAAATGGAAATACACTAATTTTCTCTGTCAGTCACTGCGGCCGGCAAAAACAGATGAGAATCTTCGACGAAGCGCATCACGTGTGAGGTGAAAGTCGACTACAGATGCGACTCTGTTGAACACACGCTGTAGTCCGCAAATCGCACCATATGCCCCGTAGTTCGTGCGACGCAGTGGCAGTCTCAGCATGAGGTTGTTACGAAGTGGTCGGGGTTGCACGTTTAGGTCAATTTGCCTTAGGATAGCCTCACAATCTATTCGTCCCTGTAGAGTGTCGGCGATAATCAAAGCTCTGTTGGTGTCCCTTCTAATCCGGAGTTATCAGTTGGCAGCGACTCTCGTAGCTGGGCAGCCGAAGCGGATCTCTCCAGGGCAGTCTACGAAGCGCAAAACGAAGAAAGCGACGTTGAACAGATTCGATTCTCTCGGCACCATTGTTGTAATTCGGATTCCAAACCGCAGAACAATACTCAAGCGTCGATCGTACGAGGGAGCAGTAAAGAGATTTTAAGCAGTAGACATCGGTGAAATTCTTAGCTATCCTGAAGATGAATCCTAAAGTCCTAGACGACTTATTGATGACATAAGAAATGTGTTGCCTGAATGTTAGCTGTGAATCCAACACCACACCCGGGTCTTTCACCTGATTCACGCGTTCGAGTGTCGTTCCAAGCAGGTCATAGCTGAATACAATCGGTTGCTTTTTTCGTGAGAACGTTATGGCAGAGCACTTTGCTGGGTTCACTACCATTTGATTTAAAGTACACCAACTGGCGAAGACATTAAGCTGATGTTGAAGATTGTGGCAGTCAGCGATCGAGCAAATTCGTAAACATATTTTGAGGTCGTCTGCATATGCTAATCGAGGTCCTTCGATAACCAGGTTCACGTCGTTGAAGTAGAGTAGAAAAATCAACGGTCCCAGATGGCTTCCCTGCGGTATACCTGATGTGGCAAAGAAGCTAGCTGATTTGCAATCTCCTATAGCAACCATAAGTTGGCGACCAGTAAGATACGAACGGAACCAACTCAAGAGATTACCGCTCACCCCAAGCCTGTCGAGTTTAGCAATCGCAATGTCATGATTCAACTTATCGAATGCCGCGGATAGATCGGTATATATAATGTCCGTCTGTACCCGTTCAGTCATACTATCGGTAATGTAGGATGTGAGGCATAGCAGATTGGTGGTTGTAGAGCGACCGCCAGTAAACCCGTGTTGATCAGCACTAAGATACCGCTTGCTGTGAGAGAGCAACGGTTCCATAATAACAAGCTCGAATAGTTTCGAAACAGCACTCAGCGATGTAATTCCACGATAGTTTCCACGGCTCGTTTGCTTCCCTTTTTGTGGACAGGAAACATGTGTGCACATTTCCAGAAGGATGGAAATATACCACTGGAAAGAGACATCCGGATTAGACGGTGAAGTGGAGTTAACAAGCAAGCAATATGTTTCTTCAAAAACACGGACGGAACTCCATCGGGTCCAGGGTTGAAGGACGATTTGAGCTGCGTTGCAGCGTTAGAAATCATCTCAACGTTGACATCAATTGCACTCAGCGTTTGACCATTTAGTGGGATGTTCCTGGCTGCGAGGGAAACATGGTCGTCACTTAGTCTCTCATCAGTGAACACACTGGCAAAATTGACAGAAAAAAGGCGACAAATATCCTGCGGAGTGGAAGCGACTTCACTGTTCAATTCCATTGACGATGGGAGGCCAGATTCTCTGCGTTGCTCGTTCACGTAGTTCCAGAAGGATTTCGGGTGTAGTTTAAGGTTACGCTGAATACCTCGTTGAAATCGCAGAAAGCATCGACGACTGGCTCGCTGATACTCGTGATTAAGCCTCACGTAGTGATGTTTCAGAGGAAGCGTGCGATACTTCGTAAATCTTCTCAATGCTGCTCTCTTGGTCGACTTCAACCTACGCAGCTCAATCGTCTACCAGGGAGGGTGAGAGTCTTTGCGTTGAATTCTTTTCGGAACGTGTCTGTCAATGACATATGCCAAGACATGAGAAAAAGTTTGCGCAACGTCGTCATGATCGAGAATGTTTTCCCAGTCCATGTTTGACAACACATCTACAATGCTTCGATGGTCGGCCTTTCGAAAGTCATTAGAAACCGCAGCAGGAAGACTATCGAAATCACGAACGAGATTGTCCTCAACAGTGACAATCAGAGGAGGGTGGTGCGGAACAAGCTTAACTAGTGGACAAGGTGCTGTGGAAATGAACGGAGCATTGTCCTGAGTGCTCACGAAGCAGAGGTTCAAACTACGGTTGTTCTCGTTGACTACGTAGTTAATTTGAGAAAGCGTTGCTACGCTATAGTTATCGAGAAGGCCGATAGCTCCTGCATGAAATACAGAACGTTCTGGATCTGGATAGAGGAAGCCGCTATGGGATGGTCTCCACGAAACGCCTGCTAGGTTAAAGTCCCCAAAAATGAATAGCTCATCAATTGGAGTCGCTCTTTCCATTACTGTGAAGACTGATTGACAGTGAGTCTCGATGAGTTCAAGATCACGAACTCGATCTGGAGGCATGTACAATGCGCACAAAAATAATGTGCGATCGCCCAGTTTAATGGCTGTCCAAACCTGTTACACACTGTTCCACGATTTATTTTCGATTGCTCTCACCTCAAATCCGGAACGGACAGCCACAAGAACGCCACCACCAGTAGATTTTTGGCTGTTGTTTGGATTCCGATCGCAACGAAAAACCTCATAATCGGATCCGAACACCTGGCTGGAAAGCGTTCGCGATACGAGCCACGTCTCGCATAGGACAATCACATCATAACAACGATCCGATACAGCAAGCTGGTAGTCGTCAACATCAGAATTCATTCCACCGGCGTTTTGGAAGAAAATCACGATGTCCTGCTTGCGGCTTACAATCGAACGTCTGTTCTCCCTGGAAATCACGGAAGCATCAGGCAGCGAATGAACATTAACAATACCATGCGGATACTCGCCATAGTGACTGGGTTGGAAGACCCCCTCTCCACATCCGACTACAGGTCCGGAACGACTATGGTGAGCGGCGGCAGCAAATGGCTGGACTGAGACGGAGGGATCAGGGGCTTCCACGAGGCTTTCTACGGCGCGTTCCGGGCTCCGAGGTACGAGAGTTGATTCGGCGGCATTCAAGGTGCTGAAATTTGGATCGGCATCAGACATCGTATTTGCGCTATTAATTATGTACTCGCCTGTTCTAGCAAGTTGGAAGACCCCCAATCCACATCTAAAGTCAGGACCAGGACGACTATGATGAACGCTGACAGGAATTAGCACGACTGAGTTAGAGGAACCGGGGGCTTCCATAAAGCTTTCCACGATGCGTCCCGGTTGCAAAGCAGATTGGTTCATCCAGAGTTCAGAAGACATCGAGCTTACTACGTCGTTTTCAGAAGGCGAGGTTGGATCGGATGGTTGCGTTAAGTATTCGCTGCTGGAAGCGGAAGGTGGCTCAGAAAAAGAAGGTTTTGGAACGTATCGATACTTGCCTGTAAGTACAGGCTGGAAGACCTCGTCACCGATTCCAAAACCAGGGCTAGGACGACTTCTGATGATTAGATCTACAAACAGCTCGAATGGTTCGGAGGGTTCGGAGGGATCAGAGGCTTCCGAAGCGCTGTGTTGTTGCGTCCCAGATCCGCCCAACAGCACGTTAGTAATTGAATTTCTTATGAGAAGAGGCATTGAACGTCTCCTCCGGTTTCTTGGAGAGTATTGTTGATGGTGGGGATGACAATAGGGTTACATTGATGCCATATTCGTAGTCGTCGTCATCATCGTAGTCATCATCCTTACCAGTACCATCATTATCAGTGTTTAGGATGGACGAAGAACAGGAAAGAACATCCGCGATGGATTTGCTTTGAAGTCGCAATTCCTCTACTTCCCCTTCTCTATTATTTTCCATCTCTAATCCACTCATACTGTTGCGGTCTCCTGGCTGGTCTTCCCGTCCGCCGGATAGTGTTATTCCGAATTCTTCGGTGGTCTCTCGTCCTACAACAGTTCCTTTCCGACAGAAAAAAAAAACCCACACCACACCTTGCACCGGACAACAATCCAACAGCAGCATCAAGGCAGGATCAGCCAGCGCCAGCTTCTACGGGGTAGCCATGGTAGGCGGACAATTTTATTCTTCGCTCCCTGTCCGTCCGTACCCTAGCCGTTCACTTTGCGATCGGGATTGCTTGTTCGCTTCTAGCTGCTTTTTATCTTGTTCCGTCCGTCCGTCGGACGAAACCCCACGCACACCACACACACTCTCGGAAGCTCAGGGATAGGAAAAAAAATAACCAGCCAAAAAGCAGCGGAGAAAGGCTAGCACTGCGGCAGCAGCAGCCCGAAAGAATCTTTCGCACAATCTTTTCCCGATCGGAAATGCACCTTTTTTGCGGTCACACTTGGCACCAGCTGCTTCCCGCGGCTTCCGGCAGTAATTTTGCACCACTTTGCGACAATTTTTCACTAATTTTCACCAATTGTTCGATCACTGGGAGCCACCAAAAACTGCGAATATTGCCCCTTTGCTCAGTGCGCGTTCATCCAGCTGCGAATATAAACTCTGTGGGGTTGGTGCAAAGAATTAAAAAAAAACAAGTCATGGTATGATTTCACATCAGCTGGAAGCGACTTTCTATCTTGAAGAGTTTTAAAAATTAATTTAACATTTTGGTGGTAAAAACACACACAAACAGTATGTGTGCCACTCGTTCCTGCCATAATGCAATGCTTAGGACGGTATCCTTGAAAATGGCATGAACCTCTTGCAAATTACACAATACTAATCTTCGTTGTATATAAACCTTACCATCAACATTTTATTGTAATAACATAATCGCGTTTTCCTGGACATGCTCGGCTTATTTCGTCACTGGTATAGAAATCACGCACGAGTGATAAAGTTTCTTCTGCTAAAGACGCCCTGCTCAGCTTTCTTCCTGGTGTCGTCATTATCCCCTATTGAGAAACACCGAATTCCTTCGTTATTTTATATGCTGACCAGCTTCTAGGTAAAATCGTGTTTCCTTGAGTTGCTGAATGATTTCATCATCGTTTGTAGTAGGCACACTGTCAGTACTACTGATCAATTGTAAACTGGGTGCTTCTAGTGACTCTGAAAATGAAGTTAAAAAAACATATTTGACATTACTGTTAACACTACACTAATTTCGGTGAAGATACTTTAAAAAGCCTATTAAAATCTAGATCCATTCGAGCCTGACGTTGCAAAGTTTTCAGAATGCTATAATGTGACGTCATGCTCGTTTGACTCATGGCTACCGATGTGAATACATTTTTTTAAATACAATATTCACCTTGGCTGTTGACAGCAGGAACTCCGGATGGTCCAACGGTGGGCCATTCGGGTGCGGGTTTATACAGTTTGAGATAGCAATTTCTGCATATGAATGAACTGCCATCTAATTTCACTTTCTTCATCACCGAATGAACTTGAAGGGCTTTGGGTGAGATTCTTCTTTAACGCATTTGAAACCCACAAGCAACAATAAGAACACTTAAAATTCATCGTTTGTAAAACACCGGTTGTACAGTACAGCATATCTTTGGATTAACAGAGCTTTTGTTTCCTTACTGATTATTTCACTTCTAAGTTCATACTTAAATATACCACCATGCAGTGTACCTACGAACGAACACCTTACCTACCAAGTTTTCCGTATGATTTTAGCATGTGCTCTGTCTAGGTAGCTATTTACTTGTTGAAGTATTCACTTTGAATAAACAAGCCTATACCAACATAAGCAGAAAATTGATATGGAATATGTGAATATGTCAACTATGTACCAATGGAGACGAAAGGTAGTCTAGTCGTATTGGAGCAATGAGCGAAATTTCTAAACATGATAATTTCAAAAAATCGTAACTCAAAAACGAAGAAAAATACATCGCTGATTTTTTTATATGATGTGTACAAAAGCCTAAATTTTCAAATAAAAATGCACGCCACAATGGAAATCCCGAGCCACAGTTCAAACACTTATCCCAAATCAGAATGAAACACATATAAGATTGTCTAATGGGTGTGTCCTGCAACAATGAGTGGTATCCTCTACATGTATACATTACACACAACAAGATTTGAAAGAAACAATTATTTTCTGTGGGATACATTAAATTTAAGATATACTGCCTATTTAAGGCTATTACTGTTGTATTTTGCGCTTAAGTGTTCTAACTTAATACATGCACTATCATTTATTTTTAGATCGATAACGACGGCATGTTGTGGGTCATCTCCAACCGGCTGCCAATCTGGATTTATTCGAAGCTGGACGTGAATGATTTCAACTACCGAATCTGGCGACAGCTTCCGGAAAGGGCCATCAACGGTACCATTTGCATGTAAACGGCCAAACCAACCAGATAGACGGTGAATACAGGTTCAATAAAACTAAAGGCTTTCTTTTGTGTTCTAACCTATGTGAAAAGCGGAGTTTTTACTAATGAGTCACAATTATAATTCCATGCATTTAGAAAAAGTTCCAGCATTTTTTTTATTACGTTATCGAAAAGAATATACTTTACGGAAAGAAAGTTGTATCACCTACGTTTTTGTCTGCTTTGTTTGTGAAATTGGTTTAGCTGAGCTGTCCTGTTAGTAAATGTTCTTTATGGTCAAAAATGGTCTAGTATAAAAATATGTTCATTTCTATGCGTTTCTTTTCTTCTATTAGATTTATCCCTTGTAGAATCAAATAAGTTTTTACCGAATTGTGGTATTTCTACTGAAATTTTTATCAATAATGTTCATATGTTGGTTGCTTTCAATAGTACGTATGAGAATGTTTTCTAGATATTCGATATATGGGGAAAAATGCATCCTAATGCTGCACTACAGTGGGAGGGGGACTCAAATTTGGAATATACCTTGGAAGGATCCACATTCCATCGTAATCAGTACTTGTTTGTTTAATTTTGTTTGCTATTAGAATCTAAATATGTATATATATTTTCACCGTTTACTAGTACAGCCTTTAAAGTTTCTTTGATTTGTATTGTAATTGGTTAATTTACGCCTAAAAGTTTACACGATCTATTTGTTTTGGAAGTTGATAAATTTTGAAAACCATTACCTAAAACAAGGGTCTAAATTCGAAACGAAAAACAAAGACTTTCTGATTATACCGTCGGAAATACGAAAAACAAAAATTGAAAATTGTTCCTAGCCCGCCGCAGGCGATTGGATCTATCACACATGTAGTAGCACTGCTTGGACCGCAGCACGTATATAACGATTTAATTCGTTTTCGATTTATCCGATAGCGATTGTTTGTTTGCTCCTGGTAAAACATGGTAGGTTTTGAATAAATATGTACCTACCTTTCGTGCTCGATCACATGCGGTTTGCAGTTTGTTCCTTTCTTCTATTGCACAATAAAGTCTTTGTGGCCACGCAGAGATTTCAGTTGCTTCTTCAATTTGGTCACCAAATCGGCTGGTTGCACCTGGTTAGGGAACAGAAAATAGTTATTAGGGACAACCTTACATATATAAAAGTAGTAGTTTGTTAAATTTTGATTACCACTTACCAAAATCGAGATGTCTCTTCCGACGGCATTCAGACGGTCCCGGATCTCATTATCCTTGAAGAATAGATTCAGCGGCCGTCCATTTATTTCCGTCAGCACCCAAAAGGTGAGCGAAAGACCATCACAGGATTGAGCCTGTTAAAACAGGAGTATTGTTATATTCTTTATCGTGTTCGATGAAACAATGATTGAACCAAACCTTCGGAGGCAAACCATGCCTCGCAGCTAGACTATTTGGCACCACGTCAACTATGGTTGCAGTGTTTCCATCGCGAATCAAACCCAAGCACTGACCATCCAGCTCCCGTCGGATGGCATAAACCCGACCGAACGGTATCCTTCGGATAATCAATTCCACCTATCAAAAGAAACCCATGAATAATTGAATTTCAGTTGAAATTTTGTTTCAAATATCTTACAAAAAGTCCCGGCGCTCCTCGGATTGCCTTGTGTGCCTCCGCCGCACTAGTAATCGCCTGACCTGCCACCGAAATCAGCTGGTCGCCAATGTGTAAGGCATTATACAGCACCGGGTGTTCCTTCTGTTTCCAACCGGCAACCCAAACAGCACCGAATGCGTCCACCAATCCAATCGAATTTATGCAATCCTTACGGCGCAACTGCAATCGAACCCCACCGGGATGCATCATTTCCCGACGCAACTGCATCACCTGTTGCTCCCGTAAGGTCATCTTCCGATTGGATCCATTCATCGATTCCAGCTGATTGATGAGTTGATGGTGAGGTCGGAATGGTTGCGGAGGTGATTGCAACCGGGACGCTCCGTTTAGTCGAGCCCTCATAACGGGATTTCCGGACGATTCAGGTTGCGCATCGGAAGTCGACGAGCTTCTTCGTCTCTGCTCGTTGATTTCGTTCCGAAATTTATCAACCGTTTGTTGAACGACTGGTTGGCGCCCTCGGGCGGGATCTCGCCCTCCAGCTACGACTGCATTCGTTGACCTGCTTATAACCATTTCGGTAAGTCCCCGTTGCAACATAGGCCTTTGAGGTTGTGGAGTATAGATGTTTTTATCCACTGGGGCCCGCTTTGAAGGGCTCAGATTACTGGAAGGAACTGCTGGGCTACTTGCCGATGGTAAGATTCCATTTTTATGACCAGACGTACTTGCAGCACCACCCTCCCCTTGATTCTCCTTATTTCCTTGGCCGTTTCGGAGAAGTTTGACTCGATTGAGCTGAATTTCGGAATGACTAGATGAACGTTGCTGTTTGCTAAGTAATGTGACTTTGCTCTTATTCAGCTTGGCTGCCACTGAACTGCCCGACAAAACCGGAGGTGACTGCAGACTAAAGGGTTGATCCAGATTATTGACTACTTGTATTGGTGAAGGCAGCAGAAACACCTGCTCATAGTGTTGCTGGTGCTGATGAGGAGGAGTTCTAGGCCTATCACATGACGAGTTAACCGAAATTTGTGTTACTGTGCCGAAATTGCTATCACTTTTGATTGGTGTCGATGAGGTCGCCACCGCCGCTATCACTGTGGACTGCACTGTTGAAACACTAGTTGAGCTGATGGTCACACTCCCACTGCTGCCGCTATTTCCATTATTGCCACTACTGCTACTAGTACTACTACTACCGTTGACAACGAGATTAGGTACTTTAACGGTTGTGATCTGTCGATCGTTGATCGATGCAATGATCGACGGTTCCTGATGATCCTGGAGGCTTACGTGTTGATGGTGATGATCGTATTCAACGTTGGACGGAATAATTTGCACGTTACTTTTGTAGTTATCATCGCTCAGGTCATCGGCAATCAGGGTACTGCCGTTGGACAGTTTCGTTACCAATTCCGGCTTCGGCGTGCGAAGTTTTGCTTTCGGCGAGGCCATCAGCTTCACTGGCGATTCACTATCGCTTGAACCGTTCGACACTTGGATAATGGTGACATTGGCGGAGGATTTGTCCGACTTTTGCGCCGATTTCCGGCGGGTTTTCTTCGGATCATCACGATGCCCGTGTCTGGAAAAAAAGTTCAAATATACAGTTAATAGTATAATTCGCGAAATACTGTTTTGTTTTGCATGTTTGCAAAAATGTATTTGAACCCACATATATGAGAAATCATAGTTTACCCAACATGTACAATCTAATTGAACCATCATTTGGCCTAAATAGCCAGACATATAAACAATTCAAGACCAACAATTGAAATGGCCTTAACTCCATTTTGTAAACAAACCTTGTAAGGCAATTTTCTCGCGAACCGAAACCTTCATTCGCAAACCTAAACCACAATCGAGTAGAGTAGAATTTTCCCTACCTGTTCATTATGTTGGTTTGCCTTTGCGGACTTCAGTTCTCGAGAAAATGGCCTTACAAGGTTTGTTTACAGAATGGAGTTAAGGCCATTTCAATTGTCGGTCTTGAATTACTAAATACAGCCCAAGTAATTTTGTTATTATTGAATAACGCAGTAGTCTGTGATAATCTGTGTCACTATTGTAAAGAAAAAATCAAGACCAACAATTGAAAAGGCCTTAACTCCATTTTGTAAACAAACCTTGTAAGGCCATTTTCTCGCGAACCAAAACATACATTCGCAAACCTATCACACAATTGGGTAGAGGAGAATTTCCCCTACCTTTTAATTTTGTTGGTTTGCGTTGGGGGCCTTTGGTTCGCGAGAAAATGGCCTTACAATGTTTGTTTACAAAATGGAGTTGAGACCATTTCATTTTTTGGTCTTGAAATATAAAATAAAATTCATTGCACTGTATAACGTTAACCAATAAAGACGTGTTTCAATCGCACTCTACAATTGGTTATGGGCTCATGATCCCTAACCGGAATATTCAGAAGATTTTTCATTGAAGCAGCAGTATGTCCACAAGCGGAATTTTGCGATCCGGACAGCAAGTTCAAGGGAATGGAGATGGCAACGGAAGAGGCAAGACTGAAGCAGGAAGCGTTCGAGTCAGAAGTTCCGTTGCGCTGCCAGCCATTGAAAAGCTGAAAGGAAGAGAGAATTATACGACGTGGGCTTTTGCGATGCGGATGATTCTGATCCGTGAAGGAAGCTGGTCTGCCATTGACGGAGACGGTGAAGATATTCCTGAAGACGTGAAGTTGCAGCCTCTCGAGACGATCTGCCTAAGTCTGGAGAGCTACAACTACAGCCTGGTTCAGGATGCGGAAACTGCGAAGGAAGTTTGGACGAAACTGTAATCTGTAGTTAATTTATCTTTTCAGAAACTGTAATCTGCATTCCAGGACAGCGGATTCCCCAGGAAAATAGGGGTGCTCAGAAAATTCACGCAATACGGCTAATCAATTGTGCCAGCGTTGAGGCGTACGTGGACTTATTGATGAGCACAAGTCACAAGCTCGCATCCGTGGGATTCAAGGTGGACGATTCTTGGCTCGCGGCGGTTCTGTTGATGGGACTTCCTGAGCAGTACGAGCCCATGATCATGGGACTCGAAGCGTCCGGTACGGCCTAGACAGCAGCAGCACAGCAAAACCAGCCGAAAGAAGTCCGGCGAGCTAAAGGACGGTAACAAAGGTGAGAAGCTGTGCTACAACTGCGAGAAACCGGGGCACTTTGCAGCCAAATGTCCCAATGCCAAAAAGTCGTCTTTGAAGCCAAGCAAGTCAAAATGACTGTGCTGTATTTTCGCTATTGGAGATGTAAGGACCGATGAGTGGTATCTGGATTCCGGTGCCACCAGCCACATGGCACGTTCGGATCAACCTTTCGTCAACGCGGTTGCCATGGACCATGACGGTGGAACAGCAAACAACAGCAACATGAAGGCCGTTGCAAAGGGAACAGTTTCCGTGGAAACTGCAGAAGGAAGCGTGAAATTTGCTAATGTGTTGAAAATTCCGGACCTAGCAACCAACCTGTTATCGGTCAGCGCCATCTGTAAGCAAGGAAACAAGGTAGTATTCACGGCGAACAAGTGCGAAGTCTGGGATGAAAGCGGCGAGCTTGTCATTACCGGAGTTGAAGAAGGCGGTCTCTATCGTGTCAGTCGGCCGGAAAATCGTTTCTGGTTAACAGCATCGAGTTGTGGCATCACCGTCTTGGCCATTTGAATGAAGGAAGCTTGAAGAAACTCAAGGAAGCGGCTAGCGGAATCGACTTCAAGAATGAAGCACTTACCAATTGTGTGTCGTGTCTCACGGGCAAACAGGCACGATTTTCGTTTGCCACCAGTGGTTCAAAAGCGAAGGAATTGCTAGAGCTGGTGCACTCCGACCTGTGCGGCCCCGTGAAGGTACCATCGTTTAAAAGAAGTCGCTACTTTATTACCTTCGTGGACGATGCCAGTAAGAAGGTAGTAGCAACAATCAATACGAAACTAACGATTTTAAATTGGCTCACTACTTGACTAGTCTATTGGTCCCAAGCAAACGATTTCTAGTCGAAATTCTAGTACTACGCAATGTTTGTTTTGATTCGCTATGAAAGTTTGACAGATAAAATGAGGGGTTATTGATTTTTCCTATGTTTCGAGGGGTGAATCGATTAGCTTGGGACCGAAGAGAGTACCAGAGCTGAGCCAAAAAGTTGAGCACGTCATTTCGGGACCTTCTAGTCTTAGAGTTACCTCTATGGTAGTAGTGTTCTTTCTTGAAGGGAAGAATCAGACGCTTAAAGCATTCAAGAAATTCAAAACTAGAGCCGAGAGACAAAGCGGGAAGAAGCTGAAGATTTTGCGCACAGACAATGGGACGGAGTACATCCACAAAAGTTTCCGTGAAGTTCTGGAACGTGAAAGTATCCGGCACCAAACCACGTGTCCGTATACGCCTGAACAGAATGGTGTTGCAGAACGCATGAACCGCACGTTGGTGGAGAAAACACGGTGCATGCTCAACGGTGCAAAGCTTAGTAAGCAGTTTTGGGCGGAAGCTGTTTCGACAGCTGCCTATCTGGCCAATCGATGTCCAACGCGGTCATTGGAGAACATAACGCCAGAAGAGGCATGGTCTGGAAAGAAGCCGCACCTCAAGCATCTCAAGATTTTTGGATCTCAAGTGATGGCACACATTCCGTGAAGCGAAGCGGAAGAAGTTCGATGCCAAGGCCAGAAAAGCGATCTTCGTCGGCTATTGTGAGGACACCAAAGGCTACCGTTTGTACAATCCTGACAGCGGTGAGTTTCAAATCAGTCGAGATGTTGTAGTCCTAGCAGAAGGTGAATCAAGTCCAACTTAGTGTTCTAGATGTACACAAATATATTTTTCCATTGGGGCAACCTAGTTTTGGTATTTTTACGATATTTTCTGAACAAAGCGTATAACTTTTAGGGCACATTGTAAAATGCCGGTAGTTTACAATTGATTCTAATGGATAACTCATTTCTGACAAAAATCCATATGAGACTGTTATGATTTTATGGGCGTTCTTAATTGAGAGATTTCTAAGCTTGGACTCTTTTTGCATTAGTAAAGCTCGATTCAAAGTAAATCTGGACGCACGGTTTAATGCACCACCGCGCCCCTGTGGTTGGAACAAAAACATTTGACAGGCATTTGTTGCTGTTTAATTGACGAAGAAATTGGTCGATTGATCGACGCATCCCGACATTACGGATCATGGAACTTGAGAAAAGAAAATTTATTGTGCACAAACATCTAAAGAACCCTTCGTGGTCTGCCTCAAAAATAGCAAAAGTGGTGAGTCTTGTAGTCAAACGTTACAAGGATACTCTGAGTGTGGATAGAGCACAGCGCATCTATCATAAAAGTGGCACTAGGGACAAAGAGCTGAGGAGAAAGGTGTTGAGGTACGTGAAAAGCAACCCAGGTGTCTCCATACGTGATTTGGCAAAGAAATACGATTCCAACTTTTCCACCGTGCGTAACATCCTTTCAAGAGAAGGATATAAGTGTTTTTGTGCCAGTAAACATCTGAATCGCTCCCTGAAACAATATTTAGTGGCCAAAAAGCGAGCACGATTACTATACGAACGAGTTTTGACGAAATTTGATGGCTGTATTTTAAAGGATAACGAAACATATGTCAAAAGGGATTATAAACAAATCCCCGGACGAAAATTTTACCTGGCAACTGGTCGTGGTGATGTCCCTTCCAGGTATAAATTTGTTTTTGTTGATAAGTTTGCTCGGAAACTAATGATTTGGCAACGAATCTGCAGTTGTGGCCTTAAAACCAAGGTTTTCATCAAATCTCACACAATGACGTCGAAGGTTTACATTAAAGAGTGTCTGAAAAAGCGGATTATAACCTTCATTCGGCAACACAAGACCAACGTTATGTTTTGGCCGGATCTAGCCGGCTGCCACTACTCTAAGGAGGTACTAGAATGGTATGCTGTAAACAATGTTAATTTCGTCGCCAAAGAGATTAATCCTCTGAATTGCCCTGAGTTCAGACCGATCGAAAAATATTGGGCAATTGTCAAGCGAAAACGTTGAGGATGCGGTAAAGAAGTGACAAATGCACAACAAATGCGTTTAAAGTGGAATAAGTTCGCCGATTCAGTGTCACCAGCGACTGTGCAGATCATGATGGCATCGATCACAAGTAAAGTGTGACAGTTCGTTCGAAACGGTGAAATGTAATAACTTGTTATATATCGTTTGAAAGCTGAATAAATACCCTTTTGTTTGTGTTGTTTAATTCTTGAGTTTTATGGGGGAATTTGCGACATTGCAAAAACATCCGATCAGAGATGAACCAGCCAATGGCTGAAAGTCTCTTTAATAAAGAAAGATACAGATAAAAAAAAAACATCCTCCAAAACTCCAGCAATTTCCGGAAATATTGGAACAACCAAAACATCGATGTTTGAGAGTCCCAGGAGTTCAAGGCACGTTGTTATTTTTTGGAGTGTCGAGAGTTCTGAAAGTACCAGAGTACCGACCGTAATATTCCAAGAATTATGTTAAAGGAATTTCACAAGTTTCAGGAGATTTGCAATATCTACACAAGATTTCAGCAAGTTCTTTAGAGTTCTGTTAGTTGCTGTAATTCTAGGAGCACCGTATGTTTTCGGAATGCATGAAGTTCAAAAAGTTCCAAAAGAACAGAGAGCGTTTAGAGATTTGTTTTTCCTTTGGTCGGGTTGTAATTACTGCTACCAACACACTGATCTTATGTGATGTAAGGGTAATGAGGTATTCGTATTCGTATTCGATACAGTTATCATTCATATATGCGCTTCTCACAAGAAGTCTTATTCAATGATGATGTTAAACATCATTCGAAGAGTTCTGGGATCAAAATAGGTCTCACTACAAGAATCCTTATTCGATTGTGATGTTCCGTATCATTCTAAAAGTTCTGGGACCTCTACAAAGACGCGCCAAAATGGGTGTTCTTAGTGACAAAAACAAGCGATGATACTGATATTTGACCATGCATCAGAACCCTGGTTCAAACCTTTTGTTATTTCCCATCTCAGTTCCCTGGCTCATGATCGTCAACAAGAAGGGGCAGACTTCGATGTGGTAGATCTTACATCGTTAACGTAGCACGAAAAGGTTTTATACTCTAAGGGGGTTTCGAGAATTACTTGAGTTTCTGGAGCTCCCAGAGTTAACCTTACATATTAACCTTTCTGAAACTGCAGGAGTATTCTCAGAATTTTGTTTACCTTCTGTGTTCTATGTTCTATAGAACTATGATTACTAGACTGATGCAAAATTTGAAATTTTCGCTCCACAGTGTTCAAACGGTTTCAAATCGGGTCCTGATTAGCCTACGAAAGTTTTAACTCATTTGATAAGAAACTGACTTGGCACAAACCATTTGAAGTTTATATGGAAATTACTATGGGAAAACAAAACTTTTTGTTCATTGTCTTCTAGCCTCTTTAGGTATAGTACTGTTACCAAATTCTATTAATATTCACATGGAAATTTTTATCAGCTACAACTTTGCAAAACATCGTTTTTCAGCCAAACGTCAAATTAAATAGTTATTAATTGTTTAAGAAATTGATAATCTTATGACATGATTAAGCAACTGTATTGTGGGCAACACTGTATTCTGCAGTGTGACATAGTAGCCATGATTTTTGTCCTCTATTCTACGCGCCATAAACACCAATGTTGCCTGCTGAACAGTTGATTGAGCGTAATCATAAGACATCAGTGAGTTGAATCATTAATAACTTTTGTTCCTTACATTTGATCGACAACTGGTCTTGAACAAAGTTGTAGCTCAGAAAAGCTCAGCTATCGTTTTCTAAAGTAGAGTTAACTGGTGAATTTTGAGATAGATATGAACCGAAATTATGGTTTCTCCACAGTAATTCCCATATAAACTTAAAATGGTTTGTGCCAAGTCTGTTTCTCACTAAATGAGTTCAAATTTTATGAGGTCCCAGTTTGGAACCGTTTGAGCGGTTCCAAACTGGGACCTCCATGGAGTAAAAATTACAAATTTTGCATCAGTCTAATGATTACCCGTGCAATTCTCATAAAATTATTAACAATTCTTGCTGTATTCCCTAGGAATTACACAAAGAATTCTCCTGAAAACATCTCTGTTGAGTATTTACTAAATTTTGGAATAATCTTCAGAATTCTCTATATATTCCCTAAGAACTCCCGCCTTGGGATCTCTAAAGATGATTACAGGAACAACCTTGAAATTCTACATACAGATTTCCGTGCAACTTAAAATACTCCTAAGAGTGCTTTTGGAATTAGAATTTTTGGAATTCTACTTACAAGTACCGTAGTCCGAGGGAAAATTGATCACCGGGGAGAAATTTTTCAAAATACCTTGCATTTTTTTTTTTTTTTGTCTCGCACCTAATTTTTCAAGATGGCGTATTCTATATTTTTCAATAGCACATAAACGACCCATCTGATCTAAATGACGTCTGAGATAAAGTTGGCCCCTAGCGAACAATTATGCAAAGTTTCATGCAAGTCAGAGTGGGAAAATAAAATCGATTCGTCAGTTGACGTAACTGCTCTATTGTGAAATCCACAAATATCCTGCGGCCATTAAAAATGATTGACGAGATAAATCAATTAAACTCCATGTATCGAACCACCCGAATAATAATCGGAGCATATATCTGCATCAGCGCATTAGGAAATTCCCAGCACACAATCGCCTAGTGCGAATCTCAATTCGACAAATCAATAACTCATAAATTGAAGCAAAAAGCTGGACAGGTATCTATTTGCTGGTCTAAAAATGTGGGCCGAGCCAAGCTCGCTAATGGATCTAGTAATAGTTTGAAATTCAATCCTGGCTCAACGGACCAAATCATGGTTTTCCCGAACTGAGCTGGAGATGCTGATGATGATGATGCTGTTGGCAGCCCGGCACACGTTTCAGTTCAGAATCACAGATAAAGTACACCTACCAATAGTACCAATCTCGAGCGCTCTGTGAACCGTACTTTTGCAATTACAACTAGTGTCGGAATTGGATCTAACGAACAAGACGTAGGAGTAGAGTAGGTACCCTCACCCCACCGCTTGATTCGTGCGAAAGCTCAAACCCTATATTTATAGAAATATGTATCACACAGCCTGGGCGAAACTAATGTATGTTTTTCAATAAAATGATAAATATTACCATTAGTCTATCTCCGAAGCGTACATATCTACGCCTCAGCAGGTTCTCAACCGTTTGCAACCGGCCGGTACGCCGGTGAAAAAAAGGCGATGGGATGAAGAGATTGAGCCTGATGGCCGTATGCAGGTGAGGGCACTGCTTGCGTCAAGCTATTCTGCAAGTGCAAATGTATTTCAAATAACATTTTAGTATCACATTTAGCAAGCTTTGGGGGTAGGTTGTTAGCGAGTTTCTGCTCTTTTACTTTCAATAGAGTTTTCTTTGGATAAACAAAACCCCTAGTCACGCTTTGGTTGGAGCCTGACACAGGAAATCTAATTTTAAAACTACTTAAACCCTTTTTCTGCGTGCTCTGCTCTGTTCTTTCGCTTTGGCAAAATAGCCCATCCCACACCATCCAGATTTGTATACGGAAAGAAGAAACCACCAAATTCATCTCTGGGGAACCTAACTTACCTTGTCTTGGAGAACGGTGATGAAGATATCGTGATTGGCTCGATGGAGGATTGGGATCCTGCCGCCGTCGCTGATAATAACGATGATTCATTGCCACTTTCCTCCCCGATTGCTCCGTTCCGGTTGATGCCAACACTACTGCCACTTCTGCCGCTACTGCTGCTGCTGCTGCTGCTGCTACTGCTCCTACTACTGCTGCTGGAACTGATGGTACCAGTGCTGTTGCTGGCGTCAGCTGAAATGGGAACCGAAAGGAGGGGACACCATTATTGAATCAAATTTAATATGAAAGAGGAACCAGTCAGTCAGCGCCAAAGCAACATAGCACAAACACAAAAAAAGACAGGAAAGTGGTGAAATTGAAAGTTTTCGTCGTACCTACATAGGCATACCCTCTGTATGACAAGCGCGTTCTTTGTGTGCTACCAAACGAGTCGCAGGCACGAATATATTTTGCAAACTGCCAGTGATACGAGGGATAGGCGGAGCAGACGTTTAAAGTGGATAGTCTGTATATTATTCGTTTGGGTCTGGTCATGGAAAGGTGAGTCACGTGAGAAAGGCAGGAAAGCTGAATGAACTCGTAGAATGGGACAATTCAAACGATTTATTTCACACTTATTTGCAATATCCTGTTGCGTGATTGTGGATCCTATATTTCAAAGCAAATCTAATAAATTTGGTAAACATGACTAGTTCGATAACTTTGGTATTACCGATAGTAAATGGGTATTTTGTAGACGTATATATCCAGTCTCTCAAACTTAATTATTCAATTCACTTCTTCTTTTTCATCGTGAGTATCACACCCTAAATGGAACCCAAGGCAATAGCTTTTTAAGCACTTTGACTACTTCTCAACCTCTTATCATTATTGCATTTGTATATTGTGCGGCAAACACAATGATGACTCTAAATTTCCAATCTGAATATCTTTTTGGCCTGACCAACAACCTAGCTCATTATCCACGTATTCCATGTATACCAGATATTTTAGGTTCTCCTATCGTCCTGGCGGAGTACAGATCTACTACTAGATCAATCACGACTGGGACAGTTCCTTAAAAACGAACAATGTCCAAACAGATTCACAGAGTTTAGGCGCACAATTTAGGGGACAGGGCTGGTAGTGCTGATGCGATATAATAGCAGTGACTTTAGTGACTAAAATTACGGAAAAAGTGACCAAATAGTGACTTGTAAATACTAAATAAGTAACTATTTATATGGTAACTTAGAAATTCAAATACGGATTGATATTGAAATAAACTTTTTATGTCATGGAACTTAAAATCAAATTTCATAAATTCCTAATTTAATCGAATCTCACAACGGAATCTCCTGTGAAGAGCATTTCAAGTGATTTGAATAATTTACTTTTGTTTACGTTATACATAATGACTAGCAAATAGTAAATTCATTTTTTATGATCTTAAATTTGATTCTGCGTTCGAAATCTTTAAATATTTGATATATCTAGGTAGATAACTTTGATAAGTCGCTAAGGACTTTTCACAGAATTTCTTCAGAATGATCTCAAGAACTTGTTTAGAATAATTCCCCTTCTCTTAAACTTAGAGGTAAATAAGCTTTTACAAAAATAATATTGCACTCTTGAAATTCTTTGCTGAACAATCAACAAAATTCTTATAAATACATTATTTTCGTAGTTGTAAATGCTTAATATCAAATATCAGAATTTAAGTGGTCATTTTATACGATAGATGAGGAGATGAAAGTAAAGAGTTGATAGTTCCGTTATAGTGTGACAGTGTGAAATTTGTATATAGAAAGTAGAAAGCGAACAAAGGACAATTTTGAGGAAGGTACGAATAGGGAAAACCTTCTCCTTTACCAAGCTCATCCATTAATGAGGGATGGTGAGGGGTTTTTCCCCCTACCACCACTGGCAAAAGGGATGATCGCCGATTTGCTCATATACCTCTGATGTGCGGTAACAGTTCTATCGATTGTTTCACACTCAAATCGCCATCTGACGTAAACAACTACGCGATTCGTACCTTCCTCAAAATTGTCCTTTGCTCGCTTTCTACTTTGTATAAACAATTTTCACACTACCGTACTATAACGAAACTATCAACTCTATTATTGAATCTCCTCATCGATCGTATAAAATCTCCACTTTTAGTCTGATATTTGACGTTAAGCATCTCCGACTATGTAAACCGTTAAATTCACGCATGAAGTAATAACACATAAAAAGTTAAAGTAGATTATTTTGAAGGCTCCTTCCATAAATCCATCCTCAGAATTTCCATGGAATTAACCTCAGAAATTTCAGAAATTTCTGCTTAGAATAATCTTGAACTCCTCCCTTGCATTCAATTGGAAATTCAATTCGTATTCTCCTTAGAATCCCCATAGTATTTCCTCAGAATTCTCAATACAAAAATCCATCAGAATTCCTTTAAGATTGAACCCTCAAAATTCGATTCTATTGGAATTCTTCTCGGAATTTATTTCGAACTCTTTAGAATTCTCTTGGAAGTATTGTCAGAAATCACCCAGAACTCTTTAAGAACTATCCGCAGAGACCATCTTTGAAGTTCACGGGATTTAAATGAAATTCTCATCAGAGCCCCCTTAAGCAAAATTTCAGAACTAATTGGACCTAGAATCCTCATGCAATCATCATAGAATTCTTCTCAGAACTCTCGTTAAAATGCACTCTCAATTATATTAGAATTATTTCCAAAATTGTTTCGGAGCTGAATTTTGCGTCTCTAGTAATTTAAACAATAATCAAAAGCGACGCTCGTATGTGTTAAGCTATGTTTAACTATATAGGTAAAGCTGGCTTAAGATTTAAGCGGAGAAGAAGAAATTGGTCCTAATTTTACATGAGACTTTCGTAGTCTGTGCTTTGGTATTCTTCTCTGATATATTATTATTATTATTATTATTATTATTTAATTTTTTTCATCGGACTATTGTCTACATGAAACAACCTTAAAGCTAAAACAATTCAAGTGTTTCTAATCCGTGCCAAAAAGCGAGATGAAGATTCCCCAAATTCGAATAATTCTTCGACAGCCGTAAACGTACGCATCATAGTTGTTAGTGGTTCGTTGTAACCGAACGCCGTTCGATGGTACCGCGGTTGGAAAAGGGTACCACTTCGTAATGTTCTCGGTGGTACCAAGATCGCTGAACTGGTCGGTTCTTTGAAGAACCACACCGTTGATGGCATAGTCAAAAACAATCGGCTGCCTGATGCGGTAATACGACATTACCATACATTTAGGAATGCTGAGGGTAAGCTTATTCCGACACCAATCAACGAACAGATCCAATACCGATTGAAGACGAATGCAATCCTCAGCAGTCCGCACCACGAAGTACAGCTTTAGGTCATCGGCATACGCAAGCTTACAGCCATCTCCAAGTAGAAGAAGTGCGTCGTTGATGTACAACACAAACAGCAACGGGCCAAGATTGCTACCCTGTGGTACACCTGACGAGTTCGTGAAATACGAGGAAGTACTGGAATCGAGTTTCACTCGCAGAGACCTGTCAGTCAAGTTGGAGCACAACCACGAAGTCAAACGGTCCGACGCACCGAGTTTGGATAGCTTTGCCAACATAATGTCATGGTTGATCGTATCAAACGCTGCTTTTAGATCAGTGTAGATGACGTCTATTTGTGCCCCATTTTCCAGTTGCTCAAAACATGTCGTGGTAAAATTTAGAAGATTTGTGGTAACCGATCGTCCAGGCATGAAGCCATGTTGGTCACTAGAGATATAGCATTTGGTGTGCTCAAGAATGAAACCACTCACAATTATCTCAAACAGTTTTGATGCTGCAGAGAGATTAGTAATTCCTCTGTAGTTTTTAACGTCACGTTTATCTCCTTTCTTGTGTACCGGAACCATAAATGACTCTTTCCAGATTGCAGGAAATTTCGACTCTACAAAAGATTTGTTGAAGATTCTGCAAAGCGGTTCAACAAGCGCTCCAATGGTACGACAATACACTGCAGAAGGAATGCCATCTGGTCCAGGCGAGAAGGTACATTTCATTTTCTTGGCGGCATTAGTTACCATAACGGGCGTTATTTCAAAAGTGTTTATGTCAACAAGGTTTGAAGACACATCCGAAACAGCCGAGACAAGTTCAGATGGATTCTGCGGCAAAAACCGACGAAAAATGAGCAGCAAAAAGCTCACATTTCTCCCCGCCTATCGACGATTCAATGTCATTGAAAAAAACACTTGCAGGCATTGTTGAATTTTTCCTCTTCGAGTTTACATAGCTCCAAAAGCTCTTGGGGTTTCGCCTTAAATTAGTTTGCACTCGTAAAATGTACGATTTGTAGAGCGAAGAGTTTAGATTACGGTACTCGTTACACGCCAAGTGAAAACTACGCTTATTTGCCAGGGAACGGTATCGCCGAAGTCTACGTTGCGAAGCATTTCTATTTCGTTTTAGTTTTCGTAGCAAAGCGGTGCTCCACGCAGGAGAAACAGCAGGCCGACGAATCGGTACGTTTGTATCCATCCAATTATTTAGCACAGCACACAACGTTTCAGCCATTTCATCAGCATTCAGTCCATCGAAAAGAAGATCCCAGTCAGTGACGGAAAGGAAGTCCATTAGAACATCGAAATCAATCTTGCTATAGTCTAACGCAAGCTCATCACTCGCATTCAGCAGCAGTGCACCGTCATCAACTAGAGATGGTAAGCAGACGACTAGTGGCGGATGATGAAGATCAACTGGCAAGAGTGGTGAAACAGATCTCGAGATTTCCACAGGAAAGTCCGTATGGCAAAAGAACAAATCCAGGATGCGTCCTAAGTGGTTGCGCTCGAGATTTCTCTGATGCAGGTTGTGGAAATCCATGCCATCAATCAAGAATGAGCTAGCAACTGGTAAAGGAACAGAGTTCACAGGTCGAATCTCGCCATCAGCCCAACTCCAGGATATCCCAGGTTGATTGTAGTCACCGCATACCAGCAAGCAATCGCTGTCAGAGCCACTGTTACAAAGCTCTTGGATCGATTCAATATGCCCATTCAAAACGCTGAGATCCTTGCTCTTGTCTGGAGGAACGTAAATTGCACACAGCAATTGTCGCTTGGATCCAATCCTCGTCGATACACACACTTGTTCTATCGTATTCTCCGCTCGTTGCAACGACACTGCTACTGATGAAACGATGATGTACGGCAATTAGGTACACATTGTAGTTGCTTCCGAAAAGCTGCGTCGAATTGATAGCCTCGTTAAGCCCCGTCTCGATTAAAATGATGACGTCAAAATTGTACTCCAGGACGTTGCAGTAAAAGTCGTCGATCTTGGTGCGCAGTCCACGTACGTTTTGGTAATAAACCCATAAACGACTAGCGTCACGGGTCGTGTTCTGCAACATGGACATATTTGGCGCGGGAATATTTGGTGAATGGTACAGATACTCACCTCTGGTGGAAACCCTAGGGTTTCCACCGTCCACAGAATGTCGCAAAGAATGATTATTGATAATGGTGCTAACCCTAGGGTTTCCACCGTCCACATGATAGAGCCTTAAGTATTTGTCAGTGGATTGCCGTTGGATCCAGACTGGTTTTTTGAGTAGTCGGTGAATTCACGGAATAATATCCCATCAGGCCACGTAGAAGCGTCGAGAGCTAGTTCTTTAAGCGATGGATCCAAGCCAACTTTGAAGGAAATGAAAGTCAGCTTCGTCATATCCACTTCCTTGGGAACGAGACGCACGACGTCAGCAGGTGTTGTTAGATCCAAGCAGCGAGAAGTAATTTTTTGAATGTCCTCAGCAGTTATTAACGGGTGTAATCCGGACAGGTAGAGCCAGAACTTTGGAGGGGAGATCGGTGGTGTTAGACACGGTACAGACAAGTCACTGAGATCAATTGCATTGGTCCCACGTACAGAAGAAGTGCCAATCGGTCCACCTTCATTACCAGGACGAAGTTTAACACCAAGTCTGGGCCAGGCATTTCCCTTCCTTGATCGATTCGATGGTCGCTCAGCAGGAATATCCATGGAAATGCACTTGTCAACTTTATCACTCAGCGATTCCACCAAGTTGAACAGTTGTTGAACCTGAGCCGGTAAGCCATCAGGTGACGGAGTCGTGTCGTGTGTGAGCTCATCAGTAAAATACTGTTTCACACTTCTGCCATTCATTTTATCCCGGCAATTTGAACAAACGAATACAGCCTTGCCTTGCGATAATAGGTCTTTGCTCGCACGACTGAGGTTGAAACCACAACATTGCATGCTGATGTGGAAGTAAACCTCACAAAAGCCGCAGCGCAACGGCTCGATTTCGTTGATTTCCAACTGGCATTCTCCGCATTGTTTTTTCTCCATCCTTACAGCGAACAAAACAAAACTCAGTGAACAGCAACAAATGATAGCGTTAGCCCGAATACAGGAATGTGGTTGAAAATTAAATCCTTCGGAATCGTCCAAAACAGCAAATTCACAAATCAACTCCACAATTTAGCGATGAAAGCAGGTCCAGATAATACGTCAACGTTGAAAAAACGATTAAAAACTACAGTCAAACGAATTAAAAATAACTTTTAGCGGACAAAATGTTAACGCGAATGTAACACACAATGGAAGCGATATGCTTCCTATCTTGGTGTCATCCCTAAAATCCTTTAAAATTTTCTTAAAATTTACTTTGGAGTTCTTAATCATCCTTGAAAGACTTTTGAAAATCTATCACAGACAAATTCCTTTGGAAAATTTCCAGGATTTACAATTTATTTTTTGGGAAAGGAGATATATTTTTCCCGATTTCGATTAAATCGAAATTGTAGGCATTTTCCAATAATTTTCCTGGTGTTCTAAAAGTTTTGCGGTTTTAAGCTCTTAATCTAATGAATTAAAATGCCTGATTTTTACCGAACAGTTCAGCAGTTGAAAGTTCGGTAAAAATTACCGAAGTCGGTAATCATTTCTAAGTGTGAAGCCTATGGTAAAATTTAACCAAATCTGTATAAAATTTACGCGTTAAATGAAGTGAAAATTGATCTTGATTATTAAGTACTTTCCCTAATTTATTTTGATTTTCAGAAAATTTCCTTTTCAAAGCATAAAAGTTTTATCACGAACCAAAAAAGTCTTAATAAGGCAGGAAGAAATATTAAGTTTCACTTTTGTAGATACGAGACATCAGATATTAATAAAAAAGTTTTGATGTTTTGAATAGTCATATTGAAAGCATTCTGGATTTGATAGCTACACCGCGACACGCGCGCGAGGAACCTAAGTAAAAAAAAACAGTGAAGAGTTATTAAGGTAATTCAGTTATAGATACCTTAGCTGTTTCGTAACAAGGGAAATTAAGGTTTGAACAAATCTTCAAGATTTTGGTACTCGAATGTTGTTCATCATTCTGGAACTCAAACTTGCAATACGCAAGACATGGAAAAATTCAGTAAGCAACAATGAGAAGGAGAAGTTTGCGTGATTCTGAAACAAAATAAAATAATTTGGGAGAGGAAAAGTTCTTAGCGCAAACCGCAATTTAGCATATCAATACAAACAAGAACCTGCTGCAGAAATTTAGATTGAGTTCTTATTCGAACCGTAATTCATTCGTAAGTTGGGAACCAAGGGGTAGTTAACCTATGTAAAACAAACGTATCGTGCAATTCTTTCAGAATGAATCATCAGGCAGTGAAAGCTTAGCTTCTACTAGGGTTCCTTCACCTTCTTCGCGACCGCAAATAACACATATATTGTTGAATATACCAAAGAATGTACATACTGTAAAACGGAGTAACATTGACAGTTTTTTTTTTGTAATTATATTCTTAATGTTTTTTTACAGCAATGAATGTTTTTCAAATGTTATTTTTTTAAAGTACTGGATCTGCAGTCAATTCAGTAGTTATATGTTTAATGGAAATTTCTTCATTTGCACTATTTTTTAGTCTTGTAACCGAACATCAGTATTTTGATTTAAGGTTACTTTGATAATGCTCGATGAATGTAGAAAAACATGCGTGAAACTCAAATAATTTAGTTTAAGAAATATGAAACATTGAATGGGAAAACATCATAAGCAAAAAGCAGACAACATTGAATTTGTAATGGCTATATCGGAAATGCATTTCATAAGTGATTGTTTGAGTGCTTTTTCGAACAACGAAGAACAACAAAATTGTAAGACATGATGATGATGATGATGATGATGATCCACTCATTGTAGCACGGAAACTAAGTCCGATAGCAGTAGGCGCTCCTCACTGTTTGATTTGATCAAGCTTAATAACCTCTGATTGTCCTCAACATGTCACTGTATGAAGGGCGAAAAACGGTTTTGGTGGATCGATAGGTAAATTCACCGAGAATCTCCTTCCAGCCACATGATCATACAATTGGTCAAAAAACGAGCCGTCCGACAGTAGGATACCCCAATGATTGTGGAGAAGAGCATGCCCTTTTTCCACGAGACGTTAACAACAGGGAGTTGATAATTTCACTCTCCCCATCCAAATCGCTTATATCTCTTGTGCCTTGATGGTCTCTCCCAATCCCAGCATTGTTTTGTATATATGAGCAATATTGAAAATTTAAAATTTAAAACGATCACCAACTTTCGCTGTTTCAGAGATACCCCGTTTTACGGTACCTGAATTTAGTCATCACCCACAACAACGGGTCCCCGCAGACCAAATTGTAAATCCCAACAGACCTGTGATTCAATGGATATGCACTTTGCATATCCGGTCAATCATCATCGCACGAACCGGCAGGGGAGCACCATTCACCACTAGTGAGCTGTAATGCAAGAGGAGACGACCGACGTAAACGTTACTTAAACCTAGGTACGTTCCATTCTGGGACGAATTGTAAATAGCGAATGGCGTCGCGGTCCTAAATTGTTCAAAAAAAAAAGCCGGTTGTCTGTTGGGGTAGTTGGTTGTGGAACGAGACGGTGGCACGTGGCGCGACTAATTCAATACAATTGTCCTCCGCTGCAAAAACGCTAGTAAGCTAAGAGAGCTGAAGTGCGGAGAAAAGCGTCGCGCGGCTTTGGTTAATGTTTTTTTTTTTCAAACAATAGAACTAACACGCTTCGATGCGAAATCGTCAAATGCTTGTCCAGCACATCATACCTCGCGCTTTGCTATTCGCAGCCAAGCAAAACGTGAGCTTTTTTGTGCAGCTACCATATTTACCTGAGGCGCGATTGGCGTTGTGCTGCTTTAGGGTTACATTTGCAAACGCACCATAAATTAGGACGGCGTCAATTATCTGTCAGTACGTACTGTACTCGGTAGACTTTCATTGGAAAGGCTTGCTCTGCCAGAAGCAATATTTTACGTAGACCTACTGATGACGGGGTTTGTTGGGAGTTGTATGATTGCTCAATGAATCATGGTAACCGCATCAGCTCTCTGATATTGCAAAAACCTGATTGGGCAACTCATCGATAGTTCGGCGTACGATTTATTTCGATTCCAGACTTTTGGATGACTACGAATAAGGGGAACTACCAGAAATTCCGACAAAACTGCCGTTTCATTCAAAGTCTTATTTTACGTCTTCTTGGCTATTCTGACACTATTGTGCAAATCTTGCAAATTTATAAAACTCCATCCATCATAATTTTTTTACTATGTCCCAGAATCATGACAAATTTTCGCTCACAAAATCTTGAAAATATCTTCATCTAGTTTGGAATATTGGAATATTAACTCTCTCTGGTATTCCTTCATAATTTGATCTATAATGCGCTAGGAATTTTCTGCAGAACACTCTTTGCATTAATTTTTGCAGTATTAACTTGAGATTCCCCAAAGAAATCTCCTGAAAATTATTATGGCAATTATCCTCACCATTCACATGGAATTATTCTTGGAGCTTCCTTTAAATTATCGTGTCCTATAAATTCAATGAAATGCTTCTAAGAATTCACATGGAATAACACCTACACTGAAAAAAGTTTTCATGTAGCTTTCATTGGAAACGCACATGATTTTCATTCATAATCAAAATTAATGGATTTCATCTGAATTTCACATAACATTTATGCGATCACATGAATTGTATGTGATTTTTCATATGAATTTTATCGGCCTCATAATATTCATGTGATTTTGTGCTGGGATTTGCTGCTATGTGATCACAGGAAATTCACATGGATTTCATTCATTAGATATGTGTTACATTTTTTGAGTGTAGTAATTCTCTTGAAATTATTCGGTATTTCCTCCAATTGAATTTTCAGCTAATCAATCTTAAAAAAAGATTGTCTAGTGCTATTAATCTCCGTATCAAAATTCAAAATATCCGCACCGTAGAGCCACACTCTGTGTTTTCACTGAAGGTACACTTGAGAGTGCTCTCGACAGCATTGCGAAATCTGGTTCTGGGTTCTGAATGTGACCAGCAGCTTGCTTGGCACTAGTTTGAAACTTAAACATGAAACTAAAATGTTTTTAAGTTTCTGACATGATGAGGTACTTCAATACATTCCTTTTTTAATGTTTTCTAGGTTTTCCTGGAAGACACCCTGCGATTTCATACTTATGGCGGGTACTGTAATAGGAAGACGCCTGTGATTTAACCCACGATCTTCGGTTAAGTAAGCAAAAACGGTCGCTACTAGACTACCGAGCTCCTTTTCTGGGCGGTTTTCTTTTGTGGCTGAGAGATTTTGCAAGCCTGTATTAGAGCATTTTCAGGTGAAATCAGCCAGAAAAAAAACAAAATTGTGAAACTTTCAACACGAAAAAATGTATAAAAGATTATGATTTTCCATAGATTAAGAGACCATTTCGACTCAAGACTAATTTTGTTTTCACATATCAAGAGCAACATGTGAAAAGGACATACAACTTTTTTGAAAACGAACCTTTATAGGCCCTCTTCTCGCCAACCGATGGTCGCCTACGCAAACTAACAACATCATCGGGAAGGGGAAAGCTTCCCCTATCTGGTGATGTTGATGGTTTGCTTTGGTGTCATATGGGTGGCGAGAAAAGGGCATAAGAAGGTTTGTTTATAAAAAAGCTTGTATGCCCTTTTCACATGTGGCTCTAGACAAGGGAAAGACATCTGTACTTAGAGTTAATATATTTGCAGCGAGTAAATTTGAGCTACTCACATTTACTCAAAAATGATCAAAGTAGTCTCGATTTTCTGATCAAAGAAAATATCGTCTGACAACATATTAAATATGCTGATTTTGGTTTTTAATATACACACAGTTCTTAAGCACTACTCTTGGCCAGACCAAGGATCGATTGGTTAAAATGATGTCGTTGAAAATGTTTGGTGATGTGGTGGTGTTATTTCAGGACCGTGCATGTTGATACTCGCCCAGAGATTTAAGAAGATTCTGGCTTGTACGGTAACAGAGTCCTCTCATCTTGTTGATTTAACTTCGGAATCCTACATAAAAGTTGAGGTGTATCGTAGATTAGGTTAGCTGGTGCCTCCCTTAGCTCAGTCGGTAAAGGCGCAGCTACAAAGGAATTTTTCGGGTTGGAAAATTTCTCGACTACCCTGGGCATAGAAGTATGATTGGACTTGCCACACAATTATACCACTGCAAAAATGGTACAGGCATCGAAAGCTGTCAATTAATAACTGCGGAAGTGCATCTAGAACACTAAGTTGAGAGCACGCAATAAGCTAATATGCAATATGCAATAAGCTTGAAATGCGAAGAAGAAGAAGAAGAAGAAGAAGAAGAAGATTAGGTTAGCTCTGGCATGTTCAGTTTATGTTGATTGAACGTTGAAGTAATTCTCTTTCGTGAGAGTTGGTAATATGCTGGTTCACAATAAATTAATTTAGTATTTGTTCATATCTAGGTTCATATTGTATTCAGTTTAGTTTAGTTCAAATTAAAGTTCTTTAGTTTTAGGATTTAGCTTTAGTTTATAGTTAAGATTAGGATTAGGTTTATACAATATTAAAAAAAAACATCAAGTTTTAACTATGATCCGGCCACATTCAGAATATTGTCATTCTTGATCATGACGATCTGTCCCACCATGGCAGCGAATTGAGGTTTGCAACCTTTCGTTGCTCGATACTGTATTTGATCAAGATACTCTGGGTACCATCAGGCCCAAATACGCTGGAATAACTTCTGGGTGAGTTGCCAGTGGTCCAGACGGTTGTCCGGCGTGTTAACATGACTTGGCACCGGAACGACTTGCAGGCTTGAGCCTACCATGAAATCGCCTGGCGTTAGAGCCTCAGTGAGATTGGATGGAACCGGTGTTAACGGTCTCGAAATGTCATCGTCGCCCACTGGTCAACCACCATAACCGGTCGAACTCCGGACGAAGCTAGAACAGCACTACCGTTCATACTGGCGACAACGCTCTGATGAGACAACGAAACCCTACCCCAAGCTCCTCCCCTGATCCTATCCTTCAAAAATGTACCCTTCTAACCTCGAGTAAGCCGCGAGTAATCGGCCCAACTCCTACTAGACATAGAATTAAGTGAATTTTGTTACATACAGTGAACAATGAATTATCGGCTCCGTAAAGCTAACGCGATTGAGCCTTCCAAATAAACGAACTAGATAAAAAAAAACGGTCTCGAATTGAGGCACATTTCGATCGGTGTTAACAGCTTTATCATGCCCTCTTGAGGATGCTGATGTTTGGCCAATTTCACGTTTATTATTGTTTTTGCACTTTTCGTCGCAGTTCTAATGGAATACTGGAATAGATTATTAGAATAATTTTTAAGATTGCTCATCATTGCGAACTGGACAGTACTAGTTTCAACCTTGCTTTCAAAATAACAATCGTAATCAGGTTGCTATGATGTGTATACGATATTGAGCAATGCGATTTACTCAGAGCTACTCAAATTTAACTCCGGTTTTACACATGATCGGTAGGTGTCTTGCCCCCAGGCTTTAGATATGTATTTTTCAAAAAATCATAGCTCAGACATGATTGTAACAAGTTGTAGTGAATCAATTGAATCAATGCTCGCACACCTGGACCCTTCTTACACGAAACGAAAATCAATTATTTTATTCATGTGCTTCACTTATACATTTTTGCCAAAACCTAAGCCTTATACATTCCATAAGACATACCACATAGGTCATATAAGAATGCATTAAAGGTATGTGTGACCGCTTATACATTTCATTTGACACATGATCGTCATTAACTTTTTGCAAGGCGTCTGTTTATTACTTGACTTATACATTTTATGAATAATCAGCAATAGAAATTTGCCAAAAGGTATAAGGAGATTTCTATCCGTGTATCGACTCATCAACTCATGGACCGAGGACCAACGGATGATTAGTATTTGATGTAATCTATCAGCAGTGCTGTTAATTTTTATATCATTCGATTGAAGATGAACCAATACAACAATTCAATCAATTCTGTGAAAACGAATTCTCACATGACCATAATTTGAAGAGCCCCTTTCTCATTCGAAGCTCATTGTCACTGTCAATTGAGTCACTCACTTTCATTTGATATACGACAGTGGAGTATGGAAGAAACCATACAAAATGGTCCGAACAGACAATTCGAACCGATGTCGACCCAATGTCGTGTTGTTGTCGGGTCAATTTTGGGTTTATGTCGAGTCATCGTCGGATTGGGATTTGGTAGAAGTCAGGTTGGTATCGGGTTGGCTTAGCTTTTTCGCTGGAATGTCGACAAGAGCTCCGTTTGTGTGTAGGTTACACTCAATTGGATAATATCAAGCGTTTTTCAAATGAGAATGATCCATGCCTTCGTCGAATGAAATCCAAGCCTCGTTACATTACTGAGGTGATATATTCAGGCCTCCATTGTAAAAAATCGTTAATAATAGAAATCGGTGGAACGATTCGGAAAAATAATACGTATATTTAGATAACTGTGGCGTACGCCTGATCCGGTTCGGAAGACATTGTTAACTGCTTTCGAGGATTTAATTTAATTGAAATAGTTTATTGTAACCGATAATGAACGATCGTCGGTCATAGCTTGTTGTGATGTAAGTGGCACGGTGGCCTTAGAGCGACCGTTTTTGCTTACTGAGCAGAAGATCGTGGGTTAGAACCAAAGCCCCTTACACTACTGAGCATAATGACATTCGGTTAAGAAAACGAGTACGTAAAAGAAGCCATATTTGAGTTTAGGGAAGACCTGTTGATTGGAGATCCATATCAAATTCTTCTCAAGAGCAGTTGTTGTCTTCGTTGGTGAGGTCGTCGAAACATAGTAACAACAAATTAAACGGAAATTTGATCGTAATTGTTTTGTGAGCAGTTTCTATTGCATGCACTCCGCAAGTTAGGTTGGACTGTATTTCTTCTGCAATCTTACCCAGCTCGATGTATGCTGATAAATATCCAGGCATTAAAAGAGCGTCGTAAATATGCTATGATTTCATTCGTAAACGATATCGTATCACATCGCATTGATTCAATAGAACTATTGTCATCCTTAAATTTACACATAAACAGGCGCGTCCAGATAATTCCCAGTCAGCAATCCAGCAGTTCTACTACTCAATCGAATGGTCCAACTAACAGCGAACCCCAATCTCTCACCCAGCCGAATACTGACAATGCTAGCCAGCGTAGTACCAGCAAAGCCACCACCCTGACTGATAGTGGGAACACGAACCACCCTGGTGGTAACAGGAATAGTACCGGGCCTTTGAGCGTAGCAAGACTAGGCCAGACGTCTGACGACACGGTAGCTTTTTATGTGACCCCGTTTGCCCCAAACCAGAAAGAGGACGACGTAAAACAGCATATCCTTGATATTGCAAATGTTGATTCTTCGTCGGTGAATGTTGTCAAGCTAGTTCCTCGTGGGAAACGTTTGGACGATCTATCATTTGTTTCCTTCAAGGTGATCGTTTGCAAAACTGTATCCAACGTGGTGGGTGATCCTTGGTACTGGCCAGAAGAAGTCACTGTCCGTGTGTTCAAACATGTTCAAAAAAAAACGGTTCTGCTGCATCGCGTCCGAACCTGCCGTGAAAAAAACAATCATCAATCAGCCAGCCTCTCATAGTGGATTTAAAATAAACAGTTCCATCCCGGGATGCAACAACCCAAGCCATTTGGAAGCCCCTTATCCCTCCATCACAGTCGTGTCTCTCCGGCCAGCGCTCAGCAGTCAGCCCGGACCTGTGTATGGTTAGGGAGACCGGGTCTTCCAGGCCATCACTTCAGGCAAGTTCACTTCCTCTGTTTGTCATTATGTACCTGATACTCGCTACGTTTCCAGCCGAATTCCTTCATCACATTATCCTGCATCATCATTCATCAGCCCACTGGGATGCATGCCTGCAAGCCTCATGGAAACCCCTAATCCTCATTGCAATCGAGCCCCCCCGGCCAGCGCCCTGCAGTCATCCCGGTCCTGTGTATGAGTATGGAGAGGGGATCTTCCAACCAGTTACCACAGGCAAGTATACTCACGTTACGAACTATGCACTTCCTGAATCGTCTATTGCTTCCAGTTGCTTCATACCACCACGTTTTCGTGTGGAAAACAATATTGCCAGCGTTCGGAGTCAACCCGATCAACAAATTGCATCGCTTGGAATCAAATCAAAACCAAATCCGTCTGAACAGTTCATCTCTATTTATTATCAGAACGTCAGAGGCTTACGGACCAAAATTGTTCAGCTACGCTTACTACTGTCTGGCTGTGATTATGACGTGCTAGTTTTCACACAGACTTGGCTACGAGAAGACATCGGCAGCGCTGAAATTTCTTCGGATTACACCTTATTCAGATGTGACCGCAGTGAATTGACCAATCAGTACTCGCGTGGAGGAGGAGTGCTCGTCGGGGTCAAAAACAACATCGTTTGTGAACCTGTCACTTTGCCGAACTGCGACCAACTGGAACAAGTGGCAGTTTGCGTAAGGTTGGGGCATCGTTCCCTTTACATCGTCACCATTTACCTTCCGCCGAATTCATGCTCCGACTTATATTCAGCTCATGCAAAAGCAGTTCAGCATATGTCAATCCGTTCTTCAGAAGGTGACATTATTCTATCACTGGGCGACTTTAACCTGTCGAATTTGCGCTGGCATTTGGATGGTGATATAAATGGTTACATTCCCTCAAACGTTTCTTCGGAACACGAACAATTCCTCATCGAAAATATGTTTGTTAACGGCTTCCAGCAGATAAACAGTTTCGTCAACATGAACGGTAGGCTTCTCGATCTCGTGTTCGTCAACCTACCTGAGCATCTAGACGTCATCGCACCCTCTACTCCACTGTTACCCGTTGACAATCATCACGATCCATTCATTTTACTACTCGACGAGAGCAGCGACGATCTGGCTGCAATGGACGACCAAGACGAGAGTTTCAACTTCGATTTTAAAGCATGCGACTACGATCTCCTAAACAACGCGTTTGCTGGTATCGACTGGGATCTTCTACTGCAGAACAGAACAGTGGACGAAACACTTGCAGTTTTTTATGAAAAGCTGTACGAAGTTTTTATCGAGCATGTACCTCGGAAAAGGCGACCCATTACCTCAGTTTTCAGCAAACCATGGTGGACTATCGAGCTGAGACATCTCCGGAATAATCTCAGGAAATGACGCAAACGGTTCTTCTTAACAAGGACTGATAGCGACAAAGTTAACCTCCGCGAAGTGGAAACGTCGTACAAGGAACTTCTTTTCTCGTCATATAGAAACTATGTATCGGGAATCGAATCTTGTGTGAAACAAAACCCTGCATCTTTCTGGGATTTTGTTAAGAAACAGAAATCTTCCACCCGGATTTCATGTAACGTTCATTACGACGGAACTCATGCTTGCACCAACGCTGAAGCTGCTGACCTGTTTGCGACGTTCTTCGAGAGTGTGTTCACTAATGTGTCACCTGTACTTCGACATGACAGCTTTGCCCATATTACTACACATAACATCACGCTTCCTGTTCTCCAGTTTTCTTCACAGGAAATTCAAAAATCTCTTGAAGATGTAGAAACGAACAAAGGGCCTGGGACAGACGGCATTCCTTCACTGTTATTGAAACAATGTTCGTCCACACTGACATCTCCAATCGCTCGATTGTTCAACCGTTCGCTGCAGGACAGGACTTTTCCAACTGCGTGGAAAACGGCATCGATTGTACCAATCCATAAATCTGGCAGCTGTAATCGCGTGGATAATTATCGTGGGGTGTCTAAACTTTGCTGCCTAAGCAAGGTTTTGGAAAAGTTGGTCCACAAGTTCTTGTATAATGCCTTTTCCTCGATTATCTCTGAGAGCCAGCACGGGTTCATGAAACATCGGTCTACAACAACAAATCTGATGTGTTACGTCACCAAACTGTCTCGTGAAATTGAACAAAGAAGGCAAGTATACGCGTACATTGTACATTGATTTTGCTAAAGCGTTCGATACTGTACCGCAAATTCTAGTCACTGATAAAATGAGGCACATAGGATTCCCCGATTGGATAACAGAGTGGCTTTTGTCGTACTTATCGAATCGAAATGCTTATGTGGTTGTTAACTCTGCTCGATCCCATTCATTCAACATCATGTCTGGTGTACCGCAAGGTAGCGTTCTCGGTCCTCTAATATTCAACATTTTTATTAACGACCTGTGCATAATACTTTCATCATTCAAACTTTCCTCATCGGCAAATCTCAAAGTGTATCGCATCGTTGCCTCGTCTTTAGACTGTGACGCTTTGCAGGAGGATATAAACGTCATGCTTATCTGGTGCGGTGACAACGGCATGCACGTTAACAGCAAGAAGTGCAAGATAATATCTTTCACTCGCTGTATCAGTCAAACTCACCATCAGTACTATATGGACGCAGAGACACACGAACGGGTAAATTCCATCTGCGATCTGGGAGTCACCATCGATTCAAAGCTGAGGTTTAACGATCATGTAGGGATTATATCAGCCAAAGCTTTTTCGGTATTAGGATTCATCCGTCGACACGCTTCTGACTTCACCGATGTATATGCTCTAAAAACACTCTACTGTTCGTTGGTGCGCAGTATCCTGGAGTACGCTGCACCAGTTTGGTCGCCGTATTACGTAACACAGACTCTGACGATCGAACGTGTGCAGAAAAGGTTCATAAGATTCGCTCTTCGTCAACTTCCTTGGAACGATCCAGAAAATCTTCCTCCCTATGTCGATCGATGCCAGCTGATTAAACTCGAACCTTTTTCTGCCAGGCGAGTCAACATGCAACGCTTGTTTGTCTTTGACCTCATCAAAGGATTCATCGATTGTCCTGCACTTCTCGAACAGATTCCACTGAATGCTCCACTCAGACGCTTCCGCCACTCGCCACCCCTAGCGGTTCCTTATCATAGGACAAACTACGGCCATAATAATCCATTCGACTCGTGTCTTCGAGCATTCAATAACGTTAGCGATGAGTTCGATTTGAATTTGTCTAAAAATGTGTTTAGTTATAGGATTAAAGATAAGGTTTATGTTTAATTATAAGTTATTCAGTCTGTACGACTAAGTCGAAGATGGTGTAATAAATAAATAAATAAATAAATTTACAATATACACCATCTAGGCACCTACGAAATAGAAATAAATTTTCAACAAACCGCCATCGTACGAATTATGCCAAATTTGGACCCTTTGACCAAATGATGGACACATAACACGCTGCGATAACATAGACTTTACAATGACAAAAACAAAATTGAAGCAATATTTTAATTCCTTGCGTAAAGTCTCCTAAAAATTAATATAACAAAGACAAAAATTTAAACAATAGCACTTAAGGCAACTATTGTAAAACGGTCTACACTGATTGACGACAAATAAAAAAAATAAATAAAAATCAATAAATAACTCAATTTCCGTGAAAATCCGGAACCGTTAATCCGACGTGACCAACAAGTATGATTTATGAAACTCTGATAATTTCTCGATTATTTGCAGGGTGTTTGGTTTATAGCTGCACCACTGAATAAGGTAAGGGAGGCCCCGGTGGGAGTCTACCAACCAAAACTGACTCTTTAGATTCTCATGCAATTTCACGCAATCACACTCACATTGCCAAAAACTGATTCCAAGGTATAACTAAAAAAACCACTCGAACGTTAATTGGTGATGATTGATCTAATTTCCGTCATACTAAGCACAAACCGCGCTTTACCTCTCTTTTCTGAACGAGTTTAAACAAAAAATGGAATAGGGTAGAGAACTACTTCGGCCTAATCACCCATTTTGGGCCTATAGAGCAGAAAACTTCAAATAAATCCATGATTTCAGAGTTAACGGTACGATACTTCAGTTAATAAGCTACAGAACGAAATCAATGAGAACGCGTGATATGAAGGTTTGCACCCATAATTCCCAAAAACAAAAGAAGCGCTCCGACCGAATCAATTTTTATCTTCATCCGATAGGCCGAAGTGAATTCATTGGCGTTTCAATGCGTTAGGCCGAGTTTAGAATCCGTAGAACGAGTTTGGCGTCAAGAAGCAGTGTTAGACTTTTGACAATATCTCAACGATTGGTTTCTCTTTATCAAATCTTACGGTACATACGGAAAGGTAAATACATTTGGAAGCCATCAGTAAAAATAACATTCCGTTTGGTGCTAAGCTGCGCTAGATTAAGAAAGACTAAGTGCGGATTTTGCTTAATAGGCCGAAAATGGGGTAGTTAACCCTATTTCTGTCAAAGATGGCTTCTAAATTTATTCACCTTTCCATACGTACCGTTGGATTTGATAATGAGTAACAAATTGTTGAGATATTGTTTAACATCTAATACTGCTTCTTGATTCTAAATTCGTTCTACGGGTTTCAGTTGCGTCCTAACGCATTAAAACGCCATTAGATTTTCTTCGTCCTACGGATAAACCTAAAAAAAAGGATTCGCTTGGAGCGCTTCTTTTTTTTTTTGAGAACAATTAGCGTAAATATTCAAACTAACGATCTGATCGATAGAACGGAAATGGGCGATTACGACTAAGTAGCGCTTTACCCTAGTATGTTTTGTTAGTTTTCCATCGAATAGTGCAAAAAATAACTACCAAAACATAATGCAAATAAAATGTCATTGGTGATTAAATTTCGCAAGGCAAAACTCCTAGGCGAATAAACTCATGCCTAAGATTTGAGTTTTTCTCAAGATTGTGGGCGGGAAAACCATCAATTTTGAAATTCCCGCATTTTTCTTGCATTATCCCCCCACATCCAACAATTACAATCATTTTTTTTTTTGTATGGACCATTGATTAAATTCCCCCCACATAAACTGTCCATATGGCCCCTAAGGTGCGAAATGCCCAAAAATTTTGAGTGCTTAAAGCGTGCATAATGTAAAGAACCTGCAAATTGCAGGTAACATTTAGCACCTAACAAGTTAGAGCACAATAGAGGTTATTGCGGTGTCATAACTCCATTCCTGAATCGTTCATGCGTTTTCTTAATAAACATAACCATGATAACAACAAGAACCATCTTTATTACACTATACTATTATTTATGAAGTTAATGCTAAAATAATTTCCTACCTATATTGTCATCCGAATGAATCATCCAATTACGGACACTTTCTTAGCGTTCAGTGCCAGTTAAATACCAATAAATTTACAAAACGCTCATATAACACATTCCACCATTCTCTCGTTCTTCTATTCCACTTCTGGCATCTCCAACATCACACAGAGACCGTTTGCCATTCCTGGCAAATAATAATTTATACACTCAGGCAGCATTGATCTTAATTGAACTTAATTAAATCGGTCGCTATAGAGAACAGTAAAAAAATCTACACTTACCTTCCTCATCACTCCCACTATCGAAGAACGCAGCGGCGAAATCGTCCGCTTTCACGTCGACCAGCACTTTCTTGTCCGTACGCTTGAGTGAAGTTGTGCCGGGATCGGCCAGTACGTTGTTCACAAAGGTTGTGGCCAGGGACGACGATGCCATTGGGGCGCCACCGTTCTCCTTGACCGATTTTTGAGGTTTACCCAAATTCGACGAACCGCTACCCGATGGAACGGCCAGTATGCTACCGGAGCCTGACGCCAGGGTGGCATTGAGTGGTGGCGATGCTAATGGACTATTGTTGGATATGAATCGTTTGATAAGATCACTCGAATACTCATCCAGGCTGCCGTCGGAGAGATCGGAAGATGCTAGTGATATGGCATCGAAAAGGTGCTGACTGCTAATGTGCTGATTGTTTATGCTGCTCACAGCTTGCAGTGGATTCGTAAGCAGGTTCATGAGATTCTGAGTTGAGGTGTTTGACATGGCAGTGGTCGGAGGGACATGCGGAGTTGAGGAGGATACATTCGAGGAGTTTGACGCGGTGCTTGTAGATGGAACCGCCGGAGGTATACTGGAAGGTTGCGAGGATGTAGAGGTTGTCGGAGAGTGGTGATGTAGTTGTAAGGAGGATGGCTGCACACGTTCAATGCCAGGTACAATGGCTGCCGGAACTGGTGGTGTAGCCGGTAGGGGTGATGTAGGATCACGCGTGGGCGCTAGTGGAGGCCTCACTTCTGGCAGCTTGGAATAGAGATTCTCCTTGGGCGAGAGCAGTTTCATCTCTCTCAGCTTGGATCGCAACGAGTCGACCCACTCCTGCATGCATTCCCACGTGTTGGTATTGAACCGGGCCACATCGGTGCTGAGCGTTATCACAAATTCGAATTCCTGCTCGACCGGAACGAGCGCGTGCGAGATGTGCTGGACGGTCTGCAGTGAGAGGGACCACTCTGGGCTGTGCGACGGCGCCTGCCGTGGATCGACGTAACCCTCGAGAAACGCTTCGCAATCGTCATGGACGCAGAACACGACCCAGTAACGGTCCGCTTTCTAAAAGCAAAAGCAGAAAAAAAAGAAAGGCCAATTAATCAACGGCGAATTTCGTCGCTTTTGTTTTCGTTTCGGATGCACGGTGAATTCAGAGAATTAGGTGATGGGTAAAGGGGGATTAATGGGTTGAATGGTGAATAATAATGATCACGATTGATTGGCTTGCTGATTCTTTAAACAGTATAGCTAGGTCTTGGGAAAATTTCAAAGGGTCGTCGAACCAATTCAGAAAATCTCGTTCATAGTATTCACAGCGATATTGACTAGTTAGCTTTTGTGAGATGAGATGACATTTGAGTGCCAAAAATGACTCAACAGTGCAGAGAAGATGTAATTAATGATTTTGAAACGGATTTACAGCTTTCCGGTTAACTGATATATAACGGGTTATACCTAATCAGCATAACAGTAGTTCCAGGCCACCGAAAAAATAAATAAATTTTAGATTGTTTCCCCAAGAAACTTCCCATAATTGTTCGCTAGGGGTAATGAACAAATTTTGTACTAAAATTCGTCGATTTTGACTCCCGCATATATATTTTATTTTTTTTTTTGAAAATAGCGTACTCAATATTTTTAATACACAGCAAAAAAATAATTTTGATATCACATCAAAGTGGATGCACTACAATCATGTCGAAAATTTCATGTAATTTTTATGACCACATAAATAAACAAATGCAGTAAAAGCAGCGTAATGTCAGTTCATGCATTGTATTTATGATAATTTTGTCCTTTTTAGCAAGTAATATTACACCATATTTTCGACATGATTGTAGTGCATCCACTTTGACGTGATATCAAAATTATTTTTTTGCTGTGTACATCATAGCACAAATACGGCTCAACTAGCTAATCGAAATGACGTGTGAGACAAAGTTGTACGAAACTAAATTGCCTTTACAGACAAAAACACACACTGGAAAAAAAATCACAAATTTTCGTCACAAAATAGAAAAAAAGCAGCTAAAACTGCAATAACAAAAAAGAAACGCCTAAATTGATTGATGAGCGTTTTAGTTGAATAATTGTATATCCTATAACGTTGTTTTTGCTTTTATTTCTACCATGTAACCATCTAATGCTGTAACTTTGAAGTTTTAAAAAGTACTGTAAAGCAACCATTAATGGACTTTTTAAACTGAATCACGAATTACAGGTCTTTTTGTGCGTACCAAATTACTTTTAGTTAGCCTTTAGTCATAACGAGTGCTCCAGGTGTACCCAGGGTAGTTCCCAGTTCCTGTCATAGACACACATTGGTCACATCCGGATATGTTCCGGATACCTTCGGGGAAGCCAAAACCTAATATGACCAAAACCCTTCATACGACATATTCCATCACAGAAGATTTTAGCATGAACATGAGCCCGCGGTTGCTGCTCCGTTATTGCCAGAACAGCTGTAATTACACAGATAACCAACAGATGATGCTTGTGACTACCTATCATCCTCAATGTGTAAAAACTGATGATCTTAAACTTTATAATAGGCAATTAGTGCCGACCGCGACCGAGTGCAGGATTATTAAGGAATGGTTAGCAATATGTTGACGTGATACGCTTTGTTACAAGCCGATAAATCCTCTGCACTTCCACTAGAAATCACTCTGGTATTGATTACAATGGTTGGGTGTACAGCAAGGTTCGTTTTGGTAAACGATACGCTGAATTCGAGTGATGTGTTCATATTAACATATAAAGCGACTAACTCATCTTGAATGTAAAAGGGCTTGAGATTAAACCCATGATGTTCTGCTCAGTAAGCAAAAACGGTAGCTCTAAGGCCACCGAGCCCCTCATATCTACATCATAACATCTATTTTTTTTTGGATTTGAACCACTGCGACTATAAATCTTATCTATTGTGGTATACCCCTGTTTTAATATCGCATCTGTTCAGAACGACGAGTTACCATTTAGGGTAACTGCCATTATTGCCTGATAGTGCGGAATACCCCAATCTGGTATGATTCTTAGAATGAATTCAACCATCACTTTGGGATTATCTAACCAAATGTCAGAAGGAATTAGTATGCCCTTGTTAAAATATTGACTTCTGTGCACGAATAGTGCCAAACAGTCGCAGAGCAAATATTGAGAGGTTGCTGTCTCACAGGCACAAAACCGACAGATATGTATTTGACTTCGATTCAAATGATATCTAACGGGACAGTGTAATTTTTTATTTTAATATAGTATTTTTTCCGTAATTCCTTTGTTTGGAGTTATAAAACGTTTGGATTGCCTTGAAGTATTCGTAGCAGCCCAGTATGACTGTATCTTATTGTCGTCCAATTTCATTATTTCCATTTGTTTTACATATTTAGATACCCCACAGAAAGTTTCTGATCCTATAAATTGGATACTTGAGCCTTGTCTTGCGAGTAAATCGGCTTTTCCGTTTCCTTCGATTCCGCAATGGCCTGGTACTCAGTACAGATAAACCTAGTTTTTGACTGCCAGCTGCTTCAGAAATATTATACCAGTTTGATTGGCATGTGCTGCCTGGCTATCTGAAAATATCCTAATTCGGGTGTGCCGAAAATTCTTTTTTAGACAAATATATACACATTCTAAGATATCGTACATTTCTGCAAGAAAACATTTATCCATCTTCCCATTTGTATTGAAACGTTAAGCCCTGGGCCTGTGATCCCAGCTCCAGCTATCATTCATTTTTGAACCATCTGTGTAGAAAATAATTGATCCTGGTGGAATGATTGGCCCTACTAATTCCCATGTTTCGCTGTAACCTTTAACAACTTTATACGGTATATCTACGTATAGCCTTTTTTCTATCCAGTCTTCGTCCATTACTACTAATTTAATCCAGAGAAAATCATCTGCGTAGCCTTAGCGCACTCTTTTCAGTTTTCATTTGCACGTAAGAACTGCCTCCATGGGCTTTGATGATGTGCTGTGCATTGCTCCTGTTATGGCCATGCAGTACAAATGTTGATTTTTTTTTCTAGATTGTTCTGGGTCACGCTTTGTTCGTTTTTTTTTTAATTTAGGCCACCAAACTAATTGAGCGTGTACTATTCTAGGTCTAACAATAACCGTGTAGATCCAATGAATAATTTTTGGATTAAGTCCCCATTTTTTTCCAAATATTTTTTACTAACCCAGAGAGCATTACCTGCTCTTAGTGTAAGTTCTAATTAAGTTTATCATCTAGAATGACCCGATTCAAACAATTGTCATCCACTAACCTCGCGAGTGACCGCGAGTAATCGGTCAAATCGTTTGATTTTAGATTTAAGACATTTATAATGTATAAAGAAAATGATTACTTGGCTCTGTAAAGTTTATTCGATTGAGCCTGTAGTATCCGTCTATATTCCGCCGAGTGCAATCCAGGGTAGTCAGGCCGCACTGAATGAGTTGTTCGAGCAACTAAACGGTCCGGTTATATTTCTGGGCGACTTCAACGCGCACCATCTCGCTTGGGGGTCACAAACATCAACCGCTCTCGGCAGATTCATTGCCGAAAAAACCCTGGACAAACAATTAGTGATTCTCAACAACGGCTCCGCTACTCGTATCGATCCGGCTACAGGTAACACTTCGGCAATCGACCTGACATTCTGCTCCGAGTATCTGGCACGTAGGTTTATTTGGCAAACCCTTTCGGACACTTTCAACAGCGACCACTTTCCGATAACGGTATCCATTCCCGGGTGGTCGTATTCGCAAACGACGCGACAAAAATGGCTTTACGAACAAGCCGACTGGTCGTTATACGAAAGCATCACAGCCGAAAGTATTCGATCAGGTATCGAGTGGGACGTCAACAGTTTCACCGAAATTAACATCGACGCAGCAACTAAGTCCATACCACGAACCAGTGGTCGTGTTGGACCTAAAGCGGTACCATGGTGGTGCCCCGAAGTAAAGGTGGCTATTCGACGGCGAAGAAAATGTTTACGATCTCTGCGACGTCTACAACATTCCGATCCAAACCAACACGAAGCATTGGCTAGATTCCAGGAAGCCAGAGCAGCGGCACGACAGGCTATCAACCAAGCCAAAACGAATTCGTGGGATAAATTCGTAGCGAAAATCTCACCAACTAGCTCGACCACCGATTTGTGGAGAACGGTCAACTCTCTGCGAGGCAATCGACAACAACGGACCGTAGTGCTCAAGCGAGCAGATGGATTCAAGGACAAGCGGAGGAATTAGCGAAATGCTATAGTGGAAGATCAGCAACCTCTAGCTACTCTTCATCTTTCCAGATGATTAAGACAGCAGCCGAACGAGAATCCATGGATCAAACACCGACACCGACCGATGATGTCTACAACATCGATATCACCCTTAACGAACTCCTGTGGGCCCTCGACAAAGGGCAGGTCCCGATTTAATTGGGTATCCGTTACTCCAACGTTTGCCACTGTCCGTGAAAATGACGCTTCTTGAGCTTCTTAACAGAATCTGGGACGAGGGTGTGTTTCCCGTTAGCTGGCGGAATGCTGTCGTCGTACCCATTCCAAAACCGCACTGCAACGACTCCGGACCTGATGCTTTCCGTCCAATATCGCTCACCAGTTGCATGGCGAAGCTGTTCGAGGGGATTCTAAATCGGCGATTGACCACCGAGCTAGAATTGAGTGGACGTCTTGACAAACGTCAGCACGCCTTTCGTACAGGCCGCGGCACTGATACCTATTTTGCCGAGTTGGAAAGATCGCTGCCAACCCAAGATGAACACTGCCTGATAGCATCCTTGGACCTGTCGAAAGCATACGATACCACCTGGCGACACGGTGTTCTGCGGACACTAAAATCATGGCGATTACGTGGGCGGATGATGAACATGCTGCAAAGCTTCCTTTCGGAAAGGACATTCCAGGTGTCCGTAGGAGGACATATGTCTCGTAAACACCAGCTGGAAAATGGAGTACCACAGGGTTCCGTTCTATCAGTGACGCTGTTTCTCGTCGCAATGCAGCCTATCTTCCGGGTGATACCAAGAGGAGTCGACACTCTCTTGTACGCAGACGACATTCTTCTCATAGTACGAGGGGCTAAAAATGAAGGCTTACATCGTAAACTGCAGGCCGCCGTCTAAGCTGTCGACAAGTGGACGAAAAGCGTTGGATTCAGCATATCAGGTACAAAGTCGTACACCTTTTATTGCAGTCCGAATGCACGTCGAGATCCTGAGAGTAAAATCGTAATAGACCGAGTATCCATCCCGAAGACAAACCGTTTGAGAGTCCTGGGTGTAACCCTTGACCGAACTCTGAGCTTCAAACCTCATTGTCAAATGGTGAAGAAAGCGTGTGAACCTCGGTTACGAATCCTTCGGATGATCGATGCCAAACATCCACGTGGTGAACGAAAATCGCTACTGCAGGTGGGCTCGGCCCTAGTGACCGCGAAACTGATGTATGGAATCGGAGTAGTTAGCCGAGGAGGACCGGTAACTCTGCAAAACCTTGCCCCAGCATACAATAAAATGGTACGGTTTGCTTCCGGAGCCTTCGTCACTAGCCCGATACAATCGATCATGGCTGAAGCGGGACACTGCTAGCAGCACAATCCATCGCGCGAATTGCAATTCGGATACTAGCAAAAAATCACAACAACAACAGCCTCCCTCTCATTCGACGAGCATCGGATCGCCTCAATGAGCTGACAAACTCAGCGCTCCCCGCTGTCGGTCAACTTGTACGGCAGACCGATCGTCCGTGGCACACACGAAAACCTTCGATCCTGTGGGACGTTAAAAAATGTGTACGAGCCGGCGATCCTCCAGAGAAAGTTCGCCCGGTAGTGCAACAACTACTGTCGACCCGCTTCCACCGATCAACCGTCGTCTACACCGATGGATCCTAACACGACAACACTGTAGGTGCCGCATTCCATAACAATGGTTTAGCGGGAAAGTACAGCCTCCCGAAGGAATGTAGCGTAACATTTCGAATGAATTAATCATTCTTACGGACTCTGCAAGTTGTCTCCAGGCCTTAGAAGCTGGAACATCTAAGCACCCGTGGATTCAGGAAGTGGAGCAAATATCACGAAACAAATCCGTCCGTTTCTGCTGGATACCTGGACACGCCGGCATCCACGGAAACAACGAAGCTGATCGGTTAGCTAATATAGCGAGAACACAATCTCCCATTGATGTACCAATCCCAGGCGATGATGCGCTGAGAATGGTGATGCAAAACATTCGCCAACGATAGAACGACCAATGGTTCGCGACCAGAGACTCCAAACTAAGAGAAGTCAAAGACGACACGCACAAGTGGACGGAACGGGGAAGCACTTTCGACCAGCGTGTGCTAACATGACTAAGAATTGGTCACACGCGGCTAACCCATACGTACTTGTTGAAGAAGGAAGCCCCGCCCAGTTGTTGTGGAACGGTTTTAGACGTGCGACACGTGATTTTGCAGTGCAAAAACTATGAAAGGCAACGACAAGAGAACAACATTGACACAACAAGCTTACGAGATGCGCTAGGAAACTCTGAGGAGCAAACCACAAATATGCTGAATTTTCTTCGGCAAACTGGACCGTACCGAAAAAATTTAAGGATGTAGAGAAAAGAAGAAGGAACAGCCGAAACCCGGTGTAATGGCAATGAAGATTAAGCAGATAACGGAGCAAGAAAGGAAGGAAGAATGTGAAGAAGATGGAGCAGCCGAAGCCCAGTGTAGCGGCAAGAAGGTAAAGCAGTTAACGAAGCAAGGAAGGAAGGAAGAATGTGAAGAAGATGGAGCAGCCGAAACCCGGTGTAGAGGCAAGAAGGTGAAACAGGTAACTGAGCAAGGAAGGAAGGAAGAATATGATGAAGGCAAACATGTAACTGGATGAAGATCAAAGAAGATGAACTGAGCTGGACCAAATTGATACGGTCATGTAAAGAAGGTGAAGGTCATTAAGAATACAAAACGGATAGAGCATGGAAGAAGAAGAAGAAGATCAACAAAAATTTAATGAAGAAGTAAAGGCGAAACGTAAAATGAAACGGATAAATACGAAGAACATCAAGAATATAAAGCGGAAAATAGCGAAATGAAGAAGACGACACCGAAAGAGAGAAATCGTGAAGACGTGGAAGAGTAACTCAAAGCAAAGGAAATAAAGAAGGATGAAGAAGCTAAGAAAATAATTTGAAGTATGGTGAGAAGAAAGGAGAAGATAGATTAAAAGTGAATGATGAAGAATACCAACAAGCAACAAATGATCAGAAGTGAAGAAGATATAAGAAGATGACAGCCGATTCAGCAAGATGAAGGAGACCCGTCAACAAAATATCAAGATGGCACATAACAAGAAACGGACGAAGACTACGAACAAAAACGAAGATGATGAAGAAAGTAGATGAAGAAAAGGTAGAAGAAGTAAAAGCGAAATTCATTGAGAAGAAGAAGCAAAAGAGATGCAACGATGAACCAGAAGGAGACGAAACAAAGCTAAGTGCAATCAACCATAAACACTAACACTCACACCCACATATCATTACAATAAACAGAAACAGACATGAATGCATCTATGGATGTGAAATGTCTTAAATAAATACAAAAAAAAAAATATTATTATAGTCACTTTAACACTTTTGGGTCATTCGTGACTTGTCCGAGGGTGAGATTTGAACTCGTGACTATGGCGTAAAAGGTATGGATGCTAACCACTACGCCGGGGTCGCCCAAACTTTTTTCGGCCACTATAGCTAAGGTCTCCCAGCTAGCTGTCTCAAAGTTACCTGAAACTGCTTTTTTTTCTAGCAACAATAAGCGCTATTTATAAACTAAAGTAATCGTTTGGACCTATTTACGTAGGGTAAGTGTACTAGTTTTGGCCCTAGTGGTCCAGTTTTTGGCCCTAGGGCCTAAATCAAATTTGAAATAAATGTTCTTGGTTTTATTTTCGTAGATTTATGGCAAAACATATTTAAGATAGGACCAATTTGAGGACCACTAGGCCCTAAAACTGGCACACTTACCCTAGTTTTACTTCTAGCTATTTTAGCAAAAAATTCAACTTTTTTTAATGTAAACGTTAATATCCATCAACACAATATTTTGTGCTGAAATCATAACATTCATGTGTTCAATAACATTCACTTATTGTAATTTCCGTATTGAATACAATGTATTTCAACCAGGCTGAAGAGACGAAGAAATATCATACAGATAAAAATAATATTTCTTCGCCTCTTCGACCTGATCTATATTACTGGTCAAGAGCGTTATGTTGGCTTCTGACCGACTTGAAAATACTAATTAAAAAATCCTTTGATAATCCCCCTGTAGAGCAAGTCGAAAATAGAATGACCGCATTACCTCGACAATTTACAAATTGCCTTTTCGGCCACTCTGTAACTCTTTACTCCTATGATAAATTCTCATCAGCAAACGTCAGTCTGTGTGTGAAACATGGTGGACATTTCCTTGCCCTAAATCCTATAAACTACTGTCAATATTTGCGTGATAAGCCGGTAGTTCACTGCTACCATGGTGGAGTGAAAGGATAGACAAAGTCCGCTAGATTTCATGCACAGATTGTCAGATGTTTATGGGATTTTACCATAGGAATAAAGAGTTGCAGACTCGTCGTCAACGTCAATGCTTACTGAGCTTGCAACCATACATATATCTGCTTCTCAGTCAGAACATGAATAAGGGAAATTGCTCTAATGTTGGTCTTTGAATCTAAGGTTGGGCCCATCGCTAAAAATCTGCTATTTATCAATTTTATCTAGATGAACATTGGGACGGTACCAATGGATATTTTTGGTCGCTATTGAAAATTCGGTCGATTGCTGAATTATGGGCCCAAATTAGGGTCATTTAGGCCGACATTACATTCATTTCCCCTATGTAAGTTTTGTTTTAAACCGGATACTTCGTCTAATAGGTACACACTAGCCCAGGCCTTCGCCATTCGGTAATGTTTGGCCTAAAACTCGAAAATTAGTAAAATGTTTTCCAAGTTTGTACAGACAGTGTTCAGTTAAACCCATTTAATGATAAAAAAATAAAATTTGTTTTTCCGACGTATTCACCTGTTCCAAAACCCGGTAAAAGTCTACCAACTTCGGTCAGCAATGTAAATATACCATCCATCTCAACATCAATTCTTGTCTAGTGATTCATTTTAAAACGTGCCTTAAGCATTTTCCAGCGCTAGAATGTTTACGCTACAAACAGCTGTGTTTTGTTTACGATTGAAAAACAAAATCGCCTTGCAACAAAACATACCTTGATGAAACGTGTTGAACGTGTGCTACGCCGGGTTTGTCCGTGTCAAGTCCGTCCATCGAATGCAGGCTAGGGTAAAAATCCTGTTCCATTGACATAACACTAACGAGCAGCTCGGTGGTGTGCGCCATACGCATATTAGTGTATACTTCAAGCCACTCATTCCGGTCTCCCTTATTGGTACAACAAAGCACGAAACTCAACGGAGGTGTAGGTACCAGTTTGGCGCAATCGTGTTGACACGGGAGACCTTGGACAAATTCGCCATAAATTTATAACCGACCGACATGACAAATGTGTTGACTGTTGTAAAGCGAATTCGAAAATCTGTCAATCGATATGAACCACAAAACCAGTCTTTGAATAGTGCGGTTCAGGCAACTCGGCACGATTCAGAAAGGGGTTGATCTACGCCTCTACACGAAACACGATAGAGTATAGTCATAGTTTGAAAGCCACTTTGAAGGTCAAGAGGCATACTTACGAAAAATGAAAGCGACTTTTCAAAGCCTGATGGATTGATAGCTGTCACGCTGTGGCGAGCCTTTGCTCAGCAGGATGGAACATCGAATCGCAGTGTAATGGCATAAATTTATAGTGTGCAATTTGAGCAATAATGTCACAGACCAGTCAAAACACAGCAGTTGCATGATATTTATGCTTCGCTGATGCTCGTAATTTAATCTGATTTCTTCGTTCCTATTAGTCGATTACGTGTGCTTTTTTACTACAGGAGAGTAAGCCCACGCAAGCGCGATTATATCGTCGTTATGGCATTTTCTCCACTCGTTATTATTGTTTTTGCCTAGTGCTGATGAATGATCTTCCGATGCATATGGCTGGCTGGTTGGCAGGCTGGGGATGTGGAGTCCAAGCGAGGTGAAATGCCAAAACGGCTATACAAACGAAAGAGAATTGAATTCGTAATCCATATGTACGCGGCTGCCAAGAAGAGTGAAAACTTTGCAGCAGTCAGTCTAGTTAGTGTTAGCATTTTTACGCTTCCTTGCTCTAGAGCTGTTTTCGCTTTTATTTTCATTTTCTCCAATTTATTTCGGTAACACATTGTTGTCAAGAAACGAACCCCCGATAGCAACCGTCACATGGCCATAGAGGCATGCACCACGCACCTCTGCCGCCGAAACCGAATTCATAAGGCTCAGACCGTGTGCCATCAGTATCGTAACCGGTAATTTTCTAATTATCGCTCGACTGCATGCCGTTCATTATTGCTGCTGGATTGGAAGTTTGTGCACTAATTAAGGCGGGTGTGAAGTAGGTAGTAAATTGTTAGCTAATTACATCAGTGTTTGATTTTTAATAGAACATTTTTTCGGCTGTCATGTATTGAATCAAAATGGATCACTATTGTGTAGTTCTGTTAAGGACAATATTGATAGAATTCACAAATGGCCGCAATCATGGCTGGTTTTACAAGGCAAATCATTCGTGACAACGGCCATTTGTGGATTATATCAACTTTGTAATTAAGTGGAAAAAATTATTGTGGAGTTATGCTTTCGGAAAAAAAAACACAGATGTACAATATTATCTTTTTGTTTGTTTTGTGGATTCAAGAGGCGAACCCGGAGTGTATCCAGATCTATTATAACTTTCCCACTAGCAAAAAATTTCGTCCCGTGATCGCAGTAGAGATGTAGAGAGGTATACAATGTTTAGGATCTTGAAAATTTTATAATTCCAAGTTCTGAAATTTTGTAAAAATTTAGTATCTTAAAATTTTGGGATAGCCTCATAATCTAAATAATTTTGTCAAGTTTGGGTATCTTGAATGTTTCTACTAAAACCTTTAAACCTTTAATTAGGGAAACGCCCATTAGAGTGGAGCTTACTTCAAAGTTTTTGTTTCTCAAATAGGCATAAAACCTCCTCAGCTTTTCGCATCGACAGAACAATACATTCCAAATGATGCAATATCAACTAAAGACCTTATTCTATTTCTTACTACTACCTATATTTTACTAACCTATTTTTATTAATTGAAAGTGACAGATGAAAGTCGAAGGCATGGCAACAACGATTGAACACGACACATACTACTAATAGATTCATTATAGCCATAATTAGTACGAAATGCCGATATACGAATTGGTGAGAACGGAGGATACGACGACGAATATCAAAATTCAACTCACGCAGGACAATCTATACGAGATTGAACAACATCCGATACAGTGGCGTCGCCCGAATCTCAATCTACCGGTTCAACAACTCTCAAAACGTAAACAAATAAAACAATATTGGTTCCACTGAACACAAATCTGTGAAACTAGAAAACCATGAGTTTTTTAAACTGATTTGAAAACATGACCCTAAATAACTTTTTCAAAGTTGTTGAACAGGTAAATAGTGAGGTTACGCAACACCACTGATCCGATATTAAAGAAACCGTAGTGACATTCCTGTGAACCAAAGAATGCCAAGGTCAATTAGTTTACAATGATCTTCATAACTAGGAAGATTATATCTACACATAGCTGGAAAAAGGGCCTGATCGATTCTCTGCATCAACTTTTTCTTTCGTTATTAACTGAGCTGCAACAACATTCCCTGTTGTATTTGATGATTTGGACGATAAATAAACACCTCATTTACCATGCTATGTTGCAAAAATAGAATGAAAACTGTTTGTATAGCCTTAGTTTGTATGGTTATCAAAACAGAAAGTCGATGAAGAGAATCGATCAAATCAGATAGACCCTTTTTCCAGCTCTGTAAAGATATGTGAACTAGGAAGATTATATGGTCCAAGACACAAGTAGAAGAGCAAAGCGAATACACTTATGTTTGATTGCTTCTAGTTGCTGTATGCTGTTCTGATAGTAAGGAGCCTAGACTACAACTGCATACTCCAATGTAGAGCGAACTACTACGGAACAATACTTCAAACAGTGAATATGCGAGAGTTCCCTTGCAGCACGAAAAATAAAGCCCATGCATTTAGAAGCTTTGGAGGTTACATATCCTACATGGTTGTTAAAAGTAAGATTCGAATCTAAGAGGAAACCCAAATCCTCAATAGTGTTCAAATCGGAGCGTTAGCGTCCACTGAGCATTTGTTGGCACTCAAAACCATACGATTAGTTGCGCACCATTTGGAAAAAAAGGTCAAGCTCTTTCTGAAGGAAATGTGCATCTGATAGGTTATTACATAAAAGAGTTTGAAGTAGTTGGCATACGAGAGCTTAAAAATATGAGCATTCAAAACAAAACCCATGGCGACCAGCAAATCCCGATTAGCAATTTCCCGTTTTTTCCTGATTTTCGGAAATTTTCCCAACTGTGCGATATATATTTAATAAAATAAAACCGAATGCGATTAAGTTGAAGAGATCACAAGGTTAAATGATGACGATGATGATTATATGGAACTACCACTCACTGTAACAAGACAACTGTTGACTGTCCTTGCTGTTCAACTTTATCAAGTTTAATAACCTCTCATTGTACTCAACCTGCCATTGTATGAAGGGTCAAAAACGGGTTGAGTACATCCGTGGGGAACATCGCCCACGTGCATCCACCCGATAGTTGAGAATCTCCTTCCTACAACAGGATCATACAATCGGTTAAAAAACAAGCCATCCAACAGGAGGATGCCCCAATGAGTGGTGAAGAACCCGACCTCTATTCACGAAATGTTAAAGATAGGGAGTTGGAATTTCCACTCTCTCCATCCATTTCGCTTCGATCGGGTGCCTTGGTGGACCCTTCCGTACCCAGCATTTAATGGTTCATAATAATGGAATGAAAGATATACCGCCGCTACTTCTGCAACCGGTGCTAAAAACACCACTCTCGCCATTCCTTCCTCACACAGCAGCGAAAATTTCCAACAACCACTAGCTGAAGAGATCACAAGGTTAAATTGAGCCTAAGACAGCATTATCTGTTTGGTTCTGTGTTCGAAAGCATAAAACTTTGTCTATATTTAAACTACCTCGAAAATTCGCCCAAAAATCTGTACAGGATTTTATTGTATTGATCTCAAGAATTTAGTTTTAATGATTTCTCTTTACTTAGCACACGAAAACGGGGTGTTTGTGGTGGGAAAAAAGTGATTTCCCTATCACAGATTACAAATTTCAGTGCCTAGCACCGAAAAAACCTCTGTTTATGCGTTTAGATTAGCATTGTAAGTCCTTCTTACATGGAGAGTTACGCTATGGAACGACTTGCTATACCCCGCTTCAATCAACAAAAAATCCGGGAAATTATAATTGAGGCGTAGCATAGCAAGCCGTTCCATAGCATAATTCTCTAAGTAGGAGGGACTTAGAATGCTAATCTAAAAGTATAAACAGAGGTGTAAGATGTAGCGTTCTGAAGAAAACTCTACCTTAGTAAACCTTGAAATTACAGACCTTCCTCAACGCTTCTGCTCTTACTGTTTATCCATTCCATTTCGTATGTAGCTTGTAGAAACAATTATCTGAATAGTAATAAAAGTAACAAATGTGTCTTGATTACAGACCCTACAACAGCGAGATTGCCCGGTCGACAGCATTAGTGCCTAATCATTCTTTATATTCCATTTGAGGGATATCATATAAAACAACAAACGGCCCCGTTTTAGGGCCACTATTTAAGACAATTATAGAGATAAATTAAAGATTTTTGAGCAATTAAACTTATCAATTCCAAAAACAAATGCACCAACCAATCACGGTCCTAAGTCAAGTTTCCGTTCGTGCCCCTAGGAACAGACTCTTCTACTTTTTAGTTTTAAAACATGTGCCAAAGCCAATATCACTTACGTGAAATTGAGAAACTGTTGAAATCATTGAAACAAGATTATTTTCCTGCTAGATTATTAAAATCCCGACTTGCCACCCTGCTAATTGGAATATATATATATCGGACTTAGAATTTACAATATCACAGACTTTAATTGAACTAGGTATTAACATGTATTTTAAGTCTCCAATCAAATTACAGGTTATTTTCAATTCCCAGTTAGTTCCCGGTTTTCCGAATCAGTGGCCAACTCTAGCTCTATTTCGCGTGAAATCTAACTTATTAGTATTTATTTACTCATTTGAATGGGGTTTAATATTTATGTAACATAAGGATAGACGCCCTTGGTGTTTTCGAACGGAAGGTGTTGCGTACCATCTACGGTGGAGTGCAGATGGATGACGGAACGTGGAGGAGGCGAATGAACCACGAATTGCACCAGCTGCTGGGAGAACCATCCATCGTCCACATTGCAAAAATTGGGCGACTACGGTGGGCTGGGCACGTCGTAAGAATGCCGCACGACGACCCAGTGAAAATGGTTCTAGAATGCGACCCAACAGGAACAAGAAGAAGAGGGAGCAAGGTGGATCGACCAAGTAGAAGGCGACTTGCGGACCCTTCGCAGACTACGAGGCTGGCGAAGTGTGGCCATGGATCGAGTAGAGTGGAGACCAGTGCTGATTAAAATCCTTTCTTCTACACTCAATTTAGCTGAAAATAAAGAAAACCTTAACAGATAGACCAACTACCTGCATGAATTTGAATTTTGATATAAACAAATTCCCTTGATCTAGGCAACCTCTGAGTATCAAAAATAACATTTGTTTTTCTTCATTCGTGGCTGGATTCTTATTATCGCCTCTGTTGTTGTAAATATTGATATTCGTTTTCATCTTGGTCGGGATGATATTGAGGATCAAATGCAAAATGATTATTTTCATTTTAAACAACTTATGATGTGTACCAATTATGGCCTATGGGAATTCCATAGGCCATAACTGGAACACACCATAATAGGAACGTATGGCCATAACTGGTACACCTACCCTATAGCGCTGAAGAACGTGGTTTTTAGACATAAGTCGACGGCAAATTATTGTCTCAAGCTGAACTGATGATAATATCGATGATTTAGGCAGTGTGGTCGACAATATTCAAAATAATCATTTTGCCCAAAATGTCGTTGATTATTTTGCTTTTGAGGATCACTTCTGATTTTGACAATTTTGGGTTTGATAATCGAGCACTGGTGAATATCAACAAACGCGTATTCGTTGATGTATAATAAACTCATTTGTTCATTTCGCTCGTTTCGTAACTACGAAGATGTTCAAAACAAACGCAATTCATCGACACCTTCGACTCCTTGCATGTGATGGTAAATGATAAAAACAGACACTGGTGGAGACGACTTCTTCGGACAGCAGAGGACAACAAGGCCTTAGTCTGATTGGTAAGGTAAGTAAGGATAGACATTTTAAATTTGTTTTTAAGTCCAATAACGCTGAAAGATCACCTTTTCGTGGTGCGTTACTGGTATAACATTTACAACCGAAGCCTGCTTCTAGCTACCTCTAACTACAGAACAGGATTATTTTTTTAATCAAAGGAACCCATATCCTTGTTACTGTTTATGCCTTGCTAATATAGTGACAAGACTCGGGTTTTTTCATCGAGGATAATCTTGATCGGATCGGATCTGGATTCGAACCAAGGACCTTGCGATCATTAAACCCATACTTTGACCACTAGACTATCAGAACTTGTATAAGATGGAAGGCAAAAGGCGTATAAGAGATACCTATGTAGTGTGTTTCATGAACACGGTTTGCCAGGTACATGTAACGCTTGTAGCGGTCATGATTCCGCTGCATTATGAAACCATGATTTTTTTTTCATTTCATGATTTTTTATTCATGAAAATTGAATCGGACTTGTTCCCGTGTATGTTATTCCTAATCTTTTATTCATTATTCTCTACTTTGAAGTGATTAAAACTAAACATTCTTTTCACATAAATTAGCAACTTGCAAGAAATGTTGCTTACAAGAATGGACAATTGCATATGTACAATTTATGGAATATTTCATTGCAAAATAAATAAAATAAGTGATTTGCGGCAAAACCCGCCAGTATCGCACCCAACGTCAGTGCCTATACGTAAGCGTACTACAACGCGGCTTTCAAATAAAGGAGTAATAAGTGTGATACTATCACTTCAGGCTAGAACTTTGGTTCTCTTATACAATGGTTCATCAGAGAGGGGAAGCTCAGTAATCCTCATCGCATGCTCATGACGCTATTCTGTCACGGCATAAACCAACGACGCCAGACCTAAACCAACCGTCTCCAACGCTCCACTATGAAGCATAAGATTAGGCTCGCTAACCAACGTCCAGGTTAAAAAACTAGCCAAGGGGAGGGCATACACATCCACTTTACAGTCATCCCACAATTATGGGCCAGCTAATAATAATTATGAATCTATCAACCCACCATGTAGGTCAACTGGAAGTGATCCTCAAATGAGAGATTAAAAGAAATAATAGCAAGTATCAAGTTAGTGATTTCTTAAACAATTTCTAAATTAAATCCCTCACTATTTACAATTCGGTCTAATGAACCGTTCAGCTCAATATCGTTCGGCTTAGTGACCATAAAAAATCCCATGACTTAGTTGTTCAGTAAGTTCTCGGGCTTTGCAAGCATAAGAGGTCTCAAACTTAGTAAAGTGATGCAAATAGAATTTTCATAGTACCTATCTCGATAGTATCATTTACTTTTGAATAGTCAAAATATTTAAGTTAACTAGGCCGAACGCTATTAAGCTGAATGGGTCATTAAACCGAATTGTAAAGAGTGAGAGATCGAATTAAGATATTGTTTTAAAAATCTTTAACTAGATACAAATTAGATCTAGGCAAATTTGTTGAAGATTTCGGAGTAAGAAAATGTTTGAACAGTCCATAGTCTGAATTAACAGAAATCATGAAAAAATGAAGCTTTGAGATTTGTTAAGAGCATTCGACTGCGATTTTTTTTTTTCAATATTTATAAAAAAAACAGAAGGGTATTAGATTTCTAAAATAAAAATAATTTGATTTATTTTAACTATGGTATTAAGAAACATACTCAAAACGTGGAACATTTGAAAATTTACTTCATCACAGATTTAAAAAATATATTGTTTTGATCCTGTAAACTTAACAAGGCTCTGCAAATTGGAAGAAAGTTCAGTGCTCCAGAAATTAAAAAAAAATAGAATTCTCTGTTCTCCGCAAAATGTTATTGGAATGTTTGAAAAGCTAGTTCACATCAATGGCCTTTGAAAAGTTTCCCAAGTCCAGAATCTCACTATAATTATTATTTATTACAGAGAGAGGATGAAGTAGCGTAAGGTGGGATAAGATAAGTCAATGTAGCCCCAAAGCTGATTTGAAAACCCAACCCATCATTGGGGTTGCGTGGAATCTGTTGATTTTGACAAACAAATAAATTAATAAATGTACTAGCTGATCCATCTTGCCCCACCTTATCCTATATTGTTTACGGTTTTTTTTCGATTTTTTAGATTTAGATTTTTAAATTTAAAGATGCGTGTGTGTGAATTTTCAATTTCAAGTTCTTCACTTTCTATATTGGTTGTGAAAAACGACTTCCTGACTGACTTGAAAATAGTGACGTAGCCACTTAAAAGATACATAAGTCTGTTTTCTGTTTTATAAAAGGTTGCAAAATTACACTTAAGCATACGTTATTAAGTTATTTATTCGGGTAATCAACAATTTGCCCTACGCTACAACAACCACAAACCGCAAACTACCAATGATAACAAAGCTAAATCCAAAGACTTTGTTGTCTGACCCGGTCTGGTGGATTGTAAAACAGTGCATTCAACTAGTGGCTGGCACTGCGGATGGTCTTTGCTGCAACCTCAACTCGTTACAGTCACAAAACAAACAGAAAGAAATATGTCTATATGAGCTACAAATCTCCCGCTCGACCCCAACCGAACCGAGCCAAACCGAGCGTGGGGCGTGTAGATCTTTATATATGCAGATCTCGGCATGTGCTGAGAAATTCTCATTTTCTTTTTCTTCACTATTTAAACAAATGAGATTAAAAGCCTCCCACGGTTCGGTTGCATTACTTATGGGGGTACGGACAAAACCCGTATATCGCTGTCGTCATCGTCGTCGTCGTCGTGGTCGCGGCATTTCGGTGTCCATTTGAAGCTGGCTAGAGGAACTTTCGCGCGCACGATATAAGTGTATCTCTTTACTGCAGCCATGCCGGCTGAGATTGAAGAGCGAAAAGTTCAAGTCAAACGGTATTATCGCGCTGTTAGAGGGCTCTAGACATAGGATTTGGTTGTTGTTGTTGTTGTTGTTGTGGCTGCTATTTCGTTGATTCATTCAAACTTGCGCCACCCGTGACTCGCGTGAAGGGAATTCGTACTTATTTTCCTTTCTCCAACGTCGAATGAACTGCCAAGCAATGAGTACGACTCTTTGCTTGGCAAAAGGTTAAGAAAAACCTAATGGTCTTATAATAACCTAGGTACATGAATGACTGCGCATCTGGCCAAATCGGTCACGCATGTTCCATCTGGGTACACCCAAAATTGACGGCATTGACGTTGTGCCTTTTTGGAACATTCCACTCCATTCTTATATTATTGGGTAGTACAGCTCCATTTAATGGGGCAAAACGGTCCAATGATGAATCGTCCACCTTCATAGTATGGAGCATTATTCTCCATTTCACAAATAGGGTTAAGATCTAATTTCCGTCATACTAAGCACAACCCGCACTGTATCTCTCTTTTTCGAAAGGGTTTTAACAAAAAATAGAATTTTTCCACCCAAGATGACTTTCTGAATTGATTTACCTTCCCATACGTACCGTTAGATGTGACAGTTACAAGTTGTTGAGATATTGTTAAAAATCTAATACAGTTTCGTAATTCCTATTCCGCCATACGAGTTTCAATTCCATCCAACACTTTGAAACGTCATTGGATTCACTTCGGCATACGAATGAAGTGTGAAAAAAATTGATTTGCTAGAAGCGTTTCTTTTGTTTTCGAGAAGAATGTATTACATTGAATGTTATATAGTTGCATTTCCTATCATCCTGATATAATGTAATGATTTTTTGGCCTTTTTAATTCTGTCTACGCTTTCGGTTATACAATAGGGGAAATGTAGGTAATGTCGGCCTACATGTCCCTAATTTGGGCCCATCGCTAAAAGTCTGCTATTTATCAATTTTATCTAGATGAACGCGTTATTGGGACGTTACTAACGGATATTTTTGCTTGCTATTGAAAATTTAGTTGATTGCAGAATTTATGTATGGGCCCAAATTAGGGACACTTAGGCCGACATTACCTGCATTTCCTCTATATAAGCTTTTTATTTATAACATTGTAGATCGACGCACACACTTGCCTCGCTTCTCTCCAATTCCCGTTCAGCAGAAAAAGCATACGAGAGGAAATGAGCTCTGCTTATTCGCTTCATATTTCGAAGCATGGAGAGAGCAGTGGAGAAAGCACAGGTCTGATGATCGCAACGTTCGTGGTTCAAGTTCCCAGTCGGCAACCTTTTTTTCATGACATGATTAATTTCACTTACTAATACACTCCACATTTTTGTTTCTCCATTTTCTTGCATTGGATCGCAGCTCGGTATATCGCATCCTCCGTTCATGCGGTCTCCACGAACATCCTGCGATGATAAAACCCTCATAATTGTAAGCATCGTACCGAACGTATGATCGATTCGTTCACGTCGAAATCATTGATAAATTTGATGTTTCTGCTTGATATGACGGAAATGGGCGCTTATGTCAAATTATTTCTCTGCCCTATTAATCCGTTTTATCAATAATATTAGGCGGAATGTTCCAAAACGCACCTCACCAATTTTGGGTGCATGAACCAAGAAGAGGTAAACAGTGGAGAACGGGCAGTTGGTTGGTAGAGCAAATTAGTTCGGAATTTGGTGTACCCTCTAAAAAGCAACCACTAGGATAGCCTCGCACTTTAGTTGGCAGCTACCTACTGTTGTACGCAAGCAATGCAATGAATTGTTCACATTTCGTTTCGGTCCCAGGAGTGAAAATTTATATAAACTACTTTTTGTAGATGGAAAGCAGAGTGGTGGAAGCTTGGATCTTCTGCGATGAATAAATAATCATTTTTCGTTAGTAGGGTCAGCAATTGGCTGACCGTATTTCAAGCTGAACTTTGCATTAGGTCCTAAGTAACATTGATCGATTATCTGTTGTGTTTGTCGTACTAGATGTTAGAGAAAAGCTTCTTTTATCGATCTGTGTGCTGAAATATTTTGGAATGTATTTACATGGCCGTGGGGATGCAAAGAGAAAGTCAACGAAGATAATATGTCAATGTTACTTAGGACCTAATGCAATGTTCATCTTGATTTATCTGTATCCGATGTGTGTGTGTGGTTCATGCATTTCACGGCTTATGAATGTAATAATAGAAACTTGTAGAACACATGTGAACAATGGAATAAAGGATTGTTGAACTTCGTATCATTTGCTGAATTTAAAATGTATGGCTGTGTGTGTCATTTAAGTACTAATTCAATGCTTCCGGATATGATCCGGCGATGACAAAATGATCCGTTCGATCATTAGGCCGAAGTTTTACAGGTATTTGAATTTAAAATCTGTTGAAATCAATCTAATTTTTTAAGATATCATGAAAATATTTTTAAGATTGAGGTTTTGTTTTAATCATACCATTCATGATAATCAAATCAACCACAACAATCATCAAATGTTTAGGTTACATTGCGTTTGTAACGTAGTAATTCGTAAATTGCATACTGATAACTGTCATGTATAAACTTTAACATTTATATTCTGATTGCTTGAGGAAAACTATTTGGGAGTGAATAGTTCTCCAATCAAAGTTTAGAACAGGAAAAGCATGACAATTACCATTGCCGGCCACGCCCATTTTCTCCTTTACTGGGGAAAGGAAGGATATTGTTGATGTAACATCTACTTAACGGGAGGCCAGCGACTCACCGACGCCCCTATAGATCACCAAATGGCATTAATAATCAATCTTAATCAAGTGCCTCATATACTGACGACCCCTTGGCAGTGGTTCTCAAACTTTCGTTGATTGTGACACATTTTGAGAAATTTTGTAAGCTCCCGACCCACAGATGTTTTAGACCAAAATGACCTTAAAAACACCAAAATGGCATTAAACCTCCATAGAAGACTTCAAGCTGTATAATTACCAGAAACACAAAAAAAAATGATGGCTAAGTCCGAAAATGGGTATAAAAGCTCGAAAATGGGCTGAAAATAACACCTGTAAACTAAGCACTTCAAAGTTCAAAACGATTAAATAGTCTAAAAACAGTGAAATCGAAGCCATCTACAAACGCAAAAAAAAGTTATAAATGGTTATATTACAAACGCCAAAATGGCATTTAATAGCAAAACATCTAACTTAAACTTTACAAATAATCTTGGAAACACCAAAATTACGCAACAATGCACAGTGGTCCAGAATGCAGATTTAGGTGGAATGATAAGTTTTGAGCCTGAAATTGAAACTTTAGACTAAAAGTCTCTTCTACAAAGTTGTTCCTTATAGTTAGGCCTTCATTTTTGTTTGAATAAATTAAGGTCATTTTTTATTTGGAATTTCTCATGAAAGTCACCTTCTAGACCTCTTTAAGATGGACGTTTTATAGTAATAATTGTGGTCTGTATCTCTTCTAATAAAAAAAGATAAACCCAAATAAAGTAAAAAAAATATGAATAAATTCAAATTGATTCATTATGAGTTTTAAAAATAACATAGGGTATACGTCCCTAACCTCGGTCTAATATGCAGCCATAGATTACGTTTTTAATCATAACTCATCAATTAATTTACCTGCAAACGATATTCTACTGCTAAATGGTATGCTTAGATATGCTTATCATGTCGTTTGCTATCAGGAACCGCAAAAAGTTGAAAAACTTACTTTTTTTAAGACAAAAACTCACCAGGGAAATGTATGTAATATCGGTCTATTGTCCCCAAATTGGGTCTATTTATGGATGCAACTTCGTCCTATCCTGTTTGATTCTCAAAAAAAACGCTCTTGGTAACGTTTTCTTATGTATTTTTTTTTATCACTATCACTGTTAACTTAATACTCTTCATTCCTCAAAACATTTCTTAGAGAAAATTTTACGAAAACTACATTAAATCACTCAAGTTAAAAATTAAAAATTAAAAATTTCGCTTATCGTCTTTCGACCGCAGAATATCTAAATCAAAACATTGTGATGTTCATTATACAGATTTGGCAGAAAAAATCTCCCTTCCTGTTCGTTCCTTATCATCCAAATGCAAACCACATTGTTGACGTTACTCTTATTGCTATATGCTGTCAAATGAATTTCATGGGCCAAAGTTAGGAACATAGAAAAGAAATGTGTCCCTAAAGTTGGGTCCATGATTTACTTGTGAAAACGTTGTTAAACAATTAAAATAAACATAAAATATTCAAACAGTAACTGTGAGTTTTACGTCTAGTGTGTATTATCAGGTAATTCCATTCAATAAATGCCATAATCAGGCCATTTGATGATCGTCAGTGCAACCTTCCCATCTTAACCTTAGAAGTCATGGCGGCTAAAAACTCCGAACAGAGTGATATTCTCAACCAGTTTTATTACTTACGAGAGCTGAAAATGTATTGAAATGTTGTGATATAAATTGATTTGTGTGTGGTACACATTTATCAATCATCAGTGATCAATATTTTCCTTATTTTTTGTGTAATATTCCTTAATTAATTATTTATTTGCGTGATAGGCCGAATGAAAGGACTAGACCCACATTACATACCGTAACCCTACCTCTAATTTTGTTCATTTCATTGAGTATAGCATACGCCATTTCAAATGCCGTTTGTTTTGTTTGCCCCAACCAGAGATATTAACATTTAAAAAGGGCATATTTTTAGTAGAAAAACGTCAATAACTCTTGATCGCCGACCGAAAGATATTGACAAGCTTTGTGCAGCAAAAAATTGCGCATTCTAAAGATCTAAAAGTTATTTGCAGACACATTTGCTGAGAAATTTGAAATAAGAAAACTAGAGCAAAACAACTGTTTTTTTAGAGACACCCTAACTCAATTCAAGAAAATAGCTCTAAATCGGTCAGTTTAAGAGATACAAAAAAGTTTTTTTTAAATTAGCTTTGCCGAAAAATGTATACCTTAATTTCTTCAAACAAAAAAGTTAGACTTTTGATTGTAATGATAATAAGAACCACCCTAGAATTCATTGTCATAGAAATGAGGGCCTAACTATAAGGAACAACTTTGTACAAGAGACTTTTAGTCTGAAGTTTCAATGTCAGGCTTAAACCATATCCTTCCACCTAAATATGCATTCTGGACCACTGTGCAATGGCCCGAATTGTCAAAATGGCTTCCAAAATACTGCAAAGGTCTAGTAGAATATTCAAATTGTATGTTTTCTTGGATGTTGGGTACATATACAGGAGCAAAGATTGATTTAGAGATACAAGTTGACGTAAAGCCAGTCTTTTGTAAACCAAGGCCAGTGCCATTAAGATTGGAGCCGATGGTTGACCAAGAAATCGAAACGATGGAAGCGAACTGTGTAATAAACAGATGTGACTCATCGATGTGGGGTACCCCAGTGGTACCCGTTCTCTAGGACGTTGAGAAACGAATTCGGTTGTGCGGTGACTATAAAGTAACGTTGAACAAAGTATTACAATCAGGGCTGATAGTGCTGATGCGATATAATAGTAGTGACTAAAATTACGAAATAGTGACCAAATAGTGACTCAGAAATTTAAATACGGTTTGATATTGAAATAAATTCCATTTTTTTATGGAACCTTTAATTACATTTCATAAATTCCTCTGATTATATCGATTTGAATAATTTCTTTTGATTACATTTTACATGATGACCAGAAAATATCAATTTTAAAAAAAATCGGGTTTTCCTAGAGTTTTGTAAATTTTACTGGTTGTGCCACATACATTTAAACTAATGTATAAACCAGTGATGGAAACGTTCGCGAAAACTCACTATGACTCGCAAACTTTTCCCTTGGTGAACTTCGTGAAATATCGCGAACTTTTCCAACACTGGTATAAACCAATGAAGCCACTAGGTTAAATAGGGTTAAACAGATCATTACTACAACTGCAGTATTTTTCGTCGATTTTGAATTTATTTCTGCGTTCGAAATCTTAAAAATTTCTATGTATCTAGGTAAGTTAACCTTGATTATTAGCTAAGAACTTTTACATAAATTCATCGCAATGTTCACAAAAGCTATGTTCGAATCATTAATTTACTTGAAGTCTCCTTAGAATTCACATGCAATTAACATCTGAAATGTCTTAAATTTTTTTGTTCTGAATGATCTTGGACCCTGAATTCGCACTCTTTAGAGTTTCCATGGTATTTCTTCAAAATTCTCAACAAAAAATCCATATCAGAATACCCTTGAAACTCTTCTCACAGTTCCAATTTGATTCTATTGGAATTCTTCTTGCAATTTCTTTCCTATTATTTTGGATTCTCTTGGAATCAGCCTCAGAAATCGCCCCAGAATTCCTTTACTAATTGCTGAGTTTGGAGACCTTTGGAGTTCACGGGAATCCTCATCCAATCGTCATATAATTCTTTTCAGAACTCTCGTTACAGTGCACCTAGAGCTCGTCCCTCAATAATCTTGGAATTCTTCCAAAAATTGTTTTGGAGATGAATTTTGCATTTTTAATCATGTAATATCAAAATTACGAGCTACAATGTGTCAGACAGTTTTAAGATTTAGCCGGAGGTGAACAAATCGACCCTCAGATCTAAATTTACAAGAGACTTTCGTAGTGTGTAGTTTGGCATTCTTCTCTGTAATATCTTGGTATCATCCGTAGAATTCTTTTGATATTCACTTCAAATTTCCTTTGGAATTTTCATTCATGTTTCTAGATAATTCATTCAGAAGTCTTGAAAATCTAGCATAGACCTATATCCTTGAAAAGTTTCCAAGGTGCAGAATTTATTTTCGAGAAAAGGAAGTTTTTTCCCCGATTTGTCCTCGAAATTCAAAACTATTTCAAGTTTGTTTAAAACACCGTTAAAATTCGTTGAATTTGTCTGGTTTTAATTGTTTATTTTTTGACAGATATGCATATTTCGTCATAACTTCTTTAGTGCAAAGTACTCAGTTTAAACATTTTGATGATATTTTTCACACTTTTTAGTGCCTTTTTAGTGACTGACTTAAAAATAGTGACCAAGCCACTAAAAAGTGACCTGTTACCAGCCCTGTGCGCCATCCCTTACCACGGGTAGAAGAGGTAATGGGAAAATTGGCGTGAGCGAATCAGTTCGAGCAGTCCGATGACTCGAAAAAGCTTTGTGCTCTGGCGACTATTTTTTCCTCTGGCGACTAACAAAGGTGTATTTTTAATGAACAGACTACCGTTCGGTTTAAAACCTGCGTCGGGAATAGTTCAAAGGGAACTAGAAAAGCTGCTCGCGAGCGTCCCAGGAGTGGTAAATTTTCTTGATGACGCGTTGGTATCCGGCAGTACGCGAGAAGAACATTTGGGTAGACTCGAGCAACTGTTGACAACACTGGATAATTCTTGACTGACTTTGTGTAAAGAGAAGTGCAGCTTTATGAAAGGCAGGGTAAGCCATCTGGGCTTCGAAAAAACCAAGGACAGAGTTCGTGCTATAGAAGAAGCCAAACCTCCAAATTGTGTGTCGGAGTACGCGCCTTCGCTGGAATGGATAATTACTACAACAGGTTTGTGAACGTGTGGGACCTCCCTTAGCTCAGTCGGTAAAGGCTCAGCTACAAAGCAAGACCATGCTGGAGGTGGCTGGGGTCGATTCCAGGTCCGGTCTAGGAATTTTTCGGGTTGGAAAATTTCTCGACTTCCCTGGGCATAGAAGTATGATTGGACTTGCCACCCAATTATACCAATGCAAAAATGGTACAGGCATCGAAAGCTCTCAATTAATAACTGTGGAAGTGCATCTAGAACACTAAGTGGAGAGCACGCAATAAGCTAATATGCGATATGCAATAAGCGTGAAATGCGAAGAAGAAGAAGAAGAAGGTTTGTGAATGGTTTAGCAACATTGATGTCACCACTGTATCAGTTACTAAGGAAAAATTGTAAGTTTGTGTGGACCAATCAGTGCCAAGAAACATTTGAGAAAATTGAGGCACAAATTGGTAAGGATATAGCCAGATCCAGATAAGAAAATAGTCGTAATTTGTGATGCGTCAAAGGACGGAATTTTTGCAGTTTTGGAACACAGGATCGATGGTCTGGATAGACCAATAGTTTTTGCCTCAAGAATTTGTAGTTGAGCTGAAAAAGCTTATAGTGTGTTACACATGTACGGCTAGAACGAACATTACTAAGTCTTCTATTTGATGGGAAATCGATTCGCAATTAAAACGGATCATAATCCGTTGGTATCCATCTTGGGACCACATAAGGGTAGCCCGGTGATGGGAGTAGGGGGGGTACAACGCTGGTCCAACTTCATTTGCGGTTTTGCTTACAAGTTGGAGTACGTGAAATCTGGAGACAACATAGCTGATTATCGGTCAAGAGCTGCTGTGGAATCATGGTAATTAAGGAAGAAAGATGGTTCATACCTGAATTTCATGAGTTCTCAAGAGCCGAGTTTTGTGGACAGAGCTGCGCTTAAGGTGAGTACGGGCAAAGACATAGTGTTACGAAAGCTTCGAGAATGCATACTGGATGGAAATAAAGGCATGTGTTCTGAACTTATGGATTTCATGCGAGATATCGAGCTGTAGTGTGTGTGTGTGTGTGTGTGTGTGTGTGTGTGTGTGTGTGTGTGTGTGTGTGTGTGTGTGTGTGTTCCCTCTAACCCCCACTGGCAGGCAGTGTTATTATGGAAGAACTCTCTCTACAGCTTTAGTCCGGGAGTTAGAAGGTGATAGCTCTATTGCAGATCCAGCAACCCATTTCAGAATGTCTGGAGAGTCATGCCCATTCCGAGGTTACTTTCACTCACAATAAGCCCTGCATGTATGCTTCACCGTTATCAAATGGATATTGGTGATACATACACACTTCCAGGTTCGAAAATATTCTTTTCAACCATGGCATGTATTTAGTTTAATTTTGATATTTAATTTGTACACAAAAATCTGGACAGCTCTCATCATAATCTGCTCTTCCGCCGCCGTTAATTGCTTCCTTTGGAATCCCTTGGACTTTTTCTCTAACGCTTCGTATTTCATTCCGTGCTTCGCCGTCAATTTCCTTCCGTAGATCGTCCTTGTTTGGTTGGTTCTAATATGATGCCGCCTTTTTTGGTCGGTTTGATGTCTACCATATGTTATTGAATTGCTATGATGATCTGGGGCGAGGCTCACGTCCAAAGTCGCTGGTCCACCGAGCGCTCCGTGTGCGAAAGGAGAATGAAAGATATACGAAAGGGATCAGTTTCAAGTGACAGTTTCATCAGATTCTCCAACTAACCGTACTCAAGCAAAGTAAGAATATACAAGCTATATTGCGACTATATGGTTACTTGGGTACTCATATGGCCGTCAGAATGGTTCATCGGTTGCGAAGTGAAGTATTTCTGAAAGTGATGCGTAATATTTCTCAATGTTTTGATTTTATCCTAACGTTACCTCAATGTTATATCACAGACAAGCAGACACAACACATTGAACATTTATCATTGTAAACCCTACCGCCATCTTTCGTATACACTATGATGGGCAATACACTCAACAGATGGTTGTAGTGTGTAAACGTCAAACACTAGGGAATTGATTATGTGCACCACAAGTGGCAGTACTACCAACTAAGAAACATTTAAATTGACCGTTAAGGGGAAGCAGACCGCTCCGAAAAAAAAAATTACGTTTTGATTTTTCTAAAAATATTGAAAAAAAGTATCAAAAATCTAAAAAAATCACATTTTTTCTAATTTTTTAAAGAAAATTCACGTGCAAAAACATGTTTTATACAAGGTTGCAAAGACTCATTTCAGCTAAAATAATGTTTTTCGGAATAATAAAACCAAAAGATGGTATGATGGCATGTTTTACTTGTAACTTACAAGAAGAGGTTACAAAGTATGCGTTGGAAACATAAAACCTGTAAATTTTGCTTTCTATGAGTCACAATCAGCGATTTGCTGATCGCTGAGTGAGTGAGTGAGTGAGTGAGTGAGTTTGTGAAAAATCGCTGATTATGACTCTCATGAAGTGAAATAAACAGGTTTAATATGTCAAACACATTCTTTGCAACCTCTTCTTGTATCCTACCAATTCAAAATTTGATCATGGCATCTTATTATTTCATAATTTAGAAAAACATTGTTTTAGCTGAAATGAGTCTTTGCAACCTTGGTTTTATAAGTCATTATGGCATAAAGTTGGACTCAAAAAACCACAAAACATCAACTTTTCGGTTTTTCTGAAAGTCCAATTTTTTTTCATGATGGGATGGAAATTTTTTTTTTGCATGTAATTTTTGACAAAAATCTAAGGAAGAAACTGATTTTCTTGGATTTTTGATAATTTTTCCCAATATTTTTAGAAAAATAAAAACGTACCGAAAATATTTTTTTATTTTTGGGCCGGTGAGCTTCCCCTTAAAAAAGATTTTGATGATCGTTTTAAGAGTGTTATGTCTGCTTGTCTGTGATCATACCTTCACTATCGCAACTTCTGCGAAAGTACTTGCATTTTTCTCAGGCACTTTTGATCTAACTACCGACCAAATTGGCACAAAGACGCCCTATACGCTCTCTGACCGAAGCGCAGGGGTTATCGAGCTGTAATACCGACGAAATTGCGCAGCCAACTGTTTCTAATACTTCATTCATCACATCCTGGAATAAACCAAATGAAGGGATTGGGGCTAGGGGTTGCATCTGGAGGCCCAATATCGATAAAGATGTGGTATTGCACGCCGGGCAATGCGAATCATGCGCGCTGGAGCAATCGTCATCTCCGTTGGCCAAGCTGATTCCATGGAACGTTCCAGACAGACCGCCAATGGCGTTCCAGACAGACTTGTCAATGGCTTTTGGTTCTTGATAATAATTGGTACGTTGACAAAGTGGCTGGAAGTGTTTTATACGAAGTCAACAACTGCTAATTACACTATTGAAAAGCTTATGGAATGTATGCCGAGATTTGTTCTAGTGCATGAGTTGGTCAGTGATAATGGCACACAAATCACTGCGGATAAGTTCCGATGGTTCCTTAAGGCCGATGGAATTATACTAAGTGCAACCGTACCAGTCGTTGCCATTTGCGGCACTATTTTACTTACGCATAGCGTTTCCATTTTGGCTTGATCACTCCTCTCCACACCGGTCGTTGCTATCAGAGTCATAATTTAAGTTACCGTTTTCCACACCGGCAAAACAAACTTTTGACGTTTATTCAAAATAGCAACCGTCTGATGCGTTGCTACCGGGTTGCTAAATTTATGAACTCACTACTTCCCAAGGTGCGGATTGCTATTTCCCCCACCTGAATAGCAACCTCCGGTACGCAAGTAGCGTTATGGTAGAGGTTGGTAAATGTGCCTTATTTACTCATTGGTACGGTTGCTCTAAGAGAAGAGGAGACAATTAAGGGGACTTTTATGAACCAATGATTTGTCAAACGTGAACCAGCGCCTGATTGCTCGGGCGAACGTATAGAAACGCGAGAATTTTTACGACAAGGAATCTATTTTCTTGTATTTTAACAGTCGACTGCGTCGCCCATAGTGAAACAGTTTTTGGACGGTCGTTTCCGCGAGAGAAGATGAACACGTCACAGACAACACACAGTCTCCTCTTCCTCTTAGCTCTTCTGAAATATCACCAGTGGTTGCTATGTCCAACAGGGATATTAAGACAACCCTTGACATAGCATGTCCCTTCATCCCTACACTTGCAGTTGAGAGCAGTGGCATCGAGGGAAAACTGGTAAAGCTGACCACTTCGGGAAGAACGATCAAGTGTCACAAGAATCAAATTGTCAAGCTTAAAGTATCCACATCGGAGGGCACTGAGTGGATTTCGAGAAGGGTAAAGAGATTACAGTAATCAATGTAATAATCCTGTTCCCGAGACCGAAGGACATCGGCTTGTTAAACCAGAAACTCATCGTAACAGGAAACAGAAACAATTATTTGACCTCGGCTTGTTGGGAAAACCTTTGAGAAAAAAGTTTAGAGAACCAAGAGAAGGGGAAGAATTATGTCGTTTTCGTTTTTGCGGTGTAGCTACACCGGTGCTACAATGCCGTACACCGAAATATTTTAGGGTGTAGATATAGAATGCACCTTTGTTTACAAACAAATGATGTTGAGCTGTCAAAGACTCGCGCTTATTCCTGCTTACACTACACCAGTGCTACACCGCAAAAACGAAAACGACATTAGTAATTTCCATTTAATTCCACTAACTTATTTTCTTATCCTTGACAGATACGCGTATTTCGTCTACAATGTGCAGACTTCTTCAGTGTCTTATACTAATACTCGACTGTATTAGTACAAGACACTGAAGATGTCTGCACATTGTAGACGAAATACGCGTATCTGTCAAAGATAAGCAAATAAGGTAGTGGAATTAAATGGAAGTTACTAATCCTTCTATCTCTCTTTTACATGTGTTCCACTAAGACGCCCACATTCATCAGGATTTAGAGAACCAGTTTTTGACTCACGTATATTTTATTGCTTACAGAAATCAATTTGTAGAAGTCCATTAAAACAGAGCTTTGAGGCTCCTGGAACTTCGATGCAGTACAAGATTGTAAGCCAGAGGATCATTTAGCTTGTTGTAGGGGTGTTCAGTGCCGGGTATTCGAAACTCATCCACCTACGATAGAACGATTATAGTACGAGTGTAGGCTTTCATCCATTACCCCCATCGGCAGCAATTTTTGATTAATCACTGCCTCTAAGATGGAAGCGATACAAGCTTCAATGATCGAGAACAATTAAGAAAAATGCAGAGAACTCTACGACCCCTCATAAGTGTCACGGGAGGGGTGAAATTTCGTTAGTAGGGAGGGTAAGGAAACGATTGCTAAACGTTATTGGTAATTTATCCAAGGTATAAATAATAAAGTGGACGTCCCGGAATTGAAATCACGACCTTTTGCTCACTGAGCAGACACTCGGTAAGCTTTGAGTATAGTGTTGCATGCCACACTGTTTTGCAAATTCATGCATTTGTTGGCATAGAAAGCTCTACACTAATAACTGAGGAATTGCTTCAAAGAATACTAAGTTTAGAGCAGACAAAAACTGGTGTAAGAACGGAAGAGTAAGGAAGAAGAAAAATAATAGCTTTTATATTGGTTCAGTTTAACCCTCTCCTTCCCATGATCCACAACTTTTCGGTTCGTCTTGTAGTTGTCAATCAACTATTGAATAGCGAAAACAATTAGAAAACTAATGACAACAAATTTTTTTTATTGAATTCGATAATATTAGACTGCATATAGATAATGATTTGTTCAAGCAATTTTTTTAAAAACGCATTTTTGCATCTCACAACACAAAACCTCCTGGAAAGGAAAAGGGTAAAATACGTATCTATGAAGATAACAAGAAATGTAAATTCCAAAATGTTTTAAACAAAATTTAAATCAAAACCAAATCAATTTAAATTGATATGCGTAAACTACCTAGGTACAAATATCTACGCTAGAAAATTTACATCTTTCAATATGCCTTCACGCTGCGAACACCACGAAATGAGTTTTCTATTCCAGTGAAAAATATCCATGCAAGTCTAAACTCTCACCTTTGCAAGCACAGATGGTCTCTTTCCGTCGCCGCTCAGCCGTCGCAGCCAGGTGTTTTTATGGATCTCTCGAAAGAGTGCCCCTCGTGGTTCCATCATTCATTCACTTGAGCCCTATCCGCGCTCTGGCTGCACCACTATTTACAATTAACACCGTTGATGTTGTTGTTGTTGTCGTAACTGTTGCTTTCGTTATGCGGTTTCAATCTTCCGAACCGAAACAGCTGTCTCAGCAGCAGCCGTTATTTTCTCCGAATACCGGCGCTGATCGAAGCCAAAACCAATAAACGGAACGTTTTTTTTTCCTTTTCACAAATTCACTACTAGCACTTGGCCGCCATGTCGCACACAACATATCGCTTCATTCAACAAGCAGCGTGGTAGCCTCTTCACTTACTTCACGCTTCTTATCGGTTGATTTTCGATTGACTTTCGAATAGCACTTCTCTCATCTCATCACCATCTCTTACATCTTCTTCACTTATTGCACTTTTGTTATCCAAAAATATTATTAATTCCGGTCGCACTCAATTTTTTCCCCAGGACCTACAACAGCCTTACACAAACTTACACTCTTGTTGCGAACTCGCGATCGCGTGCGTCCGATCAGGTTGGAAGATCTACGGCAAGTGCTGAGCAACAAACGGTCACTACTGCGGCGAAAAAGAAGGTGATCGAACTTCACTTTTGGCCATCCACGCATCCGTCCGTGGGGTTTTGCTCTTTTCGGACGTTCACGATATGTGTGACTCTTCTTCCCGCCTGTGTGTGATGTCTTCCGCTCACCAGCCGATGAGATTGCACCCGATGCGGATATTAGCAATAGCACACTGATCGCTCTCGGTGTTGACCCGTAAACGTTCAGCTTCTTTTCGTTGATCGTAATCTATGGCTATAGGAGACACAGAGAAGAAAAAAACAGACACTAATTATGGTTGCGCTTCTGCAATGCGGCAAATGGCAGTCGTCACCTGACGGTCCGCGTGGCCGTAAGTGGAAATGGAATCGACCAAAGAAACCAAAGTGGAGTTTTGGAAAATTGGTCAATTCGATTCGGTATGCCATCATGCAATTCGATTGGATGAAAAAAAAAACAGTGCCGCAACGGTTTATATTTTGATGAAATGTACACGGATAGGTAGGTACCTACTGTAACAGACTTGATTGAATCGGCAGAAACTGTATGTGTACTTTGTATGGTTTACGAAGGCGTGAAAGTGGCAAAACCGTTTGGAGTAAAACAGATACCTCCATGCGTCATCTACCAGGTTTAGTAGCACGTTTATCTAAATCAATTTTCTATTTTATGCACGTACTACTTCGTCGTATTTTGCTGTTCTATACGTTCATTTAGCTAGATCCTTTCACTTTCAGACAGACTGTCGTACCAAGTAAGTGATTTGTGTATGTATATTGACTAGTAAATCGCGAATAAAATATTCCTTTTAATTCAGTCTAAACACAGTCCAATCCAATGTGCTTACAATTTATTCAAATAAATCTCAAATGCATGTTCATCATTCGGATTTTGGACAATTAAGCGAGCATTGCCTAAGAACATGGAGAAATATTAACCCCCCTTCCTTGTACATTTCACGTCACAGTTTGCTTCCGAGCCTTTTGCTTGAGGCTGAAATTAACCCGGTGCCCCTCCATTAGAGTGATGCAAAATTTGAAATTTTCGCTCCACAATACTTAAACGATTCCAAATCTGATCCTGACTAGCCTCTCAAAATTTGAACCCATTTGGTGAGAAACTGAGATGGCACAAACCATTTGAAGTTTGTATGGGAATTACTTGAGCTTGATTGACCGCCCACGGTTGCTACTCTGTTACTGCCAGATCAGCTGTAATTACACAGAGAACCAATAGACGATGCTTGGGACTAGCAATCATCCTCAATGTGGAAAAACTGGTGATCTTAAATTAGGCAATACCAGCGCCGGCCGCGCCCGAACACAGGTCAAGAAAGGAATGGGAAGGATTGTGTTAACATGACACTCGCTTTGATGGAAGCCGAGAACACCTCTGCACTTCCACGAGGAATCACTGGGATGTTGGATAAGAGGGTTGGGTTTGCAGCAGGGTTCGTTTTGGTAAACGATAAGCTGAATTGATGTCCTAACAATCATATAACGCGAAGGAGCTTGGGATTGAACCCATGGTCTTCTGCTCAGTAACCAAAAACGTTTGCCACTAGGCAGACGAGCACCTTTTTAATCATCGAGTTGCTGTTATTACCATGTAGTCATATTAATAAATAAAACGATTGACGATTCTTGAATGTGGATGGGCCTGAGATTAGACTCATGATGTTCTGCTCAGTAAGCAAAAACGGTTGCTCTAAGGCCACCGAGCCCCTCATATCACATAATACCGTTACTCAAATTTGTGTATCCATTCAAACCCGGAACCAACGACAACAACGAGTTTCGCAAAATACACGATACACAAGCGATTTTACCATAAATCTCTTTGATATGTAAGGACCTGGGACAGCGTTTTTCTGCTCAGTAAGCAGGCCACTGTAACCGACGATCTTTCAAATCCGAAAACTAAAAACTACGAAAAAGTACTTAGGCCTTCATTAAGTTCCACTTTCACGCGACGTTCAATGACAGGGTCCTATCCAGGATTACATCTGAAAAATCCAAATCTGGCCAACGCCCACCTAAACCTGTTCTAATCCACCTGAAATGACTAACGAATGGAAGACTTTGACTACCCAGCCATGCAATAGTCTCATTCCGTGCCTTATGGCAACTTGATGATTCTATTGCGCTCATCTTTTGGCACCACCCAGGGGAGACTTGTTCCTGTACCCAATGCTTAACTTATCTCCATGCCACTCAGCTACTCGCAATTTCTTGTGATATAGTGGGCGGAATATTATTATATGAGACAATTCAATGCAGACGTCTTTCCAAATTTGGCAGATCGACAGGTAATCGGTGAGTTACCACGATAGTTGCTATTCAACAACTCGACAACGTCCCATCGTCAACGCCTGCTATGAGAATTTCCCATTGCAGACGTCATCGAGCTATCGATCAACTACCCTGGTTATCGCCTGGTACCTTATAGCACGTGCTAGGAGGCGAACCAGAAGAATCGATGAGCTACCTCTCCCCCTTTGAAGTTTGTATGGGAATTACTATGGTAAAACCAAGATTTTTGTTCATGTCTATCTAATAATTCACCATATCGGTTTGCTTCAAAAACTTTCAACTGTACTTGTAGGAAATTTTCCCAGCTACAACTTTGCTGAAGACCATTTTTTGATTAAATGCAAGGATCAAAAGTTCCTGTTCAATTGTTCAATGCGCTGATGTCTTATGATCATGCTCAATCAACTGATCAGCAGGCAACATTGGTGTTTCTGGGGCGTTGAATAGGACACAAACATCATGGCTACTATGTCATACTGCAAAATACAGTGTTGCCTACAGAGCAGCTGCTTGATCATGTCATAAGTTTACCAATCTCTTAAATAATTAATAACTTTTTTCTGTCTCGTTTTACATAGAAACGATTTTCAGCAAAGTTGTAGCTGAGAAAATTTTCTGTAAGAATTGCTATCGAACTGTTTCGCAGCTCAATATGGAAAAAGACTAGAAGGCAATGAACAAAAAGTTGAGATTTCCCATAGTAATTTACATGTAAACTTCAAATGGTTTGTGCGAAGTCTGTTTCTAACCAAATGAGTTGTAACTTTTGGAGTCTAATCAGGACCCGATTTGAAACCATTTAAGCACTGTGGAGCGAAAAAGTCAAATTTTGCATCAGTCTACCCTCCATCCTGCCCAACACTTGTTTTTAAACCCATCATAAGATATATCCGCGTTCCGATTAAGGAAATTAAACATCATTTATATTAAACAATTTCAAAACCCGTGGACTGGAAAAGGTTAGTCACTTTGATGAACTAAAAATTATGAGAATTTTGAAGAGATTTTAGAATGAGTTCTTGAATGTTTTTTCAGAGACAAATGCCAACAGATTTTTTGGAAGAACTCTAAGATAGATTTGACTAGAACTCCAAGTCATTTGTTGGACTTCAGACGTTCAGAGTAGAATCTCTTTAGGTAGTTCTTTTGGAAAATAATTGACGATTGTGAAGCGGATTAGAGGTGCATTTCTAATAAATATTCAAAATAAGTTCTTAGAAGGATTTTAAAAGTGTTGTGATGACAATTCGAAGTAAATTCTTAGAAAATTTAAAGATAATTGCATGTGAATTCTAAAGAGAATTACAAGTATCTCACGATAAATGCCAAGGGGATCGAATTTTGAGGAATTCTGAGATGAGTTTTATGAGAATTCCGAGAATAATTCCAAGAGCGTCTCGATAAGAAATTCAAGAATATTCTAAGGAGAATTTCAAACGTATTTTCAGAATAATTTAGAAGAGAGCTCCACGATTATTATGAGCAGAACTGTATGATAATTCTGAGCATAATTGAATGGAAATTATAAGGAGAATTCAGGCTAATTTTAAATAGAATTATATAAGGAAGCTTCAATGAATCCTGTCGAAGCGAATCTTACGACGAATTCCTCGATTTTTTTAGAGTGTTCTGAAATGTTGTATAGACATGTTCAAGGGTCTCTCGGAGAGAATCTAAAATTAATTTTAGAGAAACTCTAAAAATATCACTGTGATGGGAAATGATTCTAAGGGAAATTTGAGAACATTTCATCAAAAGTACTGTAAACAGTTTTGAGCGAACTTTTTCAAGATAGTTAAAAGATCGAAAAATCTTGATGACTTCTTGATGAGAAACAAACGATTCAAATATGACTGACATTTACTCATATTTTCTCCCGTCATCCCCGGATTTAGCAGCATGTGTCGAAGGAGGTGTCCTCCCCTTCGACCGTTTCATCACACTCACCATAGTTCGAGCGACGGAGTGTTCCTCCTAGAGGAGGCAAACCAGCTCCTCGCCAGCACAGCCAACCAGGCGCTCCTCTCAGTGTCCACGGTCCACTGGTGTGGAGCCAGGGGTGGAATCTGCCCAACATTTCTATCGATTCGACAACTAAAAATAATTGTACAGCAGGTGCTAGCCCCTCGCCGTGAACCAGTCACACATGGACCTTATACACCGTCAATATAAAAATCACACGATCCGCTATTACGATGGTTCTGTCGCACAATGTAGAACCGGAATTGAGATATCTGGCCGCGAAATAAGTATATGTCACAGTCTTTCCGACCAGTAGTGCAATATTTTCTCTGCTGATACAGCTGCAGCCTACGTCGCCATCGTGCTGTTCACGGATTCAGCCAGCGTTGTAGCCGCCCTCGACGCCGAGTACCCCAAACACCCGTGGATCCAGGCCATCATCCAGTCCGCTCCACCCAACTCCACCGTTGCCTGGATACCTGGCCACAGCGGCATCCAGGGTAACGTTGAAGCCGACTACCTCGCCTCTTCTGGTCGACTAATGAACAAACTGACAAGCGAAGTTCCAAGTCCAGACTTAATAAATTGACTGTTCAAAATTACAAGGCAGAACTGGAGCCAGGACTGGTTAGACAGAAAAGATCTTTTTATCCGTAAGATAAAAGGAGAGACGCACCGATGGGAAGACCTACCTGATCACCGTTCTCAAGTGGTGTTGTCTAGGCTGAGGTCAGGACACACTCGAATGTCGCACAACATTGCTTTCCTTTGGTTTGTTTTTTCCGTCGATCTTGTTTTCCGTGCTGAGCACCAATGCTACCGACGTGCCAGGAAGGCAGCTCCCACACCTGGACCCTACCTATCGACCCATCAACTCATGAACCGGGGACCAACGGCTTTACTTCCCATCCGAAGGAAGGCGTGATCAGAGATGTTATGCCTCAGAACATCCCGGCGGCGCCGACTGGGATTGAACCCAGGCCTACTGGGGTGAGAGGTAATCACGCTTACCATTACACCACCGGCGCCGTTGCACAACATTGCTGGGAATGGCGAATTCTATCGACGTTGCCCAATATGCCAGATCCATCAATCGGTGGAGCACTTGATATGCCACACACCAAAAAGTTCTGAATTCTACTGGCGATGTAAACATCCATGCATGCAAATATTCATACACGTAAACTTTCTTTTCACGTAAACTAGCAGCTTGCAAGAAATGTTGCAAACAAAAGTGGACAGTTGCATACAATATATGGGATATTGCATGACATGTCTCATAAATTTACACGATCTATAATCTAAACTTGTATGATTTATGACGCTCCATTTATGTGCATCATAGTAACGGAAATTTACACTACTTTTTTAAGCTGTCCACTGCCCACAAAACCAAGGAGCCAGAGGCGTATACGGTATCTCTTGCAACATAAAAAATGCCCCAAGGACCCCAGTCGTTCCGCTGCGCTATTGGCCTTTCTCCGCGAGACAGGCCTGTACAACCAGATATAACTCCACCCGATAGAGTCATCACCGCCTACAGCATACCGCGGATAAAGGGTGTCCACGATGAAATTGCCACACACAAAATTGATTCGCAAAATTCGAGTTTTCATCCGATTGCCATCAAATTTTCAGGGATTGAGAAATAACTATTAAACTTCATTTTACCATTTTACTCGTATTTTATTTACAGTCCATACGCAAATGCCCGCACCTTGGCCTTAACCCCGGCCATAAGATTCTGCACAACCTGTGAATCAACCGTTTTTTGCATGTAAACCCATACTTTCTTCAGTTCCTCGACTGTCTTCACTACCTTAGGTCGTTTAAGAAGGTGCTGCTTCATAATCGCCCAGTACTTCTCGATGGGGCGGAGCTCCGGAGTGTTGGGAGGGTTGAACATTTTCGGCACGAAATTGACCTTATTGTCCGCATACCACTTCAGCACGTCCTTGGAGTAGTGGCATGAGGCCAAATCCGGCCAGAAGATTGTTGGGACGTTGTGGGCCTTCAGGAGAGGAAGCAGCCGCTTCTGGAGGCACTCTTTTATGTACACCTGTCCGTTCATCGTGTCCTGGGTCACGAAAGGTGCACTCCGCTTCCCGCACGTGCAGATGGCTTGCCAAACCAGGAATTTCTTCGCAAATTTGGACATCTTCTGAGTGCGGACATGCTCCGGAACGCTGAACTTATCCTTGGCCGTGAAAAACAGGTTGCCGGGGATCTGTTTGAAGTCGGCCTTCACATATGTTTCGTCGTCCATGATGCAGCATTCAACTTTCGTCAGCATGTTGAGGTACAACTTCCTGGCACGGGTTTTGGCGGACTTGTTCTGCTTCTCGTCGCGATTAGGGGCCTTTTGTACCTTGAACGTTCGAAGCCCAGCCTTAGTTTTGGCCTTCTGGACAAAACTTCGGCTTAGGTGCAGCTTCTTAGCCACATCCCTAACGGAGGCGTTCGGATTTCGGTTGAAGGCCCCAACTACGCGGTTGTGATTTTTGGTGTTGTACGGAATACTTTTTCCTTCACTTCTGGGCTTCCGATCGGTGGTCAACCGTTCCTCGAACCGCTTAATCACTCGCGACACCGTGGAATTCGCGATTCCCAACGTTTTAGCGATGGAACGATGCGAGAGATCCTTGTTCTCGTGATGAATGCGCAAGATTTTATCACGCACGAGCTGTTCTTTCGACTCCATTTCCGCGAGTTTTGATCACAGGACTTTAAAACTTGCAGGATGTAAATAATGCACTATGAACTAAATCCACCCAAATTTTCATTAAATTCTACCCAACGGTTAAAAAGTTAGAGCAATTTCATAGTGTGGCAATTTCATCGTGGACACCCTTTAGAAACAACCACCGCTATCACACCATCAGGAACACCTTCAATAACTACGACCACCGCTACGAACTTGAACTTTCCCCTGTCAACCACCCTAGGAAACCCCCACCAGCATAAAACAGCACAAAAAGACAGTACTCCCTCTCTTTTTAGAAGTGTCCCCTATGGGCACTCAGACTCAAAATACCACACAACATCGACTTTTCGGTTTTGCTGAGAGTCCATTTTTTTATGATGAGATAGAACAAATATTTTTACATGTAATTTTTGACAAAAATCTAAGGAAGAAACTGATTTTCTTGGATTTTTGATAATTTTTCCCGAATTTTTTTTTCGGGCTGGTAAACTTTATAACTAATTAACTAACTACTCATATTTGAGTAAAAATTTACTCAAATGCAAATTTGAGTGAACGGGACTCACATATGAGTCAGATTTATTTGCCGTGTAAAAAAATTTGCATGCGTCTAGGACTTACTATCTGGATCTCAAAAAAAAAAAAAACAAATATTCCAGCATAAATTTTAGAGATTTTGGAAAAAAAATTCAATGCTGGGACATAAAAATTCGAGATCTCTAAGACAAACAAGTTAAGAAAATTGTGCGGCCTGGAATAAAGTTTTCATATTTTGAATGTATAGAATGTAAGTTCACAGTCCTAGAAAAATGTAAATACTTCTAAAACGTAAATAAAATGTTATGATCTTGGATAATAGATATTTTTTTTCTAAAATCTGGTCTTGGAAATGTTTAGACGAATACTAAAGTTACCGAGCTTCAAAGATTTTTCAAAATTATAGTCTTTGAAAAAATGTCCAGCGCATGTAAATTTTCCTAAACCATTTTTCGAAATATCTAAGGCTTGCAAAAGTAAAAAATCCAGGATATTGGGACCAGATTTTTTTTCGAAACTTTGGAAAATTTTTAATAAAATTGTCTATGACTATTTCGAGATTACAAAGGAAAGGGAAGGCGAGGGAAAAATATAAATTTAATAAACTGGTGTGAAATTTTTTTAAGATGACGGGATGGAATGTCTAGAACAAGGAGTTGGAAAAATAATCAAAATATTAGTGATTCCATTGGACAGTAACTCTTCTTTGTCGGACTTTTAATAAATCTTTTGAACACAATTGTGTTACCAAACAAGCTGTGATTTTTTACAGCCAAACTCTTTACTCTCGACATGATTGGTCATAAAAAAGTGACTTTAGTGACTAAATTATAAGAAATAGTGACTGTAGTGACTTTTGGTGAAAAATGTGACTTTTTAGTGACTGACTTGAAAATAGTGACCTAGCCACTAAAAAGTGACCTGCTAACAGCCCTGCAATGGCCTAGAACCGCCATTATGTCCTAAACACGCTTTTAAATCGAGCTTGTTTTTGAAAATATTAAAATAGTCTGAAGTTAAATAATCAACGGCTCTCACAAAAAAAAAACCAGAAAGGTTAAAGACATTGCAAAAAGGCATTGAAATTCCCAAATGGTTTACATCAATGAGGTACAGAGAGAGGTGAAGCAGATCGTGAAATATGGTTATATTAGTAAACCAAAAAATCAACGTATACGCAATTAGTGCCGTCACTAATTGCTTGTATCGTACAGTGGTTTCACTCACACAACTTAATAGATTGCTTCACCTCGGTAATCCAGCTCATTGGGTTTACATTTTAAGTGGGGGAAAGTTGTCTTTGGCAATGCCTTAACCTATTATCGTCAGGGGGTAAACAAAGTGCTAGAGCACTCAAAATTGGCCAATAGATGCTCTGAAACACAATGTATCAACATGCCAAAATTGAGCTCTGAAGGACGTTGTTTACTCCCTGACGATAATATAATAAGGTATTGCCGAAGTCGACATTTACCCTAAACAAATTACTCGACAAACTTTAAAAGTTGTGGCGTTTCGATTAATGAGGGTACACATTAATCGAAACGCCACAACTTATAAAGTTTGTCGAGTAATTTTAGGGGAAATGTCGGCTTCGGCAATACCTTATTCTATTATCGTCAGGGAGTATTCCAGTATTTCCGAATTCCATGAAACTTTGCATTATTTTACGCTATGGGCAATAAATCAAGTTTGTGTTGGACTCGGGCCTAATTTATCAAAATGGCATATGTGATGTTTTAATACATCATAGCACGAAAAAGGCTCCTTTAATCGAAATGACGTGAGGCAAAATTTTAGGAAACTGAATTGCCCTTTTCAGAAAAATAAACAAACTCACTGTATACAAAATCAAAATGTTTGGTCATAACATGAAAAAAACTTCAATATTAAATCATTTATAATTTTTATTTTATTTTTTATTTATGTTTAATGCAAACTTTTCTGGGCACCTAAGTTGATACAAATAGTATACATCAACATTTAAAAAAATTTCACATATTATTTTTTATTATTTTTTAGACTTGCGGCCACCACGCCAAACCACCGCCGACAACGTTTTTGAGTCGGAACGCCGCCGTGTTGATTTTTGTTACGCCGCCGTTATAATTTTTGATACGCCGGCAATGTAAATATGTGTTTTGCACTTTTATATATTATAGAAGACGTGTTTCTTGCCAACCACTGCACAGAACTACACAAAAAAGACCAAACTAATGGTATTTTTACTATAAAGCAGATTTTATGAATCAGTCAACTGATCCGGAGATATGGGCACAACATGTTCAGTTTAGTGTGTATCAATAGACTATGATATATCATATAATATATAGACCCCTGAGCAACTGGTCAAGTTGTATTTGGCGTTTCGAAGGCTATTGATGATGCCGTGCCATAACTGATTAAGCTATTTAATTCAGGATAATTATAACTACTGTGAAAACCACCAGTTCCAATAGTGTTCCAAAATGTTGCAACGATGTTTTATTTATTTATTCATTTATTTATGTCGTCAATCAATCGTAGACCAATTACAATGAGTACTTATTAACTATGTCTTATATATTATTGCCTGGCAACCCTTGAAAAGAATGCTTTTTTTAGTGTTATTTTATTCATTATTATATCAATTGATTAGGAATATGCGTTATAGCAGGACATAATTCTATTAAAAGGCCCATTTTTAGCATAGTCTGTTCTTCGATTGTTAATGTAAAACAAATTCCTAATCCTCAGAGAGCGAGTGGGAGCATAAAAATTTATATTTTCTAAAATTTCCGGAACATTAAACTCTTTGAGCAATAACATCTTTTATAAATATTACCGTGGCGAAGATTCTTCGTTTTTCCCGTCCATCTAAATTTATAAACAAACATCGTGATTCATAAGATGGACGTGGTAATCTCGTTAAAACTAATTTTCGAAGGGCAAACAACAAAAACTGTTTATGATCTGACTCAATGCGGTTTATATATGTATCTTGATACGGAGCCCATACTACGCTACAGTATTCAAGAAGAGGTCTCACATAGGCCACATACAATTTTTTGATAGTGTAAGGATCATTTAAGTGCAGACTAAATGTTTTGATAAACCCTAGCATGTTACTTGCTTTATATATAATGTTATTGTAGTGATCTACACATGACAACTTAGAGTTGAGAACAATGCCTAAGTCCCTTACTACACCTTTCAACTGTTTTCTCATCAAGGGAAATTGTGTCATTTACCATGGCATGCTTTCTTGTAAACGATATAGAATTACATTTACTAACGTTAAGCTCTAACAAATTCTTCTTACACCAAGTGTAAAAAATGTCAACATCTTGCTGAAATAGCTGTAGATCAGATGCTTTAGATATTTCCATGTAAAGTTTCATGTCGTCTGCATATATTGAAACATGAAGCAGCTTCAAAATGTATTCTATATTATTGACAAATAAGATGAATAGTGGTGGACCAAGATGCGAACCTTGGAGCACACCAGATGTTACATGAACGACAGACGAAAATTTTTCTTCAAATCTTACTCTTTGCGTTCTCCTTGACAAGTATGACTCGGTCCACTACAGTAGCCTGGTATTAAAACCTAACTTGGATAACTTGAAAATCAACAGTGGTATATCCACTCTATCGAACGCTTTACTAAAATCAGTATATAATGTTTCTACGTAATTTCCCTTAGCCATTACATTTAAAGCATATGTTACAAAATGTATCAATTTAGTATGTAGCTGTAGATCGACCTTTAACAAATCCTGTTAGGCAACAGTTTTTAAAATGGTGTTATCTGTAACAAGTCACATATACAGTTATACAATATTCTTGTTTGAAGTGATGTTTAAAATGTGTCATTTTGACAGCCACCATAGTAAAGACTCCTTCAAACTAGCGCAATTTATTCGCGGCGGCAGCGGTAGCGAATAAATCGAGTTTGCCGAGGCAACGAAATTTGCGCAGTTACCGACACCTGAGCTGCAGTTTTGCCGCTGTGTCGCCATCGTGTGCAATGGATTCGTTGTCGAAAAAAGTTGCGCTTTCCTGGCAAGCAGATGAAACTTCCTGGACTTGTAATATAACATTATCATTTTAACAATATAACCATTGATCTTGTTGTCTCATGGGGTTTGAGTTGTCGGATGTTGGCCACTTTCTGGATTGATGATTCGCATGATAGATTTTGGCTCATGTAAGATTTTGGCCACACCCAGAATGGTACCCGGAACACAGAGCCAACAATTCAAATCACGTCTCAATATTCTCTCGTGATACCAGGTAACTCAGAAAATTGTCAAAAGATTCAGGTGATCAGAGTTCTTCTCTAGATATTTTTTAAAGACATCACTATGAGCAGGTATGACACCTGAAGATATTATACTATCCGACAATTCAAATCTCTTCTCGCAGATATTCCCTCATATAAATTATTCCCAAGCCCTTGTTATTCAGATATTATTTTGAAGGTTTACAACTGTCCAACAATTAAAATCACACTCCAGATATTCTCATATAATACCATTCTATTATAGTAAGGTATTTTGGAGATATCTTTTTTTTTCTCTGTTCGGGACATTACACTACTGCGACCAGTAATTTGATCTATTGTAGTATATCCCGTGTCCTTAGTTTAGTGCATGGCGTATTACTTCATCCCTATTGAGAAATGATGAAGTATTCGGTTTTGATACAGTTGTCATTGTTGCCTTCATCGCAAGGAATCGATTCTAATTGAAAGGTATTTATACCCGTCGGAGTTGGAACACTCTCCAAAGGCGCGCCCCTTTGTCAGTCAAAATAGGATTCCTTAGCAACAAAAACAAGCAATGACACCGATAATGACCATGCATCAGAACCCTAGTCTTAACCACTTCAAACTAGGGAACAACGAATAGAAGATTAGGAATCACAACTAACTCAGTTTTTCCTTGTTTGAAGATCATCCTCGGTCTAGGCAACCCGAGGCCTTATCACTATCAACAAACAAATCATATCTTTAAGATATTGTGGCTCCAGTCCGCATCGTGCTCTCTTGCCGTGCGGATCTATTTGCTTTTTGCTTAAGGAAGTGTTACTACTACCTAAAGCTACAACAAATTTAAACAGCACTTTTCAGTGCTCAACCTGTAAAAATTTTCTACCTTGTTCAACTCCTCTTATTCCTCTTCGATCCTTGTTTGGACCCTACCCGAGGTAATCCTTCTTGGATATCGATTTGGAAAATTCCTCTTCGATCCTTCAGATTCTTATAGTAATCTGCTTGGAAGTCGATTTGCATAATCGCATAATCGCACTTTTCAGTGCTCAACCTGTAAAAATTTTCTACCTTCTTCAACTTCTCTTATTCCTCTTCGATCCTTGTTTGGACCCTACCCGAGGTAATCCTTCTTGGATATCGATTTGGAAAATTCCTCTTCGATCCTTCAGATTCTTATAGTAATCTGCTTGGAAGTTGATTTGGATAAAAATTTACTGCCGCCATGGCGCCTAAACGCAAAAGAAAGGGGCAAACTCTTGACCCCCCTTCTGATGAAATTAATTTGAGTAATCAATTTGATTTGCTCACGGATGATGAGAATGATCCATCATCCAAGAAAAATTCTAGTAAACTTTCCCGGCTTAATGCCAAGAAAGAAAAGATTCCCCCTATTGTGATAACCACTACCGATTTCCATGCTCTTCGCATGGAACTTTTGAATTTCGTGAAAGTTAAGTTTTCACTACAAATTGGACGTCGGGGTGAATGCCGTGTATTGGCTGAAACCTTGGACGGATTTAAATGTCTTCTCAAGTATCTTACGGAGAAGAAGCACAAATTTTTTACTTACGACACCAAAACTGAACGTGTGTTCAAGGTTGTCATGAAAGGACTGCCCAGTGGTGAATCCCTGGATCAGATCAAAGATGAACTGGCAAAATTACTTGGAGTTGTGCCACTCCAAGTAATCAAAATGAAAATGAAATCCCGTCCTGGCGATTCGCGCAACGGGATTTCTAATGATTTTTATTTAGTTCACTTCAAGTCTAGTGAACTAAACAACCTTAAGGCCTTAGAAAAAGCTAGCCTTATGCTCCATGTCCGAGTGAAGTGGGAACACTTCAGGAAGACTGGAGGAAATTTCCAAAACCTCACTCAGTGCCGTAAGTGCCAGGGATGGGGTCACGGAACTAAAAATTGCTACATGCCAGCTAAATGCATGAATTGTGGTGATTCCTCTCACGCAAAGGACGACTGTCCTGTGAAGGAGAATCCTAAGAAATTTAAATGTTCAAATTGTGGTGAAAACCACAAATCCAATTTTTGGGAATGTAAGACTCGCAAAGCGATCCTACAATCTCGTTCTAACCGACAGGTAAGAAACGCTTCACGTTTCCGACCAGGTACAAATTCCTCTGCTGGTAACAACGGTCAGCGAGGAACAAATTCTACATTCGTACCCGTAGGTACAAATATCACCCCTGCTTCAAATGTTTCATCTGTACCTACTCCCCTCGCTGCTAACAATGTTCAGCGAGTTAATGGAGCTACCTATGCTGCTATTGCAGCGGGTAGAAATCAAAATACTAACCAACGTTCTAACGGAAATTTTGACAATTTTGACTTAGGAAGCATTACTGCCCCTAAAATGGAATTTTTACAGAATTCATTAATTGACATGATTTCTGATATGCTTAAATCTAACTCCATGTTTGATGCTATTCAAACTGGAGTAAAATTTGCTAATAATATTGTCATGACTTTAAAATTCAGTAATGGATTTTAAAGCATTAAACATTTTAAATTGGAATGCTCGATCTCTTAAAGATAATGAAGACGAGCTATTTAATTTTTTGAGAGTTCATAACGTGCATATTGCCGTTATAACTGAAACGTTCCTTAAACCTGACCATAAGGTTAAGAAGGACGCAAATTACTTGATTTATAGAAATGATCGTCTTGATGGACCCTGTGGTGGCGTTGCCATCATTATTCATAGACGAATCAAGCATAAAATTCTTTCTTCATTTGAAACCAAAGTTTTTGAAACTTTGGGAGTTTCTGTTGAAACAAAATTTGGACAACTTACGTTTATAGCTGCTTATTTGCCATTCCAATGCGTAGGCCAGCAAAAGAATTTTCTCAAGGGTGACCTCCAGAAACTTACCCGTCATAGGTCTAAATTCTTCATTATTGGTGATTTTAATGCAAAACACCGCTCATGGAATAATGCTCAAAGCAATTCCAATGGTAATATTCTGTTTGATGATTGTTCTGCAGGTTATTACACTATTCAATATCCAAACAGCCCAACATGCTTTTCTTCTGCAAGAAATCCCTCCACTATTGATTTGGTCTTAACTGATTCATGTCAACTTTGTAGCCAATTGGTTACCCATGCTGACTTCGGTTCTGATCACCTTCCAGTAACTTTTGAAATATCCCAAGAAATAATTTGTAATCCCAACAGCTCTACTTTCAATTACCATAGAGCTGATTGGGAGCAGTATCGAACATTTATGGAATATAACTTCGATCCAAACATTCCTTTGCAAACCAAAGATGAAATTAATTATGCTCTTGAATCTCTGACTACTTCTATAGTTGCAGCAAGAGCTGCCTCAGTACCAAAATGCGAGGTTAAATTCGATTCAATTATAATAGACGATGATCTTCAGCTCTTGATCCGTCTTAAAAATGTCCGTAGGAGACAATTTCAAAGAACACGCGATCCTGCCATGAAAGTTATCTGGCGGGATTTGCAAAAACAAATTAAAAAGCGATTCTCTGCCCTGAGGAACAAAACTTTTGAAAATAATGTTTCTAAATTAGACCCGAGTTCCAAACCCTTTTGGAAACTCACAAAAATTTTGAAAAAACCTCAAAAGCCAATTCCAGCGCTTAAAGAAGGTGGTAAAATTTTGATCACAAATTTGGAAAAAGCTCATAAACTTGCTAAGCAATTCGAGAGTTCCCATAATTTCAGTTTGGGTCTTACTAGTCCTATTGAGAATCAGGTTGCTCGGGATTTTCGGAATATTTTCTCTCGGGAAAATATTTTTGATGATTCCTGGGGGACTGATTTGGACGAAGTAAGGTCTATAACTAAAAAATTTCAAAATATGAAAGCTCCAGGTGATGATGGAATTTTCTATATCCTCATCAAAAAACTCCCAGAGAGTACCTTGTCTTTCCTGGTAAAATTATTTAACAGATGTTTCCATTTGGCATACTTTCCTGATAAATGGAAAAATGCAAAAGTTGTTCCAATTTTGAAGCCGGATAAAAATCCAGCTGAAGCTTCTAGCTACCGTCCAATAAGTTTGCTTTCTTCAATAAGTAAACTTTTTGAAAAAATAATTTTGAATAGAATGATGCTTCACATCAATACGAACTCAATTTTTGCAGATGAGCAGTTTGGATTTCGCCATGGGCATTCAACTACTCATCAACTCTTGAGAGTTACCAATTTAATTCGTTCAAACAAATCTGAAGGCCACTCAACTGGAGTTGCTCTTCTAGACATAGAAAAAGCATTCGACAGTGTTTGGCATGAAGGTTTGATTGCTAAATTGAAAAAGTTTAATTTTCCACTTTACATTATGAAATTAGTTCAAAATTATTTAACTGACAGAACTCTGCAGGTAAATTATCAAAATTCCAAATCTAATCGACTACCTGTTAGAGCAGGAGTTCCTCAGGGTAGCATTCTTGGGCCTATATTGTATAACATTTTCACTTCGGACCTCCCTGATTTGCCTCAGGGTTGCCACAAATCTTTGTTCGCTGATGACACAGGCATTTCCGCTAAAGGAAGAAGTCTTCGTGTTATTTGCAGCAGACTTCAGAAAAGTTTAGATATTTTCTCTTCTTATTTACAAAAATGGAAGATTTCTCCCAACGCTTCCAAAACTCAACTTATAATATTTCCACATAAGCCCAGGGCTTCCTTTTTGAAACCTAGTAGTAGTCACATAGTCACTATGAACGGAGTTCCAATTTCCTGGTCAAACCAAGTGAAATATCTTGGATTAATACTTGACCATAAATTAACTTTTAAAGATCACATTGAGGGCATTCAAGCCAAATGTAACAAATATATAAAATGTTTGTATCCTCTTATTAACAGGAAATCCAAGCTTTGCCTGACGAATAAACTTCTAATATTTAAACAAGTTTTTAGACCGGCCATGCTTTACGCTGTGCCAATATGGTCTAGTTGTTGCACTACCAGGAAAAAAGCACTTCAAAGGATTCAGAACAAAATTCTGAAGATGATTTTGAAGTTGCCTCCCTGGTACAGTACTACCGAAGTACATAGAATTTCGAATGTTGAGACTTTAGCACAAATGTCCAACAAAATAATTAATAATTTCCGGCAAAAATCGTTACAATCCTCAATTGCAACGATCAATTCCCTTTATACTTAGATAAGATTTAGTTTTAGTTATTTAGTTTTAAGCTATCAATTGTTATACTGACATGCAGGTTTAAAAAACCTGTTTAAAATACTGAATTGCCAAGACAGGAACAATGTAAAAACACTTAGATATATATCATAACAATTAAGGCTGGTAAGTTACTGTAGTAACTAGAGCACCTAGGTTAAAAATGAAATGTAATTTATTTTGAATTTGGAACAAATAAAGAGTTAAAAAAAAAAAAAAAAAATAAAAAAAAAAAAAAAAAAAGATATTGTGGCAAGAAAGAAGGTTGATCTATAATTATTCCATCGACCTTCAGATAATCAAGAACCTGCATAATGTTCTCTGGATAATTTGGTGATTCATCTGGTTGATAAAATTTTTTCTGAAGATCTTTAACTGTTCAATAAATCATGTCTGTTAGATGTTCTCATATCATAGCAGGTTGATCAGGAGTTATTCCAGAGACCATCAGATGATCAAAGACCTGCATCATGTTCTCTGTATATATATTTTTATTCTGGAGGTCTCCAGGATAGTCATAAATTATTCCAAAAGCCTTAAATTTTTCAAAGACCAGCGTAAAATATGTACTTTGGATATTTTGTCAAGGCAATTACCAGGAATTCTGACGATCGGTCAATAAATCAAACCATCCAAATTTCACAGGATTGCAGGATCATCAGCAATATTTTCACAGACTTTTAGTTGACCAAAGACCTGCATAAAGTCTTTTGGATATTTTGTGAAGACTTTTGGTTGATCTTGTTTCACTTCAACAGTTGCAATTAATTTGACACGCTCTTCTTAAACAAACTATCCTGTGGAAAGCTTAGCATTTATTGCGAATTTCGTTATTCGTTTTGTTGGAAGGAGTTTCTTTTATTCCCGCGGGTTTCACGTAAGTGTCTCTGCTTACGGGCCCGTCCAACCCCTTTTGACCCTTCATACAGCAGTATGTTGAATTCAGAATGATGACGGAATAAATGTCAAAATCGGATTCTAGAAAAGTTAGAAATTCGACTAAGATCAAAACCAAAGACCAAAAGTTGTTGTTGTATGGTTTTTGTCAATTTGTAAGTGGCCAAAGTATCAAACATTTCAATAGGTTGCATTTTTCATGAGCTTATTTATAAGACAAATTTCAGAAATATTGGACAGTAATTTTTTTTTTTTTTTATTTATGTTTTTAATCCTTTTTTTTGTATTTTTCACTCAAAAAAACTATAAATAAAATTGCATAAAAAGACTCTATTTTCCACTACAACTTTGTCTCAGCCGACATTTGGATTAGAAGTAACGTTAATGTGCTACGATTTATTGAAAAATGTCGAACACGCCATATTGAAAAAAAAAATGCAAGACATAAAATAGCTTAGTTTTAACACAAATGTGAATCATTGCCCATAACAAACAAGAATGCAAAGTTTCTTGCAAATCGGAGAAGGTCGTATCTGATCAATGAGTCATTTGGCGTGGAACTGCTTATCGCGATTTATTTTTATGAGTCACCGAACCTTGGTATTTTCCCAAGCCCCTGAATATCAAAAAAAAATAAGGTAAGTCACGTCAAACATTTTTTTCGTATTGCGGATCTTGAAATTTCGTACAACTTTCCGTATCTACAATCTGATATATGTTCAGAAATCATTATTTTTCTCCAAACCCCAAAGTTCAAAAAATTCTAAAATCCTCACATCTCGAAGATTGTTTCTTGTTCGCGATTTTGTATATGTTTCAAAGTCTGGGAGCTTGATATTGTTCAAGTCCCGAATTATATTGTGTGACGAAATAGTGTCAGGTTTTAAACGCTTATAACATGACCATTTATGGATGGATTTTTATTGTTAGTACCGTTTAATAAGATGTGATGTATAATTTGTTTGGCTGTAAATTATTGAAAATTTATTAAAATTGTCTCCTTGACTATTGAGTATTATTATTATTATTTAGCTTTATTAAGGAGGCTTTCAGCCTTGGGCTGGTTCGCCTCCAATTCTATTGAGTATAGACAAACTTGGCCGATAGCAAATCTCTACCATTGACTTCAATTCCAGATACCAAAGCACTAATTAAAGCTCAAATAATAGAAGCACACTAACACTAACTTAAATACAACCAAACTTGATGGCCAAAATCAACCACTGGCTTTCTTTTCCAAATCCGGGAACAAAACAACACATTAAACAAAAAAGGAATTATGTACATGTTAAGAGAACCGATAGCAATTTCCTAAAATTGCTTCTTAAAACTTTCTCTTCGAAATTGTAACGTAATGTGCTACGACCTTTGGGGCTGTCCATAAACTACGTAGACAGTTTAGGGGGGGAGGGGTTTGGCAATTATCCACGGCCCATACAAATTTTAATAATTTTGTATGGACAATTGTCTACGCAGGGGGAGGGGGGGGGGTCAAGAATCCCAAAAAATTGTCTACGTAGTTTATGAACAGGCCCTTTTAAGCAAATGATAGAAGATTCAAAATCACTGCTGGTGTTTTGGCGAATGTCCGCGGTCCATACAAATGTTTAACTATTTTATTTGTATGGATGATTTTCAAAGCAGGGAGAGGGCGAATCCGAAGGCGAACCAGTTATGGCACTACTTTAAATGTGCATCCGTATTGGCAATAAAAAGAAATTCAAACTTTTATTTACATCAATTTACTAAACAACAAAACATCAATTTAGAAGTTATGGTTCTGTCGTCCGTAGAAACAGCCATCAATATCATATTGCATAGCTTGGTGAAAGTAATTCGAGCACCTTTTTTTGTTTTGTCCATCCACAATCCGCAATGTCTGTAGTTATTAAAGTTTTCGAAATGATAAATAAATTTCGAGCTCTGATCAAAATTAGATTTTGATCCCCACTCCCATGAACAATAATCAGAAAACAGCAAAAAAAATATATAACCCCGAGTGGAGAGGTACTATACTGAGGTGGATACACTCTGCCATTCCACACTCTGGCTCGTGCTTCGTTCCAGTTGCAAACCTTTCCCTTGTGGTGGCTTCGAAAAGGGGCACGGAACCCCGCTTGCGCTGGTATTTGTGCAAATGGATATATGGAACGGATTCTTCTGCTCTTTGCTGCTGTCTCGTCGAATGTGGTGTACCTTGACCAAAAAAAAATCAGTCTTCCATTGTTTGCCCCTCAAATCCGATTGCCACTGTTTTTTTCATCCAATCGAACACTTCCCCACCACGCAACTACACTTACAGCATCTAGACTAATCATCAAAGCTGACGAAATCAAGCCAAATTACTGATAAAACTAAACGCACTTGTCCGGAGCAAACAAAAAAAAAACTCACACACAGAGAAAATTATGTTCAGTCACTAAAAACTTCTTGCTAAAAGCCAAACGCGGAGTCAAGCGACAAAACAAACCGAACCGAACTGCTGCCAGTGACAGACTAAACAGAGAAACGAAAACGAACAGCGAAAAATGCAACACAAAAGGGAATGAAGAAAATTTTGCTTTCGCGGAGCGACCTATACGCTTGGACGATGAGGTCTACGAATCAGGAAGAAACCGATGAAACGTCAGAAGAAAAAGAGATCCTGAAAATAGAGTCGGTGTAATATAGTCACGCAATAAATCGTTTCACCAAGCGTTCTATGCACAAAACTTCATGTGTTTGACAGGTAGCGAACATACACTCACAAAATTCGACACATTTTAATTGGCGAATTTCCATGTAAAATTCCACATGATTTTCATGTGTCCACACATAAACAGAGTCCGCCCTAATAAACAAATACAATAAACGAACTGTATCCCGGATGGGTAAACTATCCCACAAATGGTTCGGATGATACCCCGAACACGTCGTTAACCTCTCTTTTATGGTTATTTTTATTAGGGCGGTGCACACAGAATTTGAGAACAAATCATTTTGATGAGTATAATATTGTATTCACTTTTAACCTCGCTTTTACCAGTCCATCATCATGAATCATTCCGCATCGAACGTTCGACTGTTTCGGTCTAGTGTTGCCTGCACTCCGTTATCAGTACTAGTTTTTTTCCCTATTGAGGTTTTTTTTTCAATCCGCTTTCACACTGAGTGGTGTTATAGTATACACAAGTGTAGTGAGCATCGCGAAATTGCATTTGCCGCACAACCGTTCGAGAAAGGAAGCAGTCATTTCCGGCCGAGTCCGGCAGATGAGCTGTTCATCTTTAGCCAACAAATTTCATCGCATCACGCCACTGCAACATCAAGGTCATCGAGTTCACCAGCCGGCGAGCCAGCCGGTGCTTTGTTGAAAACACTCGAGGGCAACAATAGAACGATCATCACCATCCTCACATCAGTAGATCATCGTCATCAGCCACACTCCGTGCGCTTGTGTGGAGAGTTAAGTAACAAACGGTTATCTCCCGTTCTCCGCAACCTGATTAATCTCCACACAGCGTTGATTAACTTTTCTGACACCTTTTTGTTTTTTCCTGAAAAAGTTTTCCTTTTTTTCTTTTTCACTTTGGTTTTTTTTTTTTGCTATTAATTTTTGCTGATTAATCTCCTTATAGTGTTGATTAACTTTTCTGACACCTTTTTGGTTTTCCTGAAAAAGTTTTCATTTTTTTTTTTTTCTTTTTTTTTTCACTTATTGTTTTTTTTTTGCAGTCTGATTAATCGCCCTATAGTGTTGATTAACTTTCCTGGCACATTTTTTTTTTTTGCTTTGTTGGATTAAGTATTATTTTTACCGTATATTTCTAGATAAGTTTTTTTTCTTATATATATATATTTTTTTTTTTTTATTATTATTTTCTTTTATTTATTTTTTTTTGTTTTCCTTACGCATATTTTTTTTTTTTTCTTGTTTATGTCGAAATCTGTTGCGGAGGTACTTAAGACCCCGCAATGGATGAAACAAATGATGGCGGGGGTATTTCGCTAGCAGATATCTCCGATGATGAGTCTGTTGAATCTCCATCATTCGAAAATCTGCTTCTCACTGAAGAGAAAATGGATACCTCAGGGGACTCTACTTCGGACCCCAAAACGAGCACTGGAGCTTACCCAAAGGTGATGTCTAAAAAACAGCCTCCTGCACCCCCTGCCCCCCCTTCTCCACCATCGCCCCCTCGTCCACCTGTTCCCCCTACTCCAACCGTTCCCTTAAAAATTTCTGCGACCCCCCGCCATAAAGCTTACCCAAATGGCTCAAAAGGTCCGTGGGTTGTTTTTTTCCGGCCCAAACAAAAACCTTTGAATATTTCTCGGATTTCGAAGGATCTGACAAAACATTTTTCGGCCGTAACCGATATATTTAAGGTGACGCCAAACAAACTGCGCGTTACCGTTGATGACCTGAAACAGGCAAACCGGATTGTTGCCTATGAGCTTTTTACGATGGAATATCGAGTCTACATCCCCAGTTGCGACGTAGAAATCGAAGGAGTGGTCACCGAAGCGAGTCTAACTTGCGAAGATTTCCTTCATGCCGAATCCTTCGGTATTTTTAAAAACCGTGCCCTTCCGAAAGTGAAGATTCTGGATTGCATCCAAATGCAATCAGTGTCTCTCATTGGCACGAAAAAAACGTACTCTCTGTCAGACTCGTTCCGTGTGACCTTTTCAGGATCGGCGCTACCTGACTACGTCGTAATTGGGAAGGTTCGACTGCCTGTACGCTTGTTTGTACCGCGGGTAATGAACTGCTCAAAATGCAAGCAACTTGGTCACACCGCTGACTTCTGCTCCAACAAACCGAGCTGCGATCAATGCGGCGAGCTGCATGCAGATGGTCCTTGCCGGGCTACCCCAAAATGTGTTTACTGCAAGGATACTCTGCATGCTTTGGTTGATTGCCCGAAGTACAAACAGCAGGGAGAAAAACTTAAGCGGTCTTTGCAAGCTCGCTCCAAGAGGTCACTTGCAGAACTCTTAAAAAACACCGCTTCATCTTCCCAAACCACCCCAAAAACCAAAAACACATACTCCATTTTGCCAGATGATGATCAGGGCTCTGACTCAGAGGTTGGTGAAGGTAGTCCCTTTGTGTTTAAAGGCAACACGAGAAAGCGATTAAAAAAAAACGTCACTCAAAATCCGCGTAAGACCTCTCGTATGGACTACCAACCTACCTTGACAAATTTAAGAGGTAGCGGAAATGTACCGAAACCCCCACCACCGGGATTTAAATCTTGTAATTTTAACAAGGACTTTCCGCCACTTCCGGGATCATCTAAAACCCCAGATATCCCAGTTTTTCAGCCAGAAAAACAGCTGAATAATCAGCAAGAACATGATGCCATGTTTACGTTTTCTGGAATTGTGGAGAGCATCTTCGATATATTCAACGTCTCTGACTCAACTCGGAACATTATTAATTTAGTGCTTCCATTCGTGAAAACTCTTTTGAAGCAACTAGCTTCTAGGTGGTCCTTCCTTGCATCGATCATATCCTTTGATGGATAATTTTCCGAATGAGGTCGGGGATATGATCTCTGTTCTTCAGTGGAACTGTAGAAGTCTTATACCGAAACTTGACACATTCAAATTTTTAGTTCACAACTCACTTTGTGATGCATTTGCTCTTTGTGAAACATGGCTTTCTTCAGACACCGATCTCCCTTTCCACGATTTTAACATTATTCGCCTTGATCGAGCAGATTCGTATGGAGGGGTGCTTCTCGGGATTAATAAGCTCCATTCCTTTCATAGAATCGATCTGCCTTCCGTGACAGGCATTGAAGTTGTCGCATGTCAGGTAAATATTCGAGGTAAAAGCCTCAGTATTGCCTCAGTATATCTTCCTCCAAGAACTGCGATTTCTCGCCAAGGTCTCTCAGATATCTGCTCAGCTTTATCTGAGCCTCGGTTGATATTAGGAGATTTTAACTCCCACGGTACAGGCTGGGGGGAACTGTACGATGACAACCGCTCAACCCTGATATACGACCTTTGCGATAACTTCAATATGACAATTCTAAACACTGGGGAAGTAACACGAGTGGCCAAACCTCCAGCAAGAGAAAGTAGATTAGACCTCTCCCTCAGTTCGAGTTCACTATCGTTGGATTGCTCGTGGAAAGTAATTCAAGATCCCTACGGTAGTGACCACTTGCCAATCAAAATTTCTATTACCAATGGTTCATCTTCCACTCGCTCGGTTGACATCGCGTACGACCTCACGAAAAACATCGACTGGCAAAAATTTGCGTCCGCGGTTCTCGGTGGTACTGATTCGGTTGAGATACTCCCTCCGCTGGATGAGTACTCCTTTTTATCGCGACTTATTGTTGACTGCGCTCTTCAAGCACAGACGAAACGCGTTCCGGGTGTTTTCGTTCGCAAACGACCTCTCACTCCGTGGTGGGATAAGGATTGCACCGACGCGAACAGCGAGAAGTCCGCCGCGTTTAAACGCTTCCGCAAACACGGTAAGGTCGAGGATTTCGAGCGGTACACCGACCTCGAGAAAACTTTTAAGAGCTTGATTAAAGCCAAAAAACGCGGTTACTGGCGTCGGTTCGTCGATGGTTTGTCGAGAGAGACTTCCATGAGAACACTCTGGAATGTCGGCAGGAGAATGCGCAACGTGTCATCACCGGTCAACGAAGACAAGGAGTACTCAGACAGTTGGATATTCAGCTTCGCGCAGAAAGTTTGCCCGGATTCGGTGTCGGTTCAAACCAACGTTCGTGATAGTCCGTCGGGTAGTAACGAAATAGATTCTCCGTTTTCGATGGTGGAATTCTCACTTGCTCTCCTCTCATGTAACAACTCAGCTCCAGGAATGGATAGAATCAAGTTCAACTTGCTCAAAAATCTCCCAGACGTCGCGAAGAGACGCTTGTTGAACTTATTCAATCAATTTCTGGAGCACAACATTGTTCCGGATGATTGGAGGCAAGTAAGAGTTATCGCCATTCGAAAACCCGGTAAACCCGCGTCGGATTATAACTCGTACCGTCCCATCGCGATGCTGTCCTGTATACGGAAATTGTTGGAGAAAATGATTCTTTTTCGTCTAGACAAATGGGTCGAGTCGAATGGTTTACTTTCAGATACGCAATTTGGATTTCGGAGAGGCAAAGGAACGAGCGACTGTCTTGCGTTGCTTTCAACTGAAATTCAACTGGCCTATGCGCAAAAACAGCAAATGGGTTCAGTTTTCTTGGATATTAAGGGGGCTTTTGATTCTGTTTGTATCGATGTCCTTTCGGATAAACTCCACGATAGTGGGCTTTCACCAATTATGAACAACTATTTGAGCAACTTGTTGTCTGAGAAATATATGAGCTTTTCTCATGGAAACTCGACAACTTCACGAATTAGTTACATGGGTCTCCCCCAGGGCTCATGTTTAAGCCCCCTTCTTTATAATTTTTACGTTAAAGACATTGATGGTTGTCTTGATGAAAATTGCTCGCTAAGGCAGCTTGCAGATGACGGCGTTGTGTCCGTTATAGGGCCAAGTGCACCGGACCTGCAAGGACCATTGCAAGATACCTTAGACAATTTGTCTACTTGGGCTATGAAGCTGGGTATCGAATTCTCTCCGGAGAAAACTGAGTTGGTTGTTTTTTCTAGGAAGCATCATCCTGCACAGTTACAGCTTCAACTAAAGGGTAGAACAATCACTCAAAGTATATCTTTCAAGTATTTAGGTGTCTGGTTCGATTCCAAATGCACATGGGGAAAACATATTGCGTATCTAAAACAAAAATGCCAACAAAGAATCAATTTTCTTCGTACAATTACCGGAACTTGGTGGGGAGCACACCCGGAAGATCTTATCAGGTTGTACCGAACAACCATCTTGTCGGTTCTAGAGTACGGTAGCTTCTGCTTTCAATCCGCGGCGAAAACACATATCTTGAAGCTGCAACGAGTTCAATACCGTTGCCTCCGAATCGCGCTTGGCTGTATGCACTCGACGCATACGATGAGCCTCGAAGTACTCGCGGGTGTTCTCCCACTGACAGATCGTTTCGCTGAGCTGTCTTTCCGGTTCCTCATCCGTTGTGAAGTATTGAATCCTTTGGTAATAGAACACTTTGAGAAGCTGCTCGACCAAAATCCTCAAACAAGATTCATGAGTTTGTACTATGAGTACATGACGCTGGAGGTTGGTCCTTCTTCATTAATCTCCAATCGTGATTGCTTCCAAGCCTTCTATAGTTCCTCTGTAAATTTTGATCTGACCATGATGCAAGAAATCCATGGAATACCAGATCACCATCGATCGATGGTTGTTCCCTCAATTTTTGCAATCAAGTACCACCATGTAAGTAACGATAAAAGATTTTTCACAGATGGGTCAACCATAAATGCTTCCACTGGATTTGGTGTATTTAATCAATTTCATAGCGCCTCCTATAAACTGCAGAAACCATGCTCCGTATACGTTGCGGAACTCGCAGCTATATTTTACGCAGTAGAGCGAATTGCCTCACTACCTTCTGACCATTATTTCATTTTTACGGATAGTCTTAGCTCATTGGAGGCTATTCGTTCAATGAGGCCGATGAAGCACTCCTCGTATTTCCTGCCTGAAATACGATCTAAACTGAGTGCTTTATCTAACTGCTCCTATACTATCACCTTAGCTTGGGTCCCATCTCATTGCTCAATTCCGGGTAATGAGAAAGCGGACTCGTTGGCTAAGGTGGGCGCTATGGAAGGCGATATTTTTGAGCGACAAATCGCCTTCAACGAATTTTTCTCCATTGCTCGTCAGCAAGTCCTCATCAGTTGGCAACACAAATGGAATGATGGTGAATTGGGAAGATGGTTACATTCTATTCTCCCACAGGTGTCGAACAAACCATGGTTCAAAGGGTTGGACATGAGCCGCGACTTTATACGCGTTATATCAAGGCTTATGTCCAATCACTGCTCGTTAGACTCGCACTTCTATCGAATTGGGCTCTCAGGCAGCAATTTATGTGCGTGTGGCAGTGGTTATCACGATATCGAGCATGTTGTTTGGTCGTGTACCTTACACCGTGTTGCCAGATCTGAGTTATCCACATCCCTCAGGGCCCGAGGAAAACAACCCTCGATACCCGTTAGAGATGTCTTGGCGAGCCGAGACCTTGACTATTTGAATTTAATTTATGTGTTTTTAAAACGGATAGATTTGAGGATTTAGAAGTTAGTGTCATCTTGTGTTCTCCCAAGTTGTTAGCTACCCATCGGTGTACCCCCATGTTTGTCTTTTTCATCAGAGTGTCGCCTAGTTCGAGATCAAGAGCACATTGCTCTCCAAACCTTGTGTTCACAATCCCTACCCTGCCATCCATTTGTTACAATTTGTTACCCCTAACCTCGAGATAGCCGCGAGTAATCGGCCCCCGCTTTACTAACGTTAGTTTTAAGTAATTTTGTTATCTAAACAATGAATATCGGCTCCGCAAAGCTACAGCAAATGAGCCTGGAAAAATAAACGAATTATTAAAAAAAAAAAAAAAAAAAAAATCATCATGAATAACGTTGATAGATACATATTATATTTGTAACAGCGGTGCCGGTGGTGTAGTGGTAAGCGTGATTACCTCTCACCCAGCAGGCCTGAGTTCAATCCCAGTCGGCGCCGCCGGTGACCACGGGGAAGTAAAGCCGTTGGTCCCCGGTCCATGAGTTGATGGGTCGATACACACAAAGAAAAAGCGTTGCTAAAATTAAAAAAACCATTGATATAATTAAAAGTTTGCATTGGTTCTTTTTGGTAGAAAGCAGTTAGCTTTCAAAGCGAAAGTCAATCAAATGTCCATTCAAAAGTTTTCCGGCCATTAATTTTAAAAGTTTAAACTTTTAAAACGAATTGTACTACCAACAATCAATACGAAACTAACGATTTTAAATTGGCTCACTACTTGACTAGCCTATTGGTCCCAAGCAAACGATTAACGTACCCTATTCTAGTTGAAATTCTATTACTACACTATGTTTGTTTTGATTCGCTATGAAAGTTTGACAGATAACATCAGGGGTGTGTGGATTCATGCAGAACATGCAGGGGTGAGTGAAATAGCGTGGGACTGCTTGGGACCGTTGTTCTGGTACTGAGTGAGCCAAAAATAATAATGATTTTCTTCGGGACCCAGTGGTCTTAGAGTTACCTCTATGGTACTACTGTCAAATTAAAAGCCAGACAGTGTTGAAAGAAAAATATATTTTTTTCTAAATCAAATCAAACTTTTAAAATGACATGTGGTATTTTCAATCGTAAAATTAAATATTTTCAGTAAAAAAACAGCATTTTCAATTTAATCACGTCGCATTACATTTTAAATTCTAATATATGTTTTTATTTATTTAATACAGAGATCCAGAAATATTTTTATCACTTGACATAAACAACAATAACAATACATTATTATGATTACCCGATTTTCAAAGACGTCGTGGCGGTGGGTTGCTTCCTTCAAGACATCAGTCATTGATTTTGATTTGATGACTATTTGTTGTTGAAAAAACGAGGCAAATTTGTGATTACTGCGGTATTCCCATCACCGGGTTGATCACGTGCATGATAAATCCTCCATCACACACAAGGGGAACAGAACAGGCATCTTTAGGGTGACGCAAGAAAATCTGTGGTGGAATTATTCGAATAGGCTTGAACAACTCTTGAGGTAATGTCCTGGATAATGTAATGCATGATAATTACCTGGATACTAGATGAATTGAATCCGTTGAGTCAAGTTTGTCCAAATCTGGTGCCCTGAACTATGATGAAGTCCAACATTGGCCCTGCGAAACATCCTCAAGAATGAAGCTGAAAGCAAAAATCTGCATCCTGGCTAGCTTTCTGGTTCCAGTTCTGCAAAAATAAAATGAATGAAAACTGTGTATGTGATCATTCCTAAAATTTCTCACCTTAATGATTTTCTGCCTGGTAAATCCGGTGGAAGTTGGGGTGGAAGCAAAGTGAGTGAAGTGTAAATTCAATTCAATGGAAAACTGCTTCGCCTTGTGGTGTGTCACCCGTCAAATTTAGCGCCAAACTGAAGTCCTGTGCTGCCAAAAACCTCGCAATGAGGAGGTATTTTTGACAGTTCAACAACTTTTATTTAAAAAAAATAGCTTTTAAAATTACGAGTGGATAATTAAAAGAAACACTTTCAAACCAAAAAAATAACTTTCGTTTAGAATATTATCGATGTTAAAACTACACAATTTGGGAAACTTTTAATTTAAAATTGCATTACATATTTTTATAGCAACAATATTTGTTCTTTGTGTGTAGGTAGGTTTATGATTTTGTGACAAGCAATGCATTATAGGTATAGGAAAAACGCCACGAAAGGGTGAAGAGAGGGGTTATTTTTTTGCTCAATTTAGCGTGACACACACTAATAAAATTTCAAATATTATTGTTATGTGTCCCACACATGAATTTTTGCAATGTGATAAACAAATGATATATATATGTCAGACAAATACTTAATATGTGTACACATAAAATGCATGTGTAACCACACATACTAATCATTTGACGCATAAATTTCATGGGTACTTCTTAGTGGATCGAGGAGTGGATTCTGTTTCTGGACAAATGAAAATCATGTGGAATTTTACATGGAAATTCGCCGATAAAAATGTGTCAAATTTTAAGAGTGTAGATGGTGTACTTAAATTTAAGGGGAAGTTTACCGGCCCGAAAAAAAAATTTAGTTTTGGCACGTTTTTATTTTTCTAAAAATATTGGGAAAAATTTCAAAAATCCAAGGAAATCAGCTTCTTCCTAAGATTCTTGACACAAATTACATGTAATCATATCTTTTCTATCTCATCATGAAAAAAACTGGACCCTCAGCAAAACCGAAAAGTCTATGTTTTGTGGTTTTTTGAGTCCAACTTTATGCCATGATGACTTAAAAAAAAAATTTTTACTTGTATTTTCTTTAGAAAATTAGAAAAAATGTAATTTTTTTTAGATTTTTGATATCTTTTTCCAGTATTTTTAGAAAAATCAAAACGTAATTATTTTTTTCGGAGCGATGAACTTCCCCTTAAGGATGACAATAGTTTTATTGAATCAATGCTATGCAATACGATATCGTTCCCGAATGAAATCATACACTCAAACGAGCACTCAAAGATAAATTAAATCAAAAAAGCTTAAAAAGTATGCAGATTCCCGCTTCACCTTATAGGCCTTTTTAATACACCACCAACGTAGAGTGCGCCACGCGAGTTCGAGAAGAAACGTCAACCAAACCGTTTGTTTACATAACTATTTTTCACAACGCAAATTAAAGCATTTTTCATTCAACATCTTGCCAATTTCCATCGGTAATTGTCTTATTGTACGATTTTCCACAGATCAGAACTGATTTGTACCTTAACTGTTCACACAGAAGAAATCCGGAAGATTATAACCACTAAGGAAGGCACTTTTCTAATTTTTTCCATTTTTCTCAACAATAATATTCCTGAACACCAGCAGGACCTTTACAAAAACGTTACAGAATTAATTTGTTTAACTGTAGATTAAGTTTTGGTGCATCTCAGATGAATCAATTTATCAGAAAAAGTAAAAAAGTGTTCCGCTTCCTCTGTCTCAAGGCAAAAATGTCTGCTCACAACACTCTTTTTGACGTTCTCCTATTCACCACCAGAGGTAGAATGGATCGTTTAGTTTCTTTTAAAAGGGCTATTGAGTCCGAACCATGATTACTTCGGCAGTAGTCATGCATGATTAAAATCGAAATAATCTTTCCAGTATCAAATATATAATCAAAAAAGATTAAAATTCAAACAAAAATTATTAAAATTGAATAAAAAATGATTAAAATTTATTCAAAAAAAGATAATCCACAATCTAATCAACCATGATTAAACTGAGATTAATATCAGATGCTTATTTTTAAGAAAGAGAGGAATAATTTTTAATCATTCGATATGATTAAACCAAAGATGAATACTAAGATGAAACTGTGAGAAGAAAAACTTTCTATTTTAGTGTCCTCTTTCACGGTCCCTTTCATCCAATGAATACCCCCCGTATACAAGGTAATTTTGTGGTTTTGCTGCCCCCTCGGTAGAGATGAAATATCGCGCTCTTTTTTATCAAAACAAACACACCAAAATCAGAGATGTCCCATTTTTTAATTACTCGATTAACAACTAATCGTTTTTTTTTTGTTCGCTGTGCTGCTATTTTTCCACCAATGAGAGTGCAGCACATGTTTGAAACGATCGGTGATGATCCTCTGAAGATGTTAATGCTTATATCGGCATGATATAACCGATTACAAATATTTTACTTTTCGGTTCGTTAATCAATTATTCGAATGAAAATCAGCCATCTCTAGATTAATGTGAAACGTCATTTAAAATATATGGACCGTACATAAATAATGATACAACTTGAAAGGGACCGGGACTAATCACAAATTACGTCCCCACGGTAACTGAAATAAACACGAGTGTTCACCGGTTAATTAAACTGAGTTTAATGTCAAAATGATTAAATTTCAAGCAAAATGGGAATAGTTCAATTTATCAGCGTAGCAAATTAACGACGCTCTATCAATGTTAAGATATTTATGAGCATAAATCGAGCCGTGTAAGATGGCAGAGGAAATACAGTGGATGAACGGCTAAGGGGCTGTTAAGGGGAAGCTCACCGGCCCAAAAATAAAAAAATATTTTCGGTACGTTTTTATTTTTCTAAAAATATTGGGAAAAATTATCAAAAATCCAAGAAAATCAGTTTCTTCCTTAGATTTTTGTCAAAAATTACATGCAAAAAAAAATTTTCTATCCCATCATGAAAAAAAAATTGGACCCTCAGAAAAACCGAAAAGTTGATGTTTTGTGGTTTTTTGAGTCCAACTTTATGCCATAATGACTTATAAAACATGTTTTTGCACGTGAATTTTCTGTAAAAAATTAGAAAAAATGTGATTTTTTTAGATTTTTGATACTTTTTTTTCAATATTTTTAGAAAAATCAAAACGTAATTATTTTTTTCGAAGCGGTGAGCTTCCCCTTAATTAACTACGTAGACAGTTTTTTTTTTAGATTCTTGATCCCCCTCCCCCTGCGTAGACAATTAATTATATGATTTGAGTAATAGCTATACTGAAGATTCGAGAGATGTCGCCCCTTCAGTGGTAGGAAAATCATTTTTGCAGTATGGAGAATATCAGAAAATCCACGATTTGTGACTAAACATGCTTTCACAGAAGGAAACAAATAAACGAGTGTTTACCTTATCACCATAGTAATGTACTCGTGCAATTGTTGTGCACATAAAACTGCCCATAAAGACGATAATCAATAAAAACTGAAAATTTTCATGCATTTCCAAATGGTTTCCTACCATTCCCATACATTCGAAAATGACTGGCCAACTGGATGTGGATGATGTCAAAAACAACATCACATGATTAATTCTCCATACATTTTTTTTAAATTTGTATGGGCCGTAGATAATTACCAAAACATTGGACATTTTAGTTGATTACAATAAAATCGCAACGAAATTCATGGTTCACAACAATTAAAATCATTGTGTGCAAAAATTCAGTGAACATAGAATTAATCAGAGCGTTGGCAATAATTCGTGCTAAATGTCCATCACGTGGTGTAAATCGCAATAAAAACAATGATGAAACCAATAGTGAATTTGTTTATTATCCAGCTTGAAACCAGTTCCATCCCTTGCGAACCCAAGCTTATTTTCAGTGCGAACCTCAACCCGAGCCAGGATACAAAAACAAACGTTCAAACTGACGCTTTAAAGTCAACAAGCAGACCCAATCTTGATACCCGATTGGCGTCTTGCAGTGAAACTTTTCCCTGCTTTCACCACCTACATTTCGAAGTGAGAACTACTAGAAGGAGGATAGTTTCCAAATTCTTCAAGTAAAACAGACGATTTTTGGGGCAAATCGGTACATAAAGAAAAACTAATAATTTCCCGTGGAAACTTTTGCTTGAATCGTGTAAGAAAATGTGTTTGCAAACTAACTGTTATTATTTCGGTATGGATCAGAGATGTTTTCATGGAAAATTATGCACAACAAGTTTGCACCCACAGGGAGAGGTTACCTCCTGCGCAGCGGCATTTTTCGGAAAATGGTGAATATGTGCGATTTCCACTAGAATGAAAGTGGAAATTAAGTGAATTTACTTAGGAAAGGTTGTATCATGCTGGTGGTAATGGAGATTGGTTGTATAGGACGCCAATATTCAATAAATGTTCATTTTGGCCTTTTTTTAGGTAAACATATTGATACTCACAATTTTCGACGGAAAACGCAACGGAACTTGATTTACTCAACACACACCATGCTATAAAATGGTGCTAGATGGTCTTCAAAGTGATAACAAGATGACAAATCATCTTTATTTTGAGTAATTGAGCAATTTACTTCTGTTTACCATCATATTTACGATGCAGCATTGATGGAGCCGTGAAATGAAATGAATATATCTTATGAAAGTTCACCTGGAAAAGTCAACCCTAATAAAAAATAACCATAAACGAACGATAACCCAAATCATTGAACTATTCCACAAATGGTTTGGATGATACCCAGAACACGTCGTTAAGCAAATTAACCATACAATTTTTATTAGGGAAAGATGCACATCAGTCTGATCGTAAAAACGTTTTCTTCTCTCGTTTCTTCTTCAATTCGAATGTTATATTGGAAGGATTTCACGCAGGCTTGATGAAAATTATGATTTAATGATAATTTTCACGAATTTTATATGCAGTCTGTCAACATTATCATCATCATGCAGTGGCGACATCTGCGTTGAGCTTTTGCGGCAATCTTCCAATACCCGAGCTTTTATTTGCGAGAAATCGACGGCTAAAGCCATTGTTTACAAATGCAATTACGCCCCTTTGAAATGTTGGTACTGAATTTAACAATAAATCGTCTGGCAACGCTGTATGTTCGTATTTATTTCCCCTTTCATCCCTTTTTTGACAATTTGAATAACGAGGTCGGGAAACGAAGCGGCAGAATCCAAAACAAACGCACCAACCAAAGTTCGGTTGCGCTTTTCCATTATTTCCACATCTGAAAACCCCCAAGTGAAGTGAAAATATTACGTTCAAAATTTACACCTAATCTAATTAGACACATGGCCAACGAAACGGTAGTAAAATCATCAAAAAATGTCTCCTCCGGCGAGCAGGATTCAAAGCTAAAGATTCTGGCCTTGCACGGTTATCGGCAAAACGGCGACGGCTTCAAATCCAAGCTAGGATCGTTCCGGAAATTCATCAACAAGCATGCCGAACTGGTGTTTGTAACGGCACCACACATTGCTCCCCCTCTTCCGGATAGCGAACCAGGAACGGAACCGGATCCGGCACAGCGTGGCTGGTGGTTCAACAAGGAGGACGGTACCTTCAAGGGAACGAACAAAAATGGTCCCGCAATCGGGTTCGAGGAGAGTCTCAAGCTGGTGGAAAAAGTGTGGAAAGAGGAACAGTGCTGTGGATTGTTGGGGTTCTCGCAGGGGGCCTGTTTCGTGGGGCTGCTGTGCGATCTGAGTGCCCGAGGGATGACGTCAATTAAGCCGGAGTTTGCCGTACTGTCGTCCGGTTTCCGATCCGGCAGTTTGGTGCATCTAAATTTCTACGAGAGCAAGGTGCAGATTCCATCGTTGCACATCTACGGCGAGGCGGACGAGATTATTCCAAAGGGTGAGTTTGAAACGGATTGAAAGATGGTCTTGCACAATTGGAGTTTTTAATCATTTTCGTTTAACCGTAGAAATGAGCATGGCCTTAGCGGACACTTTTACGGATCCGCAGGTACTGACGCATCCGGGCGGTCACTTTTTGCCGGCCCAAGCCACCCAGAAGCAAACCTATGTGGAGTTTTTCCGGGACCGGTTACAGTTCCATTTGGAAGCGAAGGAAATTGAGAATGCCACTGCTGCGAATAGTATAATGCTGAATGATAACAGTGCTGGTGGGGGAAATGGAGTTCACGGAACCGATAACGACGATGATGATGACTCGGATTAGGTGCGGTGAGGACTGAAGGAAATGAAATACAGTCTTGCGTTTACGTTGAAAGCGTTTGGTAAGTGGTTGTTCTTTTTGTGCCGAAATGAGTTTCCCCGGAAAACATCAGCTGTGCTGCGTGCTGTCGACCATGTCAATTAATATATCCAGCACTGAATTTCACTTCCGATACTGATAGTCTTAGCAATGATATCAGGCTTTAAAATAGGAATGCCTAGGAAAATCCCTAGTGGACAGTTGAAAATCTTACTTTTAGGTTACAAGTTTTAGCTCAATAAACCAACTAAGGGAAATGGCTCTAATGTCGGCCTATGGATCTAAGATTGGGCCCATCGCTAAAAATCTGCTATTTATCAATTTTATATAGATGAACGCGTGAGTGGGACGGTACTAGTGGATATTTTTGGTCGCTATTGAAAATTTAGTTTATACATTGCATTGTATAAAGAAAGAGAGGAGGATTAGTAATTTCCATTTAATTCCACTACCTTATTTGATTATCCTTAAAAGATACGCGTATTTCGTCTACAATGTGCAGACTTCTTCAGTGTATTGTACTATTGTAAATTACTAAACCTTCTCTCTTTCTTTATACAGATACTGGAATTTATAGTAGTGGAAATGGATGTAAAGTCGGCCTAAATGACCCTAATTTGGGCCCACACATAAATTCAGCAATATACTAAATTTACATTGCGACCAAAAATATCCATAAGTACCGTCTCAATGACGCGTTCATCTAGATAAAATTGATAAATAGCAGATTTTTAGCGATGGGCCCAATCTTAGATCCATAAGCCAACATTAGAGCCATTTCCCTTATATATAATTGAAACTATGTGAGCTAAAACTGACATTAGATGGCTAGTGAAAATCAACATTTTGTAGGTACTGATATTGACATTTTACATCCTCTCAGCTGTAACCTCAAGGGAACCCAAGGTCAAACAAAAGTTCACCACCTATATTCTATATTCCGTTCGGAACGGAATTCCCATACAAAAAAATATAGGAAATCCGTTTCGAACGGTTAACAGAATAGGGGTTCCGTTAGTTTATTGTGTTTATTTGGTTCTACATCAACAGACGGTTTAGTCCTAATGATGGATTAAGCAATACTAGGAAATACAATATAGCCAAGAAGTAATAAGCTTCAAAGGCCGTAAAGTCCAACTTAATTCCTAATTCTTAAAAATATATCACGGAATCTCTGACGCAGCGTCTCGCGTGCCAAGTGAAAATCAAATAAGGAAGCAACACGATTGAAAACCCTTTGTAGCCCATTGATAGCACCATACGAACTATAGTTTGTACGACGAAAAGGTATCCTCAGCATTGCGTTGTTACGGAGTGCTCGTGGTTGAACTTTAACGTCGATTTGTTGTAGAATAGAAGGACAATCGATTCTGCCAAGTAGAATGTCTGCCACAAACAGGGCCCTTGTCGTGTCTCCTCGACTCCACAAAGGATCCAGGTGAATTAACTGGCACCGACTTTCGTAGCTTGGAAGACGATGAGGATCCCTCCAAGGTAATCGTCGAAGGGCAAACCAGATGAAACGTCGTTAAATAGACTATACGCTTTGTACACTGTTTTGGTAATTGGGATTTCATACAGGGCAGCAGTATTCTAACACCGACCGGACCAGGGTGCTGTAAAGTGACTTCAAACAGTAGATGTCCGTGAAACTTTTAGCTATCCTGAAAATGAAGCCAAGCGTTCTGGATGCCTTGTAGATCACGTACGAGATATGCTGACTGTATGTGAGTTGACAATCTAAGATGACTCCCAGGTTCTTAATGTGATTCACACGATGTACGTCAACGCCTTCTAGGATATAACTGAATGTAATTGGATGTTTCTTCCGTGAGAACGTGATTACTGAACATTTTGTTGGATTTACAACCATGCGGTTCAGTTGGCACCAATTAGCAAAAGCGTTGAGTTGGAGAAGGTGGCAGTCAGCGATGGCTCGGATTCGAAGATAGATTTTCATCACATCGCGGAATACCCGAAGTGGCAGGGAACGAAGGAGATCGGCAGTCATCGATTGCTACTTCCAAGTGACGATCAGATAAATAGGATTCGAACCATCGTAGGAGACTGCCGTTTATACCGAGCCTATCCAGTTTGGCGATCGCTATAGGATGGTTCAACTTGTCGAAGGCGGCTGATAGGTCAGTGTAGATGACATCTGTTTGCATATGGTCTGTCATACTCTCCGTAATGTACGAGGTGAGACACAGAAGGTTGGAAGTAGTCGACCGCCCTGCTATGAACCTATGCTGGTCTTCGCTCAAGTGCTGCTTGAAGTGAGAGACTAATGGTTCCATAACAATCAACTCGAAAGTTTAGATATGGCACACAACGATGTGATGCCGCGATAGTTGTCGATGTTTCTTTTGCATCCCTTCCCTCTCAGCTGATTTCCAGCAGGAAGGAAACACCCCACTGGAGAGGGACATTTCGAATAGAAAGCCGAGAGGAGCCACCAGGCTATCGATGTGTTGCTTGAGAAAGATGGAAGGAACTTTGTCAGGTCCAGGCTTAAATGAAGACTTCAGTTGCGAAGCCGCCCTAGTTATCATAGCGTGGTCGATGTTGATAGTTGCCAAAGATTGACCAGACATTGGAACATTACTGGCTGCTAGAGAAACGTGCTCGTCCGGTAGGTTCTCATCCGAGAATACACTCGCCAACTTGGCTGAGAACAGACGGCAAATGTCCTGAGGGGATGAAGCTTCTTCGCCGTTCAGTACCATAGTCGGTGGAAGGCCAGACACCTTTCGTTGGTCATTCACATAATTCCAAAAAGTTTTCGGGTGAGATTGAAGCTTCCGTTGAACATCTCGTTGATAACGCCGATAACATTGGCGACTGGTTCGTTGATACGCATGATTGATCCTCGCATAATGGTCCTTCAGTTGTAGGGTGTGGTACTTGGTGTATTTTCTTAGCGCGACTTTTTTGGAAGACTTTAACATACGGAGATTACCTTGTTTAGGAACTTTTTTGGAACGTGTCGCTCAATGACGTAAGCCAAAATATGCGAGAGCGTTTGGGCAGTTGCATTGACATCGACAGGGATGAGTGTCCCGTGCCAGTCCAAATTTGAAAGAAGTTCCCCGATAGTGTCGTGGTCAGCATTTCGGAAATCGTAGGCGACCTCTAGGGGGGTGGAATGACCTCAGGAATTTGGTTGCCTTCAAGTGCAATAACTAAAGGAGGATGGTGTGGAACAGTCTTTATCAACGGAGAAACAGCCAGCCATAGACAAATGTGGAGCAGTATCCTGAGCGGTGAAGAAGCAAAGGTCTAAGCTACGATTGTTCTCATTAACAACGTGGTTGATTTGCTTCAGAGTGGCGATACTGTAATGATCCCAAAAGCTTACAGCTCCAGAGTGAAATGTAGTTCGGTCGTGGTCCGGATACAGGAATCCACCGTAAGCTGATTGCCAAGAAAATGCCGGTAGATTGAAGTCGCCAATGATTATCATCTCGTCAGCAGCTGTAGCGATCTTCATTATACCCGTTATACCCGACATGAAACAGAGATGATGCGAAAAAAATATATTGAATATTGCATGCATTAATTAAAAAAATACCTCTCAACAACATGGCCATTTATTATCATCACATGGCAGATTACGGATATAAAGGACTTAATTTTACATTTCACGAATGAAAAAAATGAACTTTGAAGCTTATTTGGAAGATGCCTTGAATTAGTAGTAAGTTTTCTGGCTGAATGTCGGAGGCTCGTGAGCAGTGTTGTTAGTTTTAAAAGATGCTTTATTGATTATGCATGCACTCTTGATCACTGGAGATACTTGTGAATATTTGAGGTGAACAAAGAGAAGAACGCCTAAGCTTTTTACATTTATATCGCTGAGAAGCCATTGTATATTGTAGAGGGAATTTATATCTGTAACAGTAACCAGTTCGTTTTTGTTTGCTAATCTGGTTAAGATGTTACATTTAACTATCATAAAGATAAATCGTCCAGCTCACGCCTTTGTATGGGTAAGAGCTTGGACCATCATCATCATCATCATCAATAAGACCAGAAAATAATACGCTTTCCCAAATCGAGCATAATTTATTTCATAATTTAATTACAATGATAAAATTCAAATAAAATACACAAAAAGGGATAACGACCTTTCTTCGTCCGGTAGCACGCGTGATTCCCTCCAAACCGTTTTCGATAATCTTAATCTTGCATCTTGCCATGGTTCTTCTGTGTGTACAACAAAATAATAATAGTAGAAACAACCGTGCAATTCAGCGTGCTACTACACAACATACTGCTACCGTCCCCACGTTTGACACCATTCGTACATTTTCTACTGCACACGATTCGAACATTCGACGTAACGTAAGAAATGAAGATTGTAACAAAAAAAAAAAAGTTTCTAGTACTAAATTTTGGGAAACCTTCTGATGTTGAACTGCTTGCGATCCTAACAAAAATAATAATGTTGATGACTGAGTATAAAGTGGTGTATGCGTTGGTTTGTTGTTTGTTTGTTGGTTCATATGTGAGTGGGAAACAATCGAGCTTGTAAGTGCGGATAGAAACTTTGATTCAAGAGATATGAAAAAGGAGCAAGAAAACAGTACAAAGCAACCCCGCCCGCCCGCGACCTATACAGTAGGCAGAAGAAACACACTATCCATTAGGCAAGCTGATCCTGACCGTTGGCTGCATCCTGGTTCTTCATAACATCGGGCAGATCCGGCGGCAGCGAGTAGGGCGTTAGTTCCAGTTGCTCAAAGTCGCCGTTGTTTTCTCGGACTGCCAGCCCGAGCTGAGCCGGACACTGTGCCTTGGCCGTTGCCACTGTGATGCCGCAATCCTGCAGTGTCCGATCGTCCTCCATCAGTTGGTTGTCCTTGTTGTACAACCGCTGATCCCGGGGAGGCACTTTGAGGATTCCTTCGATCATTCGTTTCAGCTCGTGAACCGGCGTGGTTTCTTTGGCATCGGTGAAGATCGTTGTCTTCTTCCGTCTGATCATCATGAAGACATCCTGCAAGGAGGACGAGAGAGGGAGAGAATCAGAATAGTAAAAAAAAATTGTGCAAGCAAATAGTAGCTTCGGAATCCGGATCACTCATGAAACTCATGATGAAAGAATATCGTATCAGGGTGGCAACTGAATTTTCTTTTTTTAAATGTCTGGTTTTTTCCCGGTTTTCCTGGTCAATAGTTCGAAAATTTCCTAGTTTTATATATCATGTTTGTAGCTAACAATTCAACATTTGCTCTTAGAATATTTAAATGCTTCTATCAATTTTATTGGAAGTTTATTTGAATATCCGCAAATTTTTCATCAGTAGAAATTTAAACCGGTTTACCTAACAAAAAGGATTTTGTTTAATTGGAATTTTAAAAATTGTTCATATAATCTAGTTCTTGCAAACCAATTTTGAACTTTTAAATATTATGTTCACCAAAGTAGACCACTGCGCCAAAAATAATCCCCAATATTCTAAGTGCACCCTTCAAAAGGAGACCAGCCACACCAGGATGGAATGCACACAACATTAATTGTATGTAGAAAAATCTGATGCTTGCAAAGCTTTTCGTAGACACAAAACCTCCGGACTCAGTTCCAATACAACACAGAAAAAAGTTGTTGAATATTACATCCAAACTGCTGCAACCAGGTCAATCCATCGGTTGTTTAATATAACGTTGTACGATGTACATCAATTTTGCGAACAAAATTAAATCCATTGATGTACTATTGTATCTGCTTTTTGCTATTACATCATTATTTCATACATCAGCTTGAATTACATTGATCGATATTACATTTTTTTTTTTGCTGTGAACACATTCTTCGAGAAGCGTCTCCGAGCGGCGACTCTCTGAATAGATCATTCACAATGCTGGAATTCTCTATGGCTCTTCTTTCATCGAACAACTCCTCACCAGGAAGCGATATGATTAAATTCAATCTCCCAAATATCGCTAAAAGACGCTTGCTAGACTTATTCAATTCTTTACTAGAAAACAACATTATACCACCTGAATGGAGGCAGGTCAAAGTAATAGCCATTCGACTGACAAACCAGCGGCTGACCATAACTCATATTGTCCGATTGCCATTCTTTCGAGCATAAGGAAATTGTTGGAGAAAATGATCCTTCAAATACTGCTATCAAATACCACAGTTTGGGTTCCGCAAGAGCAAAGGAACAAACGATTGTCTAGCGCTACTTTCTACTGATATTCAACTGGCCTTTGCGCACAATGAGGTCCGAGGGCGTTGCAGCAGCGATGAAGATGGCAGCAGCTTCAGCAGAGAAGACAGAACATTGCGGCGGTAAGCTGCAGCTGGTTGGTGTGATGTTACCGGCTAGACCGATACCGACCCCGGCCCGAGAGCGAGATCCATCCATGTATCGGTGAGTGTGCGTGGGGTATTTTTCTCCTAACATTTCAGCTAGAGTCTTTTTCATGGCCATGGAATTGTCTCCGGCTTTGGATCTGTCCTTAATCCGGCTTCGGTAATGGTGTTTGCCAGCATTTATCTCCATGCCAGTGGACCCTGGCCACTTGGGGGAGATCTTCGTTGGCAGCCGTGCGGAGAAGTCTGTTTCCCTTAACGAGGAGGAAGATCCCTTGATTTCCGGATGTCTTCGAGATGAAAGCAGCGGCTTTGGTTGCGATAGCTGCGGTTATACGGAAGCGGAAAGGCAGGATGCCTACGTCGATGCATGCAGCGTCAGCGGGCGTGGATGGCAGCAGGCCAATCCGGGCATAGGTGTTGTAGACTGGTGCTAACGTAGCTAAAAGCTTATCCGTTGGGATGCAGGTCATCTCCAACCCGTATAGAAGGCGACTATAGATAATTGCACTCGCCACATGAAAACGGATGCTGCGGTTGTTCGATCTATTCTGTTGGGAAATGGTCCTTGACTTGTACTGAAATGCTGTTCAAAGTTGAGGAATCGGTCAACGAAAACTCCCAGAACTCGGACGGTCTTCTTCAGCGGTATGGACTGGTCGTCGATTTTCTGTGTCGAGAAGGGCAGACATGGCACATGATGTTTTTAGAGGCTGATAATTCAAAGCCTACTGAGTGGGCCCACCTAGCGACGGCGGAGACTGCCGCTTGGGCTCTCTCATCCTTGTACGTACTGGTGTGGGTCCGGTGGTGACGATGAGGATGTCGTCGGCGTAGACGAACACATATGTTTCTCGGTAGTTGACAGAAGACTCCGTTCATCGCCAAGAGGAACAGGGTAACGGCGATAACCGATCCTCGTGGGACACCCGTTTCCTCGGGGAAACTGAACGATGGGTCCTTTAAGACCCCAGTCGATTAGTTGCTTAAGGACGAGGGGTGTCCACTTTCTGTTGAAGGCATTCGATATGTCGAGCGATACTATCTCGGTGTGCAGACCACTGTCGTAGGACTCGAGAACTTCCCTAGGGTTGCGAAATAGGTGGACGTTCCAAAACCTTCTCGGAAAGCGTGCTGTCGGTGATCAAGGAAATTTCCAGCTTCGAGGTGTTGCTTCAGTCTTCGATTGACCATACGCTCAAGGACTTTGGTCATACAACATGTTAGCGCTATTTAACGGAACTTGTTGACTTCACGGGTGGCTACCCGGGCTTTCGGGATGGGAACTACCAAGCTTTCCTTCCATACTGCTGGGTACCCGTTAGTGAGCCAGAGCTTGTTAAAGAGGTCTAGCATCCGTAGCTGTCCTGGTACCGGTAGCCTCTTGAGTAGAGGATATTCGATTTCGTCGGGTCCCGCCGACTTCCCGTTGCTGCAGCGAAAGGCATGCTGCAGTTCCTGCCAAGAGAAAGCTTGGTTTATACCGGTACTGGCGGTATCGGGGTGTACTATGAAGTCTGCGATGGATGCGGTCGATGGCTTGGTTTTCTGCTTGAACTTGTTGTCATACTTGCCAATGGTTGCGAGCTCGGCGCAGTAGGTACCGAGTTCATCAGCTACCGTTTCCGGATCGGAAACCGTGGAACCATTAACCTGGAAGTGAAGTGCTGTCGTGCGGCGTTTCCCACTATGGGCGTTGATTCGCTGCTATAGATCGGCCGAGTATTGCGATGCGTTCATCCCTTCCAGGAAATCCATCCAGCTGGATTGCTTGGCATCACGGATTTCTTGTCGGCATTGGTTGTGTAGTTCACGGTAGTGATAAAGGGCCTCCTCTCTGTCATTGTGTCCGATGGATAGCCACTTTACACGCCGAAGTGCCTTGCGCCGGGCTTTGACTGCCTTCTTCGTATCTTCATTCCACCAGCGGAGAGCTTTTCTCCCCGGTACGCTGCTGGTCTTGGGGATGGTGGCCGTTGCTGCTTCGTATATGGCATCTGAGAGTTCCTCGATACTGTCCGGGTTCCGCTGTAGTAGTAGAGTCTCCACAGTGGCGCCGTAGATTTCCCAGTCAGCTTGTTCATACCGCCATCGCGGCCTCCGTGTTACCGCCGGGACGAAGGTCGCTGAGGGTTGATTTTGTATGGGGTAGTGGTCACTACCGTACAGGTCAGAGTTAACGTTCCACTACGCAACGGTGATGTTGACTGGTTCTGTAAGTTGAACCACCAACAAACCGACATAACACTTAATTCTTACTTATGCTCGAAAATCGTAAACGCTCGATTTAAATGTGCAGTGATCCGAACTGTCAAAACCATAGGATTGTTTGACCTAGATAAAAATAATTTGTCCAGAATAGATCAGACACGAACCAATTCATAACTTTTGCATGCGGGTTCATGACTTAGCTAAATATTTCCAGCGAACCCGGAGCCAGATGTCATTAGTGTGCTTTGGTCAGAAATTTTATTGGTCATTCATGTCGGTTTGTCGGTGGTTGAACCCCGAGTATGGGTTATTGTGAGTCCAAGTCGATAACCCGGAAAGTTACCATGGTTAGTACCCCAATGGCTACGGAGTATCGGAAATTTCTGCCGCTTTTCTTTGTCCAGATGTATCTTCCGCCGAGGGAGCGGTTCATCTGTTCGACGGAGGCTTTGTTTACCTTTGTTATTAAATCTGCGAAGAATGAACGCATAATTTTCCCATGTGCTATGTAGTTTCATATACACATGGGACAATTATGCTTCCAGCGGCAGTGTGGCAGTTTAAAGTTTGGATTTTTTTTGCTAAATTCACCCAAAAAAACTATTGGGTTTGGAATTTGCGACATTATGAAACCGTTGACGTTGTGGTTTTTAGATCAATAAACCACTTTGTGAACACAGCCGATCACTTCATACGAGCAGTTTAAATCATTCAAAACTAGAACTTTGTAATAAAATCATAATTTGCAAAATTTGTGACAACCAAATTTACCAAATCATAAGATTTAGGTTAAGTTGTTGTCTTTCTTGGTAAAAAATTGTAGAAATGAAAAAAAAAATATTAAAGGGTTGTGTCCTAGACACGACCGCAATATGACGTAGAACCAGCTTCTCTATCTATTTTGCATTTAGGTTAACATCCGACGTCTCTCCTTTTTTACATATTTTGCACAAAAAATACATCCGAAGTCCATCCTTTTTTACATATTTTGCACATTACATACTTTCTAAACCCCGCAACTGACAGGACTTCCCGCCGTTTCTTATGAATGGGGCGGAGCAGAAAGTTTCTTTTGTGCAGAATATGTAAAAAAAAGGATGGACTTTGGATGTTAATCTAATTGGGGTACCGGTACCAGATGTGTTTTACAGTCAGTTGTGTGTAATTCACCTACATAATATCATCGAATATCCCTTGATTTTTTTCTCCTGAAATTTGAAAGTTTTGGTGCGGGAATTAACGGAAAACATTTGTTTATATTAATAATTGTGGTTTTGCTTAAAATTTATTTCCCGGAAAAAGTGATCGTCAAAGACCATATATTTTCCGGGTTGTTGTTATTAAGAGGGGGGGGGGGAGATGTTGTTAAATGGGGGGGGGGGTACATACATAATTTCCAATTTGGTGGTCACGCCGTGATCCACCTTTTTATCCGCTGACTTAGTCCTGCTTTCTGCAGGACCAAGTGCCACGCCGTCCGAAGCGGTAATGAGCAGAGGCATAACAGCAGCGCTGTTTTATATCTTTTCAGGTTCAAGCAGAACGATGTACAATCGAACCTGACATGACTTCCCGCCGTTTTTTATGAATGGGGCGGGACAGAAAGTTTCTTTTGTGCAGAATATGTAAAAATGGATGGACTTTGGATCGATGATAATCTAATTGCATATATAGAGGTACCAGATATGTTTTACAGTCAGTTGTGTGTAATTCACCATCATAATAGCATATGCCTTGAATTTTTTTTTTTTGACGTAGGACTACGTCTTTGATTTCTATATGGGGGTACACTTTGTGAAAACTGAAAATGGAACATGTAACAAATTTAGAAAGATTTTGAACGTTAATAACTCAGCTGCCCCAGGTCCAATTTCAATAATTTTATCACCAATCGATCAGAAATATGGCTACGCATCGAAAACAATGCTTCTAAATGTTGATTTTCAACAAGAAACTATTGAAAAACTGGTAAATGTCCAGCATTGTCCAAAACCGTCAAATTAACTATCAAATTGACCAATTACCTACATGCATATGCTGTTTCCCCAGCACAGTCGTCAGAGAGTAGTAAGTAGACGAAACAAGTCGAAGTGGCATTCGCCTCCGATCCTCGGGCGCGTGCGAATAGGGAAGATGGAATTGCGTAATATTTTGCACACTCATCACCATATTCAGAACCAAACGCAAATTCTTCAAGATAACCACCATCCGTTGTCTGGATTGCCATGGCGGTGTCTGACGTACACACGCCAAGCGTAAGCGGCCATGGATGTCATCTACGTTTTTGAAGTGACAGAAACGCACTCTGTTTGGTTTCGGAGGTTAAATCATCTTTGGCAACAAAACGGCTCTTTTCAGGGCCACCAAGCTTATTACAAAAAAGAGTAGGAATAGAATTCTTCTGCCTGTTTGTCCATATTCAGAACCAACGATCACACAAAATGCTCGTGTAATTAAACTGGAAGCAGGGGTACAAATTATTTTGATCAACCTTGATCATCTTTGAATCGCCACGGCCGGATATTTTCGATGGAAGAAGCAACAATCTAGCATCTAATTCGACGAAGACGGCAGGAAACATTTCTGGATCAACAATAGAAAAGGGTCCATCAGCATTTGTAAACAAACCGTTCCAAAGCCCATTCCTAACAAATCGAAGGCCGCTCACACAAACCAACACCACCATCGTGTAGGTAGAAGTTTCCCCTATCCGATGATGGTGTTGGTTTGTGTGGGTGGCCTTCGCTTTATGAGGAATGGGCTTTGGAACGGTTTGTTTACAAATGCTGATGGGCCCTTTTCTATTGGTGATCCAGATTTGTGAAGCCAAGTTATTTACAAAAGAGAGTGTCTATGAAGAGAATCGATCAATGTAGATAGGACCTATTGAAAAGTGACGCGAGATTTGTTTTCCGTACTGAGCTCCAATGCTACCGACTGAGATTGGACCCAGGCCTGCTGGGATGAGAGTTAATCACGCTAACCACCGGTGCCGATATCTATCACGGCGAATGAGAACGACCCAAATTTGAGTTTACTTATCTCAGAAATAAGAATTAAAGTGCAGGAACTCAGCGATGAGTAAATTTGCCTCATGTTTTCCCAAGTTTTTCCAGGATTTTCCAGGAAAAAATTCCCGAATTTGAGAAAAGTAAAGATTGGATTCACTCAGTCTATTGGTACTACTCCGAGACTGGATAAAATTTTCGTCAATTTCCTCATTTTCTGGCAGATTTTTAGGTTTTCCACAGGAAACCATGGGATAAATTTTCTCGTCGCTGAGCTCCTACACTTTTGGCGACTAAACTCAAATTTGGGTCGTTCTCATTCGCCGTGTACGCAAAAAGAAAATAGCCAGTGTCGCTACTTGATAGCAAACTACACATAATGGGAGGAGTCTTTGTAGCTTTTATACCACTTGGTTGCACATCATTCTGCTTTAACCTAAAAAGATATAAAGCAGCGCTGCTGTGTGGTATCAGCTCATTTTCGCTTCGGACGGCGTGGTGAGCAACAGTAGCAGTAGGTCGTGGCTGGTCGTGGCAAAGGAGGTGCCAATCGTCATCGCAAATTCTTCGAGGTAACCACCATCCGTCGTCTGGCTCGCCGTCGCAGTGTCTGACGTATCTCCGGTCTGATCTACGAGGTGTGCTGAAGGTGTTCGTGGAAAATGAGGTCCGTCACCTACACTAAACACGCCAAGCGTAAGTGGCCATGGATGTCCTCTTCAATAAAACGGCTCTTTTCAGGGCCATCAAGCTTACATCAGTAAAGAGTTGGAATAGAATTTATCTATGCTTGTTTGTCCATATTCAGAACCACAAGCCCCCAACGACCACACAAACTTGGAAGCAGGGGTGCAAGTGATTCTGATTGATTGATTCATGGTGGCCAGCAAACCGGGAAATCCGGGAATACCAGGAAATATCCAGGAATTTGCAAAGTAACCGGGAAAAACCCGTGAATTCTGCAAGAGAACCGGGAAAATAAATTAACCATATCAGGAACAAATTTTTACATCAGAATTTCAGAATAAACCATTAAAACAGAGTGATTCTTTAGCAAATGAATGTCTTGCTCTATTTGTTGCATAATTTTCTTCAGTATACCGTCTTATTGTTTTTAGAATTTAATCACTCAGCAATATTGCAAATTGATTTTTGTCGTTTCAATTTCAGGTGTAAAGTGCATGGTCCTCTAAAGAAAATATTGAAGATGCTGGAGTTTGGAAACAAATATTTGTAAAAACCGAAACTGAATTATTCTTTTCCGGGGTTTTAATTTTTCGTTGTTCAAAATTCTCATGATGAATTCCAGAATTAACTTGGAATTCTGCTCTGAATTATCTTGAAATTGTTCTGAAATAAACCAGAAAACACTCCGCGTAATAATTACTGTTGAATTCTTTTAGGAATTTTTTTCCAACCCCTTCTAAGAATTTATTGGAATCCTTCATATAATTTCCGTTCCCGCCTATCAGGAGACTTTGATTCCTTTAAAAATCTTTTCAAACATTTCTTTTAACTCTATTCAAAACAAAAGAAATCTTTCGAAAATTAATTTATAAACCCCTTGGAGTATTTTAAAGAATTTCTTTCTAATTATCAGCAAATTTTTTGGAATCATTCGCACTAGGGTTGAAATTATTGCCAGAACATTTTAAGAACTCTGTTTCTTGTTGAATTCCGATCATAATTCTCTTGGAATTCTTCTTAAAATTCATCTGTCATGTTCCTCACGATGCCCATACAAATCTCATCAGAACCACGTAGGAATTTTCTGCAATGTTTTATTTTTATTTTCACAATTCTTTTTTAAATCTAATAAAATTACCTAACAGTTTAATTTAGAACTTGCATTCTTCTCCAAAGAAATCCTTCCAAATTCATTTAATAATTTCTATGGATTTCATAAATAATTCTAAGAATAATTCTGGAAATCTGCTCTTCTCCTTCGAAAACTGTGTGGGAATCCTTCTCAATATTTGTTTTTAATCAACACTTTGAATTCTTTTAAATTTTACTAAAAATTCCAGGGTTTGTCCGCCAGATTCTACAGATTGCTATGTAATTTGTTATTACCCTTAAAATGCTTCCAAGTCTCAGAGCGTGACAATTATGACTCCACGACTCATAAGTATGATGTTTTTTTTTTATAAATCTGTGTTCTTGAAAAAAATTCAAAATTTCACATTTTAATTATTGTTTTTCCAAATCTTGCATCACGAAGCATGTTATTAATCACAAATTTTGAAGAAAAGTTCTAGTTTCAGACTCTACACAAATTTCAAAGCTCCAGAATCTTGGGAATCTTCTTAAATCACATTTTTTTTATCCTATCAGTAAATTTTGTTTTTTTTTTTTTTTGTTGCATACAACCGGGAATTTTTAAGATTTGAACCGGGAAAACCGGGATTTTCAAAATGAAAATTCACTGGCCACCCTGATTGATTCTCGTAATCAACTTTCTTTTTGAAAAAGATTACTACAAATTTGGATCGCCTACAATTCAAAACCGGCGTACTTTAGTTCGCGTGTAAAGGGCCTTAGAATGTTTGTTTACAAATCCTTTTGTGCCGTTATCAAATGTTATGCCTGATTTGATCAATTAAAAGAACTTAATGCTCTTCACATTTATTCCGTCCACTAGCGGTCCTACGTCAAGCTTCCGTTCGTGCCCCTAGGCACAGACCCTTCTACTTTTTATGAAATTTGCGGGACCATGTTCCACGCCGTCCGAAGCGGTAATGAGCAGAGACACGACAGCAGCGCTGTTTTATATCTTTTCAGGTTCAAGCAGAATGATGTGCAACCAAGTGGTATTCGTTTATGATGACTGAGTTTAGGTAAACCGTTTAGTTCATGAAAACAGTGATAAAATTAGCATTTGTGCATTTTTCAAAAGTTTTTTGATTAAAAATTTGAAAAGTATTTATTTTAGCAGATTCGTTAAGTAATATCCTATCGATTGGCGTATTTGGATTTTAATTTCATCTATAAATGACAAAGTTACAAGCGTTCAAAACCTAACACTATTTCACCACACATATTTTTTGATTTGCACCCCAGTATAGTCGACAAAGACGTAGTTCTACGTCAAAAACAATGAAAATGTTATCATTATTAAGATTATCGCAAATATTGCCGCGTAATTTTTTCCCATTTCTCAACGGCGAAATTTGGATGTTTTTGCCGCGAATTTTCTCTGTGCCCTCATTCAAGAATAATTGTTGAATCCATTTCTCATATAGTACACTAAACACATACTATAGAAACAAAGTCAAATCAGTAAAACAATGTTCATTCCGAGGCTGGTATCGGCACGTCTCTGCGCGTAAGTGTCTCTAATCCCATTGGGCTACTAACACTCGCAGTTTTAGTCTAGATTTGAATACCGATGATGCAGACATGCCAAGAAGGTCCTTCTCCAGTGGTTCTCATCCATAGAGCCAGACAATTTACCACTGTTGTGTGCTATCACGGCGCTACAGAGTGGCAGCCTAAATATGGAAATCAAATTCTTCAAAGACTCCTTGAACCGAGTTCGCATATGCCGGATTGGGTCCCGTCGGTGCTGATCAAATAGAATGAATCATTGAACGTTGTACATTGAAGTGGTTCTCTGCAATTTCACTGGTTCTGACGTTGCAACTACGATATGAACGGCCTTAAAAAAATCTAGAGACATAATAAATGATGAGTATACTAGTTATTTTTAATCAGTGTTTTAGATAAACCCAAGATTTAATTTTAGTTGTTCGAGGTACTATTTTTTTTTTTTGCGATAAAAAGTCGACCTTTGTTTTGGTGAAAAGATCAACAACTATTCACCACTTTGTGAAAAAGCGGCTACGCAAAGGCATTGACGAAGTAAAGGTACAACATCGGTTTGTACTTCCAGAAGGCTTCCTTACAAAGGCGGTAACTGTATCATTAGGTAATTTACAAAATACTGAATCCTATTTATCCTGCTTTAGGCATACGAGAGGTACGGATTTGCTAACAACAAATCATCTACCTAATCGGTAATTGAGTCTGACAACATAAATTTGATTAAGCGAATAAACGATCAATGTACCACCGATCGACCAACAACTTAACTTAATCAGTCGGATAGCGTAAATTGAGATGTCACTGTAGGGTTCTTTCGAATGTCAACTGCTGCAGCAGCGCACGTATAGGTAATTGAAGGCTATTTGAAACTTCCATAACCAGTCCGAGGTCAACCAAAAATAGCTGCCCGAAATGCAACATTCTCATCCTCCGATAGCTTAGTTCAACAAGTAGTAGGCAATTTTCACGTAAACCTCTTAAACCATCTTATTTGTCATTTACTGTCGTCTATTATCGTCACAACACCTCACCAGTAGCGGGCCCCGTCCAAAGTTCATTCGTCATCATGCGTTTATCAGCTTATTACCATCCGATCCAACGCTGACTGCACCTAATAACGTGTTAATCCCACAGTAGTAGACAAAACGGGGAAGAAATCGTCTCAAGCGACCGGACCGGCAACTTCCATATTGGGAAATCTAGCCCCTGATAATCAGTGGAGATAACGAAAACATAACACTCACCATTTTTCCTAGAGGTTGCTTTTTTTGTTGCTGCTACTTCTGCTACTCCTGTTGTTGCTTACTACTCACGCTTGATGTGTGTATGCTTCCTTCGTGTCTTCGGTCACGGCTTCTTTGCCCTCCGATGATCGAAAGAAAAATGCTCGACTAATGCCTACACCGCTTGTACAGCCGGTTCCTGCCTGCAATCCTGGATGACGTTCCGGTCGAAAAGTGAGTGGATTGTAAGCGCAATAGTTAGAGGATCCGTTTCGAATCGATAACAGCAAACTAGTTCACAATAATCTTGGAAAAATCTAGCAAAAGATTACCTTTTGGTGGCCCTAAGTTTTTTCGAAGTCCGCTGCTTTGGAACTTTTGTCAAAAAATGATAGCTCGCTCTGTCCCTGTCTGTTTGACTGACGGCAGTGTTGCTGGTTTAAGGCTTTTCCATCGTGACAGTGGTGTATGGTTGTGGTAGGGGGTAAATTCGTTCAGTTACTTACTGAAACACATATTATAAACTACCCAAATTTGAGTATGATGTACTCCCTAATAAACGGGTACCATATACTGATGATATCTTAGATGGTTTGACCATACCACATAAAGTTGGGATGATATCTCGAATTAGTGGTTAGGCGCATCTTATGGTTATTCCTAGGGGAAGTACAACTTGATCTGAAGTAATATTTGATGTAAAAATTGCTCAAATTGGTAGATATTATAATTTTTAGTATAAATATTAATGATATTAACTGTCAAGCGGAAAGCTTCAAAGTAAAACAAAAAAAAAATAACAGTGTAACTTTAACGCATACACTCAATGACGTTGCACCGTTGTTGTTTATGTTTACTGCAGCCTGCAGCTTTCTGTTTGTCATAATTTTTGCCTAGATTTTCGTTTTCGATAGCTCTGATCGATTTCGACTTCGGCTTTTCATGATAAAAATGGTACTGGACGTTCCCCCCAGCAACAAATCTCTCCAAGTTGCATTCTCATGGAGAATCAAGCGTAATACGACCACGGGACCATCACTCTGGGCTTCCGTTAGCAGGGGCGGCGTTGTCAATCGATTCCCGTTCCATAGGAGAACAGCACATTGGTTCACAGACGATGAAGAATTCGTGGAAATTAATTCCTGGGAATGGAAGTGCGGCCGATTATGTGCACTGAGAACAGCTACCAAAAATGCCGAATTTATGAAAACAAGGAGCGGATTTTGGTGGCGGTGGCCAGCAAGATCACAAAGGAATGACTTGCCTCTCGTGTGAAATGCAATTTTGATTAAACGAATGTCAAATGTACACTTAAAACAAAAATACAAACAAAAAACAACTGTCAGACTAAGTATAAGATTCGCAAATATCACACATATTAAAATATTTAATATTTCCACCATCGGTATTGATACTGATACATGGAGCTGTCCTTCCCCTAGGGTTATTCTTTATGCGGGCTCATATCGGTTAAAAGTGAAGGCCCAAACGTAATGTGGGCGGAAGCGGAACGGGAACGGAAAGTTTGACATTTGTCACAAATGGCAACAAGATGCCTAACCGAAGTCGATTTGGTTCGAACTAGTTTTCAATACGACAAGTAGGCTTACTCAGATTGGGCTTTTGCGCTGCCGCTGCCGTTCCGCTTCCGCTGCCATTGCGCTTGGCCCTAATAAAATAACCATAGCCCAAATAATAAAAACTATTCCACAAAAGGCTTGGATGATACCATGATACCTCAAAATAACTAAGTTGGGAGTGACAACCCGCATATAAAGTAACCATTGCTCTTGCCATTGCTACACACTTCACTTAAGGATACTTCGCTTTGAATTTTCATAAAAATAAAACCAGTTTTGTCAAAAAAATGTATGAAATATATTTCTAGATAGAGCTGGAATTAGGGCATAACAGCTTTTGTAAACAATGACTTCTCTCGATGATTTCTGGAAAGCCAAGGCTCGCTCACTCAAATCAACGTCATTATCGGGTAGGGGAAGTCTTCCCCTTTCCGTTGGTTATGTTGGTTTGCGTGGGCGTGCCTTGAGTTTCGAGAAATCATCGAGAGAAGTCATTGTTTACAAAAGCTGTTACGCCCTAATTCCAGCTCTATCAAGATTTATTTAATTTGTGTTGGCGAATAAAAACTTCCGTAACGCGAGTTACAGCGTGGAAAAGTACAGTCAAAAAATATCACTGACTTTGAAGTCTTATTCAAATGGTTTTTAAAATGCCTTTGCAAGCCAGAGACATAACCTTGTATATTTTCACGGCAGGAGAAACAAACTATAACACAATATGCCTGCAAATAAAATCATACCGTTAGTTTCAAATACTTACAAAAGATTTCAATCAATCGTGCATACTCCTGTTGCAGCTGCTCCAGAACTTTTTCCATTTTTACTAAAGTTTTGCACACGTCCGACTAGCACACGCGAGAAAAATTTCCGTCGTTAAGTTGAGCGCAAGTGGAACGTTTGACGTTTAAGCGTTTGACGTTTAACACTTTTTTTTTCGAATATTCGGTTCAGTTTACCGAATTTCTCGGTTTTCACGTAGCGAATTCGTAAATATCGATACATTACCGTACTTTTCGGTTCAGTCTTCATTTATATCTGTCAAATTTATACTATTTTACCGAAATTGGGATCTGATTCGATAAATAGGCCTTAATTTTTTTTATTAATCCATTTATTTGGTTTCTCGTTGGTAACCGAACAGGTTCGGTAGAAAATTAAATCGAGTTCGGTATTATTTTCTAAGTGTGTAGAACAGCTCCAACACTACCTATACCTTACCAGTAATGTTAACTTTATAAAAAAATAGTTATACTATGGTTCATGGAATGTAATAGACCCAGGCCCCGGTCCCTTTAAAATTGTCTCATTGTTTATGAACAGACCTTATATTTCACATTTATGGTGGTAAGCTCCAACCGGTATTATCCTCGGATTAAATTAACATCAGATTCAATCAACACGACTCTAAGCAAACGTTTTGCAGATCACACAAACAGGGACGGTTTTAAAAGTCAATCCAAGTTGGAGCTTACCGCGGTGAGTGGAGAGCGATTTTTATTCGAATAATTGATTATTCGATTAACGAACCAAAAAATGAATTATTTTCAATCGGTAATATCATGCATTATTTTTTGCAGAGGATCATCATTTTTTCAAACATGTCACTTTCATAGGTGGAAAATGATAGTATAGCTTGCAGCACAGCGATAAATAAATAACCGACTAATTATTAATCGAGTAATAAAGAAATGGGACATCACTGATTTTCGGTGTGATTGTGATCAACTCTACCGAGGGGGCAATACAAGCACGTTTTTGTGCTTACGGAGGGGGGGGGGGGGTAGCTAGCAAACACGCTAACTTGAACCATTAAATGAGTATATTTTACCCATTTTTTGAATTCATTCCGAGCTGTCAAAAAAGGGTATTTTTTAAAAACTAAGAATCCTCAGTGATTCTGTAAAAAAATATCGCCATTTTCCCAGAGCTGCAATTCATACGATTTTTAACTGGATTCGCTTGTCCTGTTTCCGGATGCTCTTTGTCCGTTACAGGCTATCCTATTCCTAAACCACAATTATGTGGCTCAATATACCTATCTCTTAAAGCTTTGTTGGCCTCCATCCTAATTTATCATGCCTGGAAAACTGTACAAGATGATTTTGCCAGATTTCAAGCCGATATACATCAGTAAGCCAAATCCAAAGTAGATCAAGTGCAAGAGGAGATTATGACGCACGAGTTACTTATACAAAATCACTTCTATAATTCCCAGCTCAGCACAAGCGGTTGACTTTTTTTTATTGCTTTGCAGTGTTGAATGTGCCATTGTTTCATGATTCCAATAAAGAAAGTGTTTTGTTGATCTTAAGTTGACCTCTGACGTATTTATGATTGTTAGTTATGTGCCCTATGAAGCGATTAAAAAGATGGGTACTGTTTATTCATTGCCAAAAAAAACACGAAGGATAAAAACTACCCATTTTATGAAGTACTAGTCGAATACTCATTAATGAGTAAACTCGGTTTTACTCATTTCGTGAGTTAAGCCACTTTTCTTCGAAATGGGTAAAATTTTACTCATTTATGGGTCGCCGAGTTATTAACAAAAGAGAAAATCGATCATCGCAGTTAGACCCTTATGATTCGGAGCGCTACACAGAGAAAAAAATTTACCCTAAATTTAAGTTCTTTTTATTTATTTTTGGGTAATTTTGAGTTTTGCATCCCATTTTCACTTTTTGTTGTTGTCAAAAACGGAACGAGAGATTCGACTTTCTCATGACTATCGTTCAATAAGCTACTAGCAACAATCAGTACGAAACTAACGATTTTAAATTGGCTCACCACTTTAGTAGCCTATTGGTCCCAAGCAAACGATTAACGTACCCTATTCTAGTTGAAATTCTATTACTACACTATGTTTGTTTTGATTCGCTATGAAAGTTTGACAGATAACATCAGGGGTGTGTGGATACATGCAGAACATGCAGGGGTGAGTGAAATAGCTTGGGACTGCTTGGGACCGTTGTTCTGGTACTGAGTGAGCCAAAAATAATAATGATTTTCTTCGGGACCCAGTGGTCTTAGAGTTACCTCTACACAGCAAAAAAAAAATGTAATATCGATCAACGTAATTCAAGCTGATGCATGAAATAATCATGTAATAGCAAAACGCAGATACAATATTACATCAATGGATGTAATTTTGTTCGCAAAATCGATGTACATCGTACAATGTGATTTTACACAACCGATGGATTGACCTGGTTGCAGCAGTTTCGATGTAATATTCAACAACTTTTTTTGCTGTGTATGCTACTAGTGAGTATATGAGATATTCTCAAATTTGAGGCAATTGAACTTAATTTTAGGTAGAAAATACTCACGAGTAAGTAATTATTTTTGCCGTAGCCAAATGCAAACTACTTTAAGCAGTTTACTGAAAATTAGCTTATTGAACGGAACATGGGAGATGAGTGAAAAGAACTTAATTTTGGGTAATTTGTCGGTTCCGTGTAGATAAATAGCCCTAATAAAAATTGTATGGTTAATTTGCTTAACGACGTGTTCTGGGTATCATCCAAACCATTTGTGGAATAGTTCAATGATTTGGGTTATCGTTCGTTTATGGTTATTTTTTATTAGGGAGGCTTCTTTGACGTTTATGAATTGCACAAGTATTAGTGCAGAATTTTGGGTGAATTCAAAGGTTTTATTGTACTAATAATTATAATTTACCCCGACAATACTTGTGCATTTCACAAAAGTCAGAGAAGTCTATATTTTTTTTTATATTGCGTATTTCACACCAAACTGGACAAAGCATAAGCGCATTTTCACTTATTAAAAAGTGCGATAATAGAGCGAGTTTCCGACTAATCGTATCAGTGGATCCGGTGCACTTATTCCTTATAATGCAGGCAATAATTGCTCCAAAGACAATAAATTTTTTTGACGGAAACGTTCACATTTTTCACACTTTTTGCATTTTTGGGGCAGCCTTGTTTCAGAAGCAATCAGCAATATTTATGGTTACGTGATATCTGTTCGGCCAATAGACAGTAATTTTGGCCGCTGAGGCATGTTTTCTTGTCATTATTTTTCGTGCAGTTGCGCGTCACAAGGAAACGTCAAATACAAAATTAAGGGAAAACAAGAAAAGCAAAATCTAAAATATTAATCTTCCTGGAAGTGCAATGAAAGCTTATGTTGTTCCAAATAAATTAATGGTGCAAAATAAAAAAAAAAACATTATTCAATCAATAATTGATTGTTGGAGTCTGTTGAACATTTTTTAATTCACCTTTTAAAATGTTATCCCTTTGATTAATTAAATGCTGTTTGGTTAGAACAGTTGGATATTTTTCTTTGAAATTAATTGCATTGACTTTATAATCACGGAAGGTTCCATGGTGTGCCATCATAAATATAATTCCTTTTCCATCGTACCAGAACAGTAAAAAAACTGAAAGGCGACCGATGGTGGCGCTGCAAAACAAGACCAGAGTTTAGGAGTAAACGAAAGGCAACTATAGTCAGACAGTGGCAGGGAGAAAGAGAACACTCTGCAGAAAGAAGGCTGTTCTTTTCGACATTCGTCGCGAGAGTACTTACAGAGGAACAAGCAGAAAATTTCGTCCGCTTTGACAAAAGCAGGACAAACCGTGAAAAAATCAAAATTTTGCAAAATTCAAGTGCAAATTAGTTGGCCGTACCGTTTTCCTGGGGTGGAAAGTCGCGCGCGCTACCCCAAAGTGATTACTTGGCGGGGGAAAACGTGGCCCCCAGCAGCAGGCACGAGACTGGAACAGAAAAGAAAAAAAAAGTGAACCCAGCGCAGAGCACCATCATCAGATCGCAGTGAGTGAGTGGAATAAAACGGAAAAAATGAATCCGCGGAGCAGCAGTGTGTAGTGTCAGTGGCGTTAAGGAATATAGGATTCCAGATAGCGAAGGGAGAAAATATCGCCTCAATTCCAGTGTTTCTAGGTGAGTGTCAGAACATTTTTTCGGGGCTACTTTTCTCCAAGCTAGCTGTTCCTCTATAGGGGACGTTGTTCCTTCCGCGCCTTTGCTATGGGCCACAGAGTAAAATCATTTTCGAGTTGATAGGTATTTGCACTATACGGAGTGGAGGACCGAGGGCGATCATTACGACAGCGTAAAATTTACAGACACAAAAGCATCCGTGCACCTACACAGCGGAACAGATAAATACCAGAATGTACGTACACACGACACGATAGTTGTGCGGAGTGTGTTGCATAAAAGAAGTTTTCGATAGCTGGATTTTGTTTTGGCCCATTTATTGCGGGAATCCAAATCCAATAAGGATAAGACTGTTAGTTGGGACGATTTTATCCCTCACGATCGTCTAAAAATATGTACCTGTTGATTGAAAAACATATATTTTTATCTGCATGTGGCAGAGAAGCGATGATCGTCATTTTGATGCAGGTACAGTGATGTAGGAAAGTTGCGAGTTTCTTGGGATGACATCATTCGGCTTTATATGTTCAGGGAGAATAATTTTCTCCAAGTTTTGAAATGATCCGTCGCCTGGCTGAGCTGAGATTGTGACACATAAGGTATCCTTTGTTATTAGGGAACGGAGTCTTTTTCTCTCTCTCTTCAGCATCGTATGCAGTTTTTGGTGGTGCTACCTTATCACTGATGCATGGCGCAATTGCAACCCAAATTACTGCATTATTGTATAGTATTGTATTGTATTTACGTTACAAATTTCCACCGAATGGTATGATCATTTGGAAAGTATTGTACACTTGTTTCCCGAAATTGTTAACTATTTTGTTCATCAACATCTATTTAAAGTAAGTAAAGCGAAGAGGATGGGATAAGTAGAATGTCTCGTACGCACAAAAATACCCGGGTAGGGACAGTCAACCTATGATTTTATAGAGTATCGAGCCAAACGTAAAGAATCAATTGAATATGTTTAAGTCGTTTATTGAAAGAGTATACGGAAACAGCTAGTGGCCTGTTGATGTTGTGTGCAACTTTAAAAGGGAGAGGTAAAAAATGGCTCCATTTCTAAAGAATCTGTCACGAGGGATTCAAAAACCTTTACAGACACAGTAAAGCAGACTTTGATAAGTCATGACGAGAATGAAAATCTCAAACTAAACAACTTGATCAGCATTGATAAAGAACAACGTGTGAGTTGTGAAGATTGCTATAAATGCTGATCACCTGAAACACATCTAAACATTCTTAGGTTCTTTTATGTTAAATTTGTGGTTCTGGACGAAATAATAACTAACTTTTATAAAAAACGCTTCAGAACCTCGCGTAAGCCGCGAGTATTCTTTCCAACTTCACACATAGACATATAATCAAGCGAATTTTGTTACAAATAAAGAGCAATGAATTATAGGCTCCGTAAAGCTAACGTGATTGAACTTTCCAAATAAACGAAATCGATAAAAAAAAATCGCTACGGTAAAAAAAATGCTCTCTGTTGAAGGATCCTTTTAAGCAATGAAACTTAATAATACGGAATGCTGACCTACAATGATCCAACATCTACTGATTCAATGAATGATTATTATCATTGTTTTAAGCTAAAACTTTATTTATTGTAAGAAAATAGCTGACTGTAAGAAGCAGGGGCCTGGCTGGCGGCCATGTTTTTGATGCTATCATCTGCTCTTGTCTTCCTGCTTATAATACAATTTTCCGTCGCTTTCTACCATGTATACGTCAGGCGGGCCGTATTTAAATAAGGCCCGTGATGTTGTCTACTGTCAAACGTATAGGATTGATATAGGGTTGCCAAGCCCCTGGTAAGAAGTTTCATCTGCGTATAATTTGTCCAACCCCTACATCTGAACGTGGATGCGCCGGCGCCGGTAGTGTAGTGATAAACATGACTGCTTTCTCACTCCAATGGGTCTGGGTTCAATCCCAGCCGAGGTCGGTGAGATTTTTCTGAGGCATAAAAATCTCTGGTCACGTCTTCCTTCGGAAGGGAAGTAAAGCCGTTGGTTCCGGCCCATGTGTGTTGAATGGTGGCGATATCCTACGCAGGTGTGGAAGCTGTCTCCCTGCACATTGTCGTCAACGGATGGTCATCGATGTCCGTCGGTGGTTGGCACTAGATTAGCACAGAGACCGACGTTAAATAAAAGAAAGAATAAGAAGAAGAACGTGGATGCGTCTCTTTATCATGTTAACTATGAATCATCGTATCTCGACTTCATTTTCCATTTCAACTATGCTAACAATTTCTTTTCGCGGTTGCATATTTTGCGGAATAATGTTTGGCGACGTGAACCATTTTACGGATTGTACCATTTGGCGAAAAACCAATTGGCGGTGCATACCATTTTGCGGAAAACTATACAGGGGAATTTACGTATTCTCGGCAACCTAAGCAGCGACCATCTTTCTATAGAGTTCTCCAGATGCACAAAAGTGTGCGTGAGACCGCGCGCTACCTTTTTAAGTAGTTGTGATATCGCGATACCTTTTTGGTTCTTCTTTTTCTTCATTTTATATATGGATGTTGGATTTAAGTGTTCGTGAGATTGCGCTTAGATATCTCTATAGAGATCTCCAAGCGCAATCTCACGAACACTAAAATCCAACATCCATACATAAAAATAAAGAAGAAGATGAAAAAAAAGGTATCGCGATATCACAACTACTTAAAAAGGTAGCGCGCGGTCTCACGCACACTTTTGTGCATCTGGAGAACTCTATAGCCTTTTTCTCTAAGGAACGCACACATATGCAGTATTGGTTTGTTTACAATCTTTTGCTACCATCGAAAGAATTGTCAAAAATTGTTTTGAAACGCTTTTACAAACCTCCAATCTTCTCTAGTGAGAGCGACTATAGTGGGCAACATCTTTTTATTCGGCAACCTTTCTATTTGAGCTGCGTGTTAAACAGCTGTGCTTTTTTCATCGGCAACTCGAAATCAGCAGCATTTTGTAATGCGAGTGTTTCATTTTTCAAGAAAACCTTGCTAGATTGCTTTTCTCAGCGGTAAAAATATAATCAAATTGAAGCTGAAAGTCTAAATAATCGTTTGAATGCATTCAGCGAAGTGTTTTCGTAAGAAAATCCAGTGAAATTAGCGTTTCAATTTGGGTTGCCGAAAATAGTCTGTCATGCCGAAGTCGTCATTTCCCCTACGTGCATAATTTTTTGCTGAAATCATTATTTTCTAAATTAAAAAAAAATCTTCAACAATATTAGTTAATCCAATACCTCGTAAAAGTATGCTAGACGCTCACGCACAGCACATGAATACTCCAAGAAGGGATTCCGGCACCTTTCATAGCAAATTTAACAGAAAGCTCATATTTTGTCTGTCAAATTTGCGGAATGGATCAAAACCGAATTCCATTGTGCGTAGCCTTGATTTTGTTTATCTAGTTCGTTTATTTGTAAGGCTCAACCGCGTTAGCTTTACGGAGCCGATAATTCATGGTTCTTTGTTTGTAACAAAATTCCCTTAATTCTATGTCTAGTAGGAGTTGGGCCAAATACTCACGGCTTACTCGAGGTTAGAGGGGTACATTGTCGAAGGATAGGAAAAGAGGAGGAGCTTGGGGTAGGGTTTCGTTGTCTCATCAGAGCGATGTCGTCAGTATGAACGGTAGTGTGGTTCTAGATTCGTCTGGAGTTCGACCGGCTATGGTGACCAGTGGGCGACGATGAGACAAACAAAAATTAATAAAGAGATACAAAAGACAAACGAATTAAATTCTTATACTAGACATTTCCAGAAACCAGAGCTGGTAAATATCACGGCCGTCATGACAATGAGAAAACAGGTCCTCTCACTATCACGAGACGAAACGACCGATCATTAGCTTTCTTGTCATTTCCCAATGATCAAGCACTCATGAGAATAAATCTTATGCAGTTTGGACATCAACATTTCTAACTGATTTAGATTAATTTAAGCAAGTAACCGTATGTAATTGGTAGATTTAATATATTTTTAAGATTTCCTTGGTACAAATAACTTTTATAGCGATACATGAGCTAGTAATCATGATGATCACACCACCACAGACAAACAGACATAACACTCGCAATTTGTTCATCGAACAAGCATTTAACGGACAATTTAAAAGTATCGTAGTTGGTAGTAACACCACCTGTGGCACACATAGTCAATTCCCTTGCGTTTGACGTTTACACACTACCGCCATCTGGTCAGCGTAGTGCCCACCACAGTGTACTCAACAGATGGCGGTAATGTTTTAGCGACGATGTTTTACAGTGAGAAATATTCAATGTGTTATGTCTGTTTGTCTGTGACAGCACTGTCAAGTTCAAACTGACAAAAAAAAAATCGATGTCATCATTTTCAAGTTTTATTTTAACATTTATTTTGTAATGTCACATGGTAAAGGGTTACCTGCTTGCATGCTGCTTTTTGTTGATGATGATGTTGGTGGTCGTTGCTGGTGGGTGGTGTTTTTGATCGTGTGGTTTGCTGACCGGTGAGCTAGCTGTTGCTAGTTGCTAGCTGTTCATGGAGCCGGTGGATGCGACTAATGCCGGGAATAGCCACCAAGAGCAGCTCACTCGTTCGACGATAACCACCCAGTGGCCGACAGAAACATCTGATGACAAACAGCGAAAGGTTCACTGTTGGTGGTGGTGCATTGGTGACCAGTGTTGTGAAAATATCAAAAGATCTAATCTCACCAATGTGCATAATCTCATTTGAGTATCGTAGACCAAAAACTCAACACGCAAACAACAGCCGATGATATTACAAGCTGTGATACGGTTGCTATGATATCATGCTAACAAAACTCCCCGGCTACAATTCTCACCAAACTGTGTTGAGTTTGAGCTTCAAGATTTTTGCTGTACATCCGAACACGAAACGAAACTTACATCACTGCTGGCAGCAGTAACTTCGTGTCTGCCATCTGTGAAGCTTAAAGAAAGATAGCAAACTATGCTTTCTCTTTCTAAGAAAACGATGTGCAAAGGAATCATTTTTGTTGTAAGTCAACTCGTGGCTACAATTTTACATGTTCTGAATAGTCTCGCAATATCAAAGGAGCTTGTAAAAACAATATCATGCTTGATATTTTATTCCAATATCATGCGTGATATTGGAAGCCCTTGAGAGCTAAACAAAATCATTTGAGTGAGGATTATGCCATCACTGTTGGTGACTATCGTCGAGATGACAATTATGAACGGCGGGGCAACTGCCGAACTGCCAACGACACTGCTGAAGGCCCGCTGGGGTGACAACGGCGTTGCACTCGCCGGGTTGTCGGTGATGGTGATAGTAGGGCCGGTGATTTAGCCGGAATACCAGCGACTATGGCAGTGGCGTTCCTTAACCTCAATCTACCTATCGTCTATGCGGACGACATTTTGCTACTGATCATAGGGAAGACCCTGAAGGCCATGAGGATAAAGCTCCAAGCTGCGGTCTCCGCTGTTGGCCAATGGGTCGCTAGGACCGGCTTTGAGATATCTGCTGAAAAGAGCTCAATCTCCCACGTCTGCCGCCTTGGCCACCGACCACTTCCGACACCAATCAAGATTAACAGCCACACTATCCCTAGAAAGAAGACCATATCCATCCTCGGGGTCACGATTGACCGGAACTTTCGGTTCGGCACCCACCTTAATGATGTCAGGACTAATTGTCGAACACGATTGAACATCCTCCGCTCCCTCTCCGGGCAGCATAAAACGAGCAACAGGGCCATCGTACTCAATACCGCCAGAGCCATTGTTCATAGCCGACTGACCTACGGAATTGAGCTCCTCTGTGCGTCCAGCGATTCGGTCGTCACCCGACTAGCACCGATATATAACCAGGCAACACGAATTGCGGCTGGACTTCTGCCCTCAACACCAGCCGATACCGCCTGTATTGAAATCGGAGTGCTCCCTTTCCGATATTACATTGCGGAAACAATCTGTACCAGAGCCGTGGGCCTCGACGAAAAATTAAGCGGAGAAGGAGAATTCTATCTCCTCACAGAAGGGAAACGAATCCTCCAGGAAATCGCTCACCAGGAGCTCCCCCCGGTGGCCCAGCTTCACTGGAACGGAGCCAGAGAGTGGGATTCTTCCCCCATCCGAGTAGAAAAATGCATGGCCAAGCAGTTCCGAGCAGGAGACAACTCTACGGCAATGAGATCCTGCCTCACCGAATTATTACAAACACGGTACCACAACTATGAACTCCGTTTCACCGACGGCTCCAAGGCAGGAGGCAGGGTCGGCTTTGGAGTAACTGATGGACAGACCTCACACTTCTGGAGACTCCCCGATCAATTCTCGGTCTTCTCGGCCGAGACTGCAGCCCTCCATTACGCAGCTTCCCTACCATCCTCCTCCCCGCTATGTGTACTAACCGACTCTGCTAGCGCCCTCGCGGCACTGGAATCCGCCACTGCCCGCCACCCCTGGATTCAGGCCATACAAAACCACACCCCCCCCCCCCCCTGGCACCACTTTCATGTGGATACCGGGACACTGCGGAATTGCCGGAAACACAGAAGCAGACCACCTCGCTGCCATTGGACAAAATGGCCGACTCGCCAACACTTCGGTACCCAGACAGGACCTGAAAAGTTGGATCAAGTCAACCCTCAGGACGGGTGGAACCGCGAATGGTTCGCCAGGAGAGACCTCTTCATCCGGAAGACCAAAGGGGTAACCCTTCCCTGGACGGATGTCCCAAGGTTTAACGACCAGAGATTCCTGTCCCGGTTAAGAAGCGGCCACACCCGCATCACCCACAACATGGGGAGCAGCAGTGGCAGAAACTTCCGCCAAAGATGCGACATCTGCAGAACAATAATGACGGTCGAGCACATTCTTATAAACTGCCCTTGTTTCCACGGACCACGAGAACTTTACGGGATCCCGGGCAACATCCGAGTCGCCCTTCAGAACGACCCGGTAGCAGAGGCACAACTGATATGTTTCGCGAAGGAGGCCGGAATCTACAAGAGGGTTTAACCCATATACATTATGACAGTAGGCCCGGCATTCCCAGCCGGTAGCGGGTGCCAGGTCTCTCCGCAACTTTGGATCTCTCGAAAGCATACAACCGAGTTTGGCGTCCTGCTGTACAACAACAGCTTATAGGCTGGGATATTGTAGGCAAGATGGGCAAATTTGTCCAGGGTTTTCTGAAGGAGCACTAAATCCAACACTTTTAAAGAAGAGATCGAAGTTCCACAAGGCTCAGTCCTTGCCGGCACCTTATTATTGGTCCCCATGAACTCAGTATTTATGAATTTACCAAAGGACATCTATATTTTTGTCTACGCGAATGGCATTGTAATTGTTGTGGTAGGTACCCCAAAATTATTCGTCGAAAACTACATACAGCCAACCTGTAATTGTCGGTGAGAAAGAAATCGCATTCTAAAAACAGCTGCGAGATCAGTTCACTGTATTTTCTGCTGAGACAGCAGCCATTCTACACGCCATAAACAGTAACGCCGACGACTTCACTCCTAAAATCATACTTTCAGACTCGGCTAGTGTTCTGGCAGCTTTGGAGAACCCAGGACAGAAGCACCCGTTAATTCAAGCCATCGAGATTACCGCCCGAGCTAGCACCACATTGTGCTGGATACCCGGTCACTGCGGCATTAAAGGTAACGAGGAAGCAGACCGTCTCGCTTGCCTTGGCCGAAGCTCCGAAAAATGGTACCTCAACAATCACGCAATCTGTTAATCGTACATGGGAGCAGCAGTGGGCATCAAACGAAGTCCTTTTTCTAAGGAAAATAAAAGGAGATATAGGAAGATGGACGGACAGCAAAAGTCGATGAGAACAGCAAGTATTATCCCGTCTTAGAGTTGGACATACAAGGATCACCCATCAGCACTACATATCAACCTTTCCTCAACCAACATGCCAGTTCTGCCAGGTTCCCCTAACGGTGGAACATCTTCTAATAAATTGTCCGCAGTTTGAAACAGTACGAACGAACCTGGACCTTGGCATACACATCCGGAGTATCCTGCAAAATGATACAGTCAACAAAACTAAACTTATAATATGCTTAAAATAAACCAAACTTTTCTTTAAAATTTAATGAATTGTAAATTTTAAATATTGGATGGCTCAAGCCAACTTACACGCATCTCCCAGAGGCGAACCAGCCTTTAGGCTGGAAAAATCTCTCTTAAGGTGTATGCGCTTTGATGCACCCGGGTACCCAGCTCCCATTTCAATAACACGGTGTAATAAAAACGTTAAGACAATAGCTTTGTTCAATAACTCAGCTTGCACTCGCTCGCAGTTCCTCGCAGTTACTCGTAATTTTTCGTCAACTAATAGCTCTCAACCTTCTTCGAGCTAGTTTGAGTTGCTTGCCTAAATGAGCATCTTTTAATTCGATTCACTATTATTCTCATTTCTCGACAAATTATTTTCTTTTATTTAAGGGGGGAAGTACAATTAGAAGGCCTAAAATGAGGCCTATCTTTGAGAGTGGATTGCGAGTAGGGAAATAAATGAATGTTAGCGATTCTTTATGTATGTTATTAAGGATTTAATGAAGATAAATTATCAGTGACATTTTTTTAAAATTTTGCAATTTAGCCCAATTATTATAAATAATGTGAAGTCAATTTTTTAAAGCAGCACTTCGCGCCGTGCAGTCCCTACGTCCATGATCACGTCTGAAACAAAAAAAAAACAGGACATTAAATTTGAAGAAGGTACAGCGCACAACATGAATTACAATGAATTCACAAAAAATTTGAAGTTGAAATTTTTTTTTTAAAAACCCTATTTTTTTCGACTTTGTTTATAAAAAAAACATGTTATAACAAACAAATCTAAAAAATCTTTCTATTCATGTTGTGGAGAATTTAATTATGAACATAAAACAGAAAACCGGAATCGATTTGAATGAAAACTCTGACCTGTACATTGCACGGCGATTTTGAAAACACTACTTTTCAGTAGAAGCATTTAAAGTTCAACCACAGACAAACAGACGTAACTCTTCATTGTGTATCTTCGTTCATGCATTTAACGGTTGATTTGAATATTATCAGTTCCGCGAACTACTCGCCGCAGCACTGGCATCGGATCACATTGATGTTTCTATACATTCTATAGAACTTTTATGCAATATTGTTTGCGAGCTAGCGAGCAAGCTTGTTTTCCGCGAGAAGCCCGAGAGATGTCGTTACTGAGGTCATATGTTTTGAGATACTATGTTTTCAAGAAAAACTTTTTCAAAGAGTTACGTCTGTTTGTCTGTGGTTCAACTTTGACATGTTCAGCTATTTGACATGCACTCACTGAATTGCGTATAACTTTTTAAATAAGCTCCGGACGGCTTTATGCTTTTAAAGGCTCATTCCCAGATACATATAGAGTAAATTAAGCCAACAAAAATTTTTTCGAGAAAAAAAAATTCTAATTGTACTTCCCCCCTTAAGTTTATTATTTTTGTTACTGTCGATTAGCATACGAGACAAGAGATTCAATATTACTTGGGGTGCATACCTCCCCTTCGTCACATTTTTCCTATGCCTTACCTGCTTGTCACACATATGCAGAGTGTCTACCGATTCGGGAAATGCGATAAAAAGACTGGAATCGAGAATTACTGGGAAAAAGTTTGGAATATGTACCTTGGATAAATTGGAAAGTCAGATACATATTTTTTTGGTCCTGAAATTTCACCTGATGCAGCTTTTGAACACTATTCCGGCTTGTTTTTAAACACTGTATAATGCAACATCTCCCCGCTAATCCGACATTCTATAATGCGGATTTTGTTAGTGTCATATTAAACAGTATAAACGCGTATTTTAATACATTGTACTGTCATATTTTGTCGTTTCGACGTGGTTCTGTAATGTGGCTCAAGTTAACAGGGAGAAAGCGGGTTGCATCAGTCAGATATATGATGAGCACCGCAATATCATCTTACTTGGGAAAAAAGATATATTTTTATAAACATGGTATAAATTGCAACTTTCCTAGTGTTTCTAAATTTTCCTGGCTCATAAACCCTTATAGAGACTAACGTTAATAGTTAACGTTGAAACTACCATAACTTGAAATCCTTGTCTAAAGTGGACTCTACACATTTGCTTTTATTGACAATAATGGTATCTTTGACTATATGTTTAGTATTACTTCTGCGTGAAGTCAACGATATACATAGTTGAAGTTGCTAATTTCAAATAACAGACTAAAGTGGTAATTTTTATACGATAGATGGAGGAGATGAAAGTCTAGAGTTGATAGTTCCTTTAAAGTACGGCAGTGTGAAAATTGCATATAGATAGTAGAATTACAGACAAACAGACGTAACTCTTCATTGTGTATCTTCGTTCACGCATTTAACGGTTGATTTGAATATTATCAGTACCGCGAACTACTCGCCGCAGCGCTGGCATCGGATCACTTTGACGTTTCTTTACATTCTATAGAACTTTTATGCAATATTGTTTGCGAGTAAGCGAAAGATGTCGCTACTGAGGTCCTATGTTTTGAGATACTATTTTTTCAAGAAAAACTTTTTTCAAAGAGTTACGTCTGTTTGTCTGTGGTAGAATAGCGAGCTAGGACAACTTTTAAGGAAGGTACAAATCGGTTTTTTCATCTCTCTTTACCAAACGCCACCACTGGCAAAAAGAGATGAACGCCGACCCGCTCAAGTACCAACGATGTGTTTGAAACAGTTCTACCGATTTTTACCGCACTTCAGTTGTTATTTGAAGGAAGGCATCCAGTCGTAGGTTTGGAAATTGCAACTATTGTTTACCCCTACCACGATATGTGCTCCTGTCATCGTCGACTTGACGATCTCGAGGGGACACGGGTGGGGTAGGTGCTGCTACTGTACCTTTCGATGACCAGGAAAACCGTGAAAATAAATAAAATTTCAAAATGGAAAAGCAGTTGCCACCCTGAAATAGATATTCTAAACACGAACCTATAATTCAAATGCCCATAAAGCCATTCTATTCCATATGATTACAAATCAACTTTCCATCACTATCATTTACGACGACTTGTACAAAGCAGCTATAGATCGTTGAAGGTCATATTATTCCTATAGAAAAGTAAGTACATGCTTTCCTCCTCCATCCACAATCTGCGTGTTATACCTTTATACTGTCGCTGTCGCCTAATAACAAGACGCAATCTGCCGGACAACAATTTTCTCCACTTTTGCCTCATTGCAGTTGCAGTTTCACACACGCCTAAACAGATAGCATCATCTACGTCTACTTGATTGCGTTTAACCATAAAAACTCCAACTTTATCTGCCTGCATACAGTTTTTGTTCGTATGGGGGAGCTGCCTTTGTGTGTTTGTGTGTGTATGCATTCTCATCTCCACACGTGTGCGTTGTACTCCGTTGTGGGTGACATATGTAACTGGCTCGAGCGCGGGTGTTGCAAATTTCATCTCCATCATCCACGGTCAGCGGTTCGCGGTCGATGGGAGTACTAACTAAAATGCCAAATGCACCAACCTACTAAAAGAAGAGAAGCGATTGACGCTCACTCGGACTAAACCCATCCGGCGCGGCGCTGTAGTCATTTCACTACAGTAGTAGGGTTTTAGTAGAAAAGAGAGAATATGTGGAATCGACTGGGAGAACGGTGTGGACTCTAGATGTCGATAGTTTTCGCTCCCAGCTCGCGGGAACTTCGTAGTAGTGAAATGAAAATATAGGTGAACACCACCGTGCACACGAGGGCTATTTTTCGATTCATTCATTCGATTGATTGTAGTTACACTCTCACAGGCAGTGGAGCAAAAAATAGTTATCGTGTGTTTTTACACAAGCCCCCCGTGACAGTATAGCCAGTCGAGTTCCTCACTGTGGGCCCTGGGATAATAATCATGTCAGTTGATTATAAAATGATCCTTTTAAATTGGGTCCTCAAATGGTTTGCCAGATGTTCCGCCAATGTTGTTTTCGCAAATATCCTAATAAAAAATGTTTTAAAATGCCTGTTTTAGCATATTTATTCGACATGATCATATTTACGAAACAGTCGATTGTTGTCCACGGAACATACGATATAGGTCACTGGCCATGAGTAACCAGGCATAAACCTGATATCATAACATCGACCGTTAATGGATCCGGAACATAAAATCTAGGTTAGGGCCACGGGCAACCAGAAAAAAGTAGAAAATATTCGTTCGATCATGTTTACGCGAAAGTCATAACCTTTGCTCGTACATGAGCATGAGCATGATTGACCGCCCGCGGATGCTACTCTGTTATTGCCAGATTAGCTGTTATTACACAGAGAACATAACTTTTCTCGTACAGTGCAAAAAATGACCACTGTGTCACTGAGCGTCATTTTTAACTTTGCGAAATTTTCAGAATCTTGGTAGATTCTACTCATCGGAACAATACTGGTTTACCCGCCTTAAATATTTTCAAGTGAACATGGGAATTCTGGGAATAGTTCGAAAATAATTCTAAGTAGTAAAATAGTAAGAGTGTTCTTTCTAATTGAAATTTCTTTTTAGGTTTGAAGAAAATTCAAAGGTGTTAGGAGAAAGTTGTGCAAAATCTAAAGATTACTACTCGGTTTATTCTGAAACACACCTGATTCCTGGTGAAACTTAGGAATAATTTCGAGGGAGTTCTGTGAAGAATTCCTAGGTAGTTCGGAGGAGAATTCTAAGGAAATTAAAAGAAGATCTTCATATGAGTTCTAATGATAACCCCAATTTAGTCCTAAGAAGATTTCTAAGAGAATCTTGATGAGAATATAATAGAAATTCTGAAGAGAATTTTTAGAACATAATTTCTATGAACTTCAGTGCATAGTTTCAAGGAAATTCTAATAGAATTCTGAGATTTTTTTAAAGGGAATTCGGAGATGCATTTCAAAGGAAGTCTGATGCTAGATTTCACGGTAAATTTTGGAGAATACTTCAGGAATGCTGAGAAAAATTAAATATTAATTGTGATTATAATTCCGAGTGAATTTAAATGAAAATTTAAAATGTTCCTAAGAAAATTCAAAGGGAGTTCTAAATAGAAACTCAATAAAATTACGAGAAGAGCTCTGAAGGAAAAGAAAAAAAAAATAAATCAATTCCAAGGTAGTTCTGAGTAGCACTTCAGGATATATATGATAAGAAACCGAAGGAAACTCTGAGGATCAGTGTTCGGAAAATCATTTTCAAATCTCATTCGTTGAGCCTTCCTGAGAGAAAAAAAAACTCGGTTGCGAATCTGGTAAACAAATCTCACGCTTGAGATTCTCATGCATTTTCACGCACTCACACTCAAAACGCCAAAATATTATTCCAGCCTAAAACTCATAAAAATCGCTCAAACGTCAATTGATAGCATGCTTATGCATATTGTGTTAGTTTTCCATCCATAGAAGGCAAATAAATTCTCGCATGAGATTTGATTTTTTTTTTCAGTTTTTTCCGAGCACTGAGGATGATTGAAAAAAATATGATGTGATTAATTTCGTGGAGTATTTCATCGCAATTCCTAGGAGAGGAAACTCAGAAATCCATGATATTTCTGAAGGTAATTACAAAAATTCTTGGATAAATTCAGAGATAGCTCGAAGAATAAGCCCATTCAAGTTTTGGGAGAATACTTAGAAAATGCTGGGGAAAATTTCTGTAGAATTTTCAGGACCATGATGAGTAGAATTGTAAGATAATTCTCAGGGTGTCGACTACCTGGAAAATATATATCAGGGAATTCCTTATTGGACCTGCCAAATCAGCGATTGTCAGGGAATTTCATTCAAAGTCAGGGAAATATTTCTTTATAACAGAAACATATTAATAAGTATGGCTGACTTCGCTAGTTTCAAACAACTTGATTACTCGTTGTAGTTTGAGGATGGTTTTCAATTCCATTAGCTCGATCCAGCTGTGACCAGCAAACCTCAATCCCTTGAGCGCATTGGAGCATATTATCCGGAATAATATTTATACGGAGCTGGGTCTCAAAATGTGCTGAAGGCAAAACAAATATAATGGGATTAAAAACAAGTGTTTCATATGTGAAATGCAGAGTGACCAGTGAACCGAAAAAAAACCGGAAAAAGCGGGAATTTTAAGTCACCGGGAAAATCCCATGCATTTAGTTGACAAATTTGGAAAAATACACTTCGTCGTCTCTTCGAAAACAATAAGATTTCAAGACCCTTGGACTGGTCTAGAGTTTCAAGATAACTACAGTCACTTTGAAGAACTATATACAGAATTTTAGAATTTTTTCTAAAGCAAATTTGAGCAGACTTTAGAATGAATTCTAGAGATAACATCAAGGTATTTCAGAGAATATTTTCTAGGGAGCTTTAGGAAAACCTCTGGAAGAGTTTTTACAAGATCTCTCAAGAGTGAAGAGGATTCCAGGATTCTTGAAAAATACCAAGGAACGTGAATTTTGAGGGTACAACTACAACATAATTATGCGTAGATCTATAAGGATATTCCGAGTATAATTCCAATCGCATTTCGAAAGGAATTTCAAATGTTGGTCTGAGGTCAATACTACGGAGAATTTCATGTAAATTTTTAAAAAAGCTCCAGAAATTCTTAGAAAGAGTTTAAAATTCGAAGACAGGATGAATTTTAAGAATTTGTTTTGAGTTTTTTTTTTCTTTGGTTTGTTTTTTCCGTCGATCTTGTTTTCCGTGCTGAGCACCAATGCTACCGACGTGCCAAGAAGGCAGCTCCCACACCTGGACCCTACCTATCGACCCATCAACTAATGAACCGGGGACCAACGGCTTTACTTCCCATCCGAAGGAAGGCGTGATCAGAGATGTTATGCCTCAGAACATCCCGGCGGTGCCGACTGGGATTGAACCCTGGCCTGCTGGGGTGAGAGGTAATCACGCTTACCACTACACCACCGGCGCCTTTGGGTTTGTTTTGAGTGTTCGACAGAGAATGTCTGTACTATAATAAAAAACAATTTCAAGGGATTTCCAGAGAAAAGTTCAAATTTATTTTAGAAGAATTCTGGAGAGATCACTGTGAAAGGAAATTAGTCTAAAGAATTCTCAAGCCTTTTCAAATAAAAGCCTGTAAAGTTTTGAGCGAAATTTTCATACACAAATTGTGATGACTTCGAACCTGTCGCAGATCCAAATTCAAGATCCAGCAAAGGTGCTGCTGTCTTAGAAATTACCAGGCTTCATCACTTTCAGTTTTGTGCTTAATTAAAATACCTAAACCACGATAATTTCCAAAACTCCGGGAGAAAACCGGGAAAATTGCTAATCGAGATTTGCATGTCACCATGAAGATGATTTGGAGATGTGGATGAATTTATCCCCCTAGAATGCAGATCCTTCCCGGTTTTGGCAACACGAGATTTCTGTCATATTTGCATTCTTTAAAATGTATGGAACATCTTATACTCTTCATGGGTTAGAGGTTCGTATGGTATTTCATGAAAAAATGTCCATAAAGTTCTAATATATTCTGAGGAAAGTTATAGCTGATGGGGTTGTGTTGCCATAACCGGGTAGGCACTGCAACTGGATTTTTTTTGAAAATTATTAGAAAATCAGGGATTATCAGGGAATTTGGTTTTTTTTTTTCGTTCAGTCGACACCCTGATAAATTCGAAGAGGAATTCATCCTGTGGCAATTTTCAAAATAGTTCAGACAAATTTGCAAAATTCCAGATATAGAAAAAAAATCATGAGGTTCATGAGTTGATGGGTCGATAGGTAGGGTCCAGGTGTGGGAGCTGCCTCCCTGGCGTTGGTAGCATGGATGCTCAGCACGGAAAACAAACCAAGGAAAAAAAACTCGATGTACATGTGTACTTCCTAAGCAAATTTATCTTCCTTTGATCTTGATTATCTTGATCATTTCATTCGATTTGATGCTTCGCTGGTTTGTCATTACCTGAAAAAAACAGTTTCAATCACAAACGAAGTGACAGACGACTAACTGGCGAAGAAATCAATTAAAATAATGTGGTTCGCTGTAATAGAATTTTCTTAGAAGCTTGTGCCATCAGCCACCAGATGGGGTAGTATTTTTGTTTTGATTTGAACATAGTTGATTTTGTGTGCAATATGATATTTGACAGTGTGCAAAGAGTGTATCATTTTGTCATTTTGTGTTGTACCACAAATCCATTAGTAGTGTTGCCATGTGGTACAATCCAGTAGTACTGGTGTTGCCATGTGGTACACTGAAAAATTGCAATAGCAGGTGCGTCACCAAAGTTTTCGAGCCGCTCCGTCTGTCACTTCGTTTGTGGTTTCAATTGTGTTGTCAAAATCTTCACTTGTCTCGCGATAAACAAAACTACCCTTGTGTACTCCAAAATCTATTTCAATTTCCAAATATCCCCAGTTCAGACAAAAATAGCATTGTAATTGGCAATCGCAGCATGCTATTGAAGTGTGTGGCTGTCAAATACAAATGAAGACATGCGAAGAAATACTCCACGAAATGAATCACATCATATGTTTTATCAATCATCCACAGTGATCGGAAAAACTCAAATCCAAATGAAGACATGTCTTCAAATCTGGCATCCCTCTCTGTCAACCGTCTGTGTATGAAAGAGTGATGTTCATTTATGTGTATTTGACAGTGAATGAACCAAAATAGTTCACTGCCGCAAGTTGAGGCAACACATCAGTACATGGTCCCTAATATCTCGCGTCACTTTTCAAATAGACCAATGTAACACATGTAAACAAATCGAGTTAAGCTATACAAACTATTGTATTTGATACAAAAACACCCATCCAAATTTACTTTTATTTATTTAAGAAAATCTTAGCTAAAAAATTGCCCAATGTAAATTTTGAAATGATGGGTACATGATTGTTACTTCGGTCATTCGGACTGCCTAACATGATTGGTGCTCGTTTTCTAAAGGCGGGCCAATCTAAAGTTAGGTATTCTACTATGAAATCTGTGAAAGGGAATCTAGTATCATGTAGATCAAAACGTCCAATTTAACACTCATTGATTATGTCAGTGAGAAATATCGTCCAATGTTACATGTCCGATGTACAACGCGACTTGTCAAAACGTCCTATGTGGTTTTTTTTCTATGTTGTAGCATGAAATTCAAAGTTAAATTGTGATTTTATCGTTTCTACTGAATTTTCAACGTTATTATTCACTGACTCCATTAATAATAGTATTGCAAAATGTATTGTATCTAAACAGTTAAAATAATAATCTGTCGAACTTCAACTTCGATTTTCTCAAAATGGTGGATATGTTACATTGGTCTATTTGAAAAGTGACGTGAGATATCACTTTTTGCTCCTACGAGATGGCAACGAATGGGAGCCAAAACAAACCATGAAAAACTGTAAAAAAATACGGTTGAGGGAAGAGTGCGGCAAATTTTCGTGGACTGATCTATGGGGACAGAGTAGTAATCCTACATATATTATATGCCGGCGCCGGTGGTGTAGTGGTAAGCGTGACTGCTTTCTAACACCCCGATAGGTCTGGGTTCAATCCCAGCCAAGGTAGGTGGGATTTTTCTGAGGCATAAAAATCTCTGGTCACGTCTTCCTTAGGAAGGGAAGTAAAGCCGTTGGTCCCGGCCCATGTGTGTTGTGAATGGGTGCGATATCCGACGCAGGTGTGGAAGCTGCCTTCCTGCACATTCGATTGCCGTCAATTGATGTCCGTCGGTGATTAGGACTAGATTGCGGAACAGAGACTGACGTTAAATAAAGGAAAACCATACATATATTATAGAGATTCGCGGAAGCGGCCATCTTGATCGATTGGCTCAAGATGGCCGCAGCGGAACTGTCAAAATATAAGCCAAACGAGTATGTTTATCGTTTGTCAGAATGTTTCAGTTGAAAAGTATTGTAATCGAGTAGAATAAATTCAAACAAGTTTATAGATAAAAAATATATGTAACGGGTGGCAACTAAAATTTTGGAATTTTTTCGAAGCCTCTATGCTCAACAACAAACGAGCTCAGAGAGAAATAAGAGTGTGTATGTGTTAGCTCTCTCTCTCCTCTTTCTGCTAGTATTTTCTGTTTTGTTTATGCTTGCTCAGTTTTGCTCAAAATTCCGTCGAAACAAGAAGTATTTCGCGAGCGCGTTGTACAGTTCTACGAACTGCACAGAAATCTCGGCAAAAAGTATACGGTACAACATTTTAAAAGCGAAAATGTTGCGGCTTCGACTGTTTATCATATCCTAAGATCCCCAACAACTGCTCGCAAGCAAGGTAGTGGAAGACCAGCCAAAATTATGGACGCAAAAGGACTTCGTTCTCTTTCTCGTGCCATGGTTCAAGCCCTCTGGTTTGGCAATCAATCAATATGTGTACCAGAACGAATGTTTGAAGAAAATTTTGATCCCGTTTCTACAAAAACATCATACTGATGGACAATACGTGTTTTGGCCGGATAAAGCGTCATCGCATTACGCCAAAAAAACACAATCGTTCCTGAATACCCATTCGATCCCATTTGTACACAAAAACCACAACCCGACAAATCTGCCTCAGTGTCGCTCAATCGAAGATTTCTTCGGGGTTTTGAGCTCCTGGGTGTACAAAAATAACTGGAGAGCCATGAATTGCAAACAGTTGATTGGAAGAATCAAGAGATGCATTCGCAAAGTTGACATGAAGGCCGTACAACGCTCCTGTTCCGACATCAAACGGAAGCTTCGCCGAACATCCGATTACGGACCGTTTTCAAATGTTCACTAATTTTTTTTCAACAATGGACAATGTATCTTTAATTTCAATAAATCAGATCTTCTTCAAGTATGTTTGTCTTTTTTTGACAGCTTGAGAAAGAAATTCCAAAATTTTAGTTGCCAGCCGTTATATAGCAGTAAAATGGGTGTGTTCTTCTTTAGCAAAGTACAATTGCGTGTTCTTGAAGTAGTACTGGAAGAAGCATTATATTTTAGTTAGATGCCACCTAATAATTATCATTATCACTATCACTAAAAAAAATCCGACGTTAGTCCGCAAAACTTAAGCCATTTTTTGCGAAGTTCAGTGTTTTTCGGAAACCGGAAAAATCTCATATTGTTACACTTCATTGCAGTTCCACGACCAAAACTTGACCAGAGCAAAACTTGGCAATACACTTCATACTCAGTAAATATTATTCGAAATTTAAGGAGAAATTGTTCACCAGTTCACTGAGAATTCAAACAACGTAAACAAATTTGCAGCATAGCTGACACATTTTGCTCCGCAAGAAGCGTTGGCAGCTTTTGTAAACACAACAATTCACGTTGCCAAATCGTCTGATAATATTTCCACGAATCTCTGTATATAGTATTACCAGTGAAGAGTATGATGGCGTCCAATGATGTAAGCGGTCGCAGTCAACGTATTTTCTGTGATAATCCATCAACTAAAATGTCATACGAAAATAGCTCTCATACGACCGTGCCGCCGAAAAATGTTACGTTTTCGTGTTAATTTTTTTTTCTTATTATGAGAGCTGCTCATGCCATGCTTGTGACAATTATATTATCATTATAATAAATATGCAACGATAAACGAGAGGAAACACTACTGATCAGACATAATTTAAATAGACACAATATAGAAAAACTAGACATTTCGTTATAAGCTGTTGATATGCTGGTTATATGACAGTTTTTCTTTTACGTGAATGTTGTTCTATCACTCGGGCTGTACGAGAGAGGTGATGGTAGTGTACGAAAATAAAAAGACTATAATCCACGACAACGACGCGAATGTAGTAAAAAGCAATCACCGTTTACACCTACAATAGTTTATGCGCTGTCCAGACTGAGCAATTATAATATGTTATAACGGTTGTCAAATAATTGCAACACAGAAACCACCATCAAGATAGCGCTATAACATGTTATAACGCTGTAGTCTGAACGTACTATTAGAGAAGAATGAGATTATCGTTTAAATCGGGCAAATGGCATTATTTCCGTCAACGATATAAAAAACAATATTGATGCTTTCTTTGAAATCATAACATAAAATAAGATTAAATGCCGTGGTAATTAATTTTATGTGCAGGTGAAGAAATTATCATGCTTTACAATTTTATTAAAGCGTTATTTATCGTTTAAATTGTCGAGAATATAGAGTGCAGATGGGTGCCCGAAAAAAACGATAAATTTTGACAGCGCACCTTCCCAATGAAGTTGAAAGGTTTGTTTGCTAGTATAAATAGTTGTTATAGACACTCATGTAAGGACTGGTTTCGGATTTGGGTGTAACTGTTTTTTTTTTTTTTTTTAAACAATGGCTTCAATCACCGATTTTTTTTTTTTTTTCCTTTGGTTGGTTTTGTCCGTCGATCTTGTTTTCCGTGCTGAGCACCAATGCTACCGACGTGCCAGAAAGGCAGCTCCCACACCTGGACCCTACCTATCGACCCATCAACTCATGAACCGGGGACCAACGGCTTTACTTCCCATCCGAAGGAAGGCGTGATCAGAGATGTTATGCCTCAGAACATCCCGGCGGCGCCGACTGGTATTGAACCCAGGCCTGCTGGGGTGAGAGGTAATCACGCTTACCACTACACCACCGGCGCCGTTGCTCACCGATTTTTCGCGAATAACATTTCTAAAATCGTGAGTAACTGCAGTTCGACATCAATAGAGAAAAGTTCTTGCACACTGACCAAAACATCCTCCTATCATTGAATGAAAGGTGTCTGGCCATTTGGCCGAATGCCGTTTGGCCGAATGCTATTTGGCCGAATGCTATTTGGTCGAATGGGTCGTTTGGCCGAATTCCGAACACCAAAACTTCAAAGAACTGCTCAGGTTTGAAAAAAAAGAAATTTTTTTTTTTTTAATTCTGATTTGTCTTCATTTTATGACAAGCTGCAAAAATAACTAGAACAAAAAAAAACTCCAAAAAACTGCTCATGTTAAAAAGGGTGGCTAAAAAAATGCCAATTACATAACTAAAGGCTTATCTTTAAAAGAATAACGAATCCATCGACAATACAAAATTTCAATTTTGTGCAATGTACAATTTAACAAAAAATCCAAGCACGGAATGAAATACGAAGCGTTAGAGAAAAGTCCAAGGAATTCCAAATGAAGCAATTAACGGCGGCGGAAGAGCAGAATATGGTGAGAGCTGTCCAAATTTTTGTTTACAAATTAAATATCGAAATTAAACTAAGTACATGCCAGGGTTGAAAAGAATTTTTTCGAACCTGGAAGTGTGTATGTATCACCAATATCCATTTGATAACGGTGATGCATACATGCGGGGCTTATTGTAAGTGAAAGTAACCTCGGAATGGGCGTGACTTTCCAGACATTCTGAAATGGGTTGCTGGATCTGCAATAGAGCTATCACCTTCTAACTCCCGGACTAAAGCTTTCTACAATGACCATAAATGCGACATTGTAGAGAGAGTTCTTCCATAATAACACTGCCGGTCAGTGGAGGTTAGAGGGAATACACACACACAAACACACATGTACAATTTAACAAAAAATCCCATATTTATAATGTCAAAAAACCAGAATTGTGGAAAGTAAAAAAAATCCACATGAATCTAGTAGTGTTCAAAAATTGGAACGGCCGGCGCCGGTGGTGCAGTGGTAAGCGTGACTGCTTTCTCACACTCCAAATGGTCTGGGTTCAATCCCAGCCGAGGTCGGTGGGATTTTTCTGTGGCATAAAAATCTCTGGGCACGTCTTCCTTCGGAAGGGAAGTACAGCCGTTGGTCCCGGCCCCTGTGTGTTGAATGGGTACGATATCCTACGCAGGTGAGGAAGCTGCCTTCCTGCACCCTCGATTGCCGTCAATGGAATTCCGTTGATGATTGGCACTAGATTGCGGAACAGAGACCGACGTTAAATGAAGGAAAAGAAAAATTGTAAATGTCTTTTCAAGTATTCAGCCAAACAGCATTCCGCCAAATGGCCAGAGATCAATTTCATTCAATGATAGGAAGATGTTTTGGTTCAGTGTGCAAGAACTTTACAGTTACTCACGATTCTAGAACCTTTTTCAACTAACAAAACAATATTCATTCATTGTTCTTCTTTCATGGAAGTTGAAATCGGTGAAAATTACTGAATTCAATTTCGGAGATGATACAATCCACAAATGGCCGTTATTATGGTTGTCCTGTCTTGCCCCTTTGAATTTTTGAAGGCACGAACCTCTGCAATTACAAGGATTTCGGGTACGAAATTCTATCAACATCTACATATGCACAGCAGTGCAGCAAAAGTGTTGATATATTTTCGTACAAGAAATTTGTGCAGTTTCTGATAATCTCAGTCATCAAACATTTAAGTGACAAGACAAGACAAGCATAATAACGGCCATTTGTGGATTCTATCTTACAAATGCGAGATCTTGAAGATTTTGAAAAGTCTGCTAAGATCTTATATATGTTTTCCTGTTTTACATGTTTTACAAGTTCGAGATCTTTAAAATTCGTCCAAAACCAGTATTCACACCGTCTTCGTCTATAAATCGTACAAACCGAAATCTTTGCAACTAATCTAAGCCTAAACCTATTTTCGACTGTCGTTTTCAATAAAGCATAGTAAAATTCTTCTCCTACATCATTAAACACACGAAGGCACGAGTCAACAGGATTGTTGTGACCGTAGTTAGTTCGATCGTGAGGAATAGCTAAAAGCGATGATCTACAAAATCTTCGGAGAGTCACGTTTAACGCCTTATAGTGAGTTTAACTCTGGCGCTACTAGAGAATTCACTGCATACTGATTGCACCAACTCGATCCCTGTCTAGTCGCTGTCCCCTCACACAATTTCCCATCTCTGGCCCACAGCGAATCGGTGTGATGATGATGCCGAAACAAACAAAAAATAACAGTAACATACAGTCTCACCGAGTGACACATACTCGCCTCCCGGTCGCGGCTAATACAGAGAGAAAGAGTAGGTTAGCTGTACTGAGGAATAGTGGAAAATTCTATTACTTTGTTCCCAACCAGAGGCAATCATTCGTCAAATTGCGTTCATAGAAAACGGTGTAGAACTTTTTGTTTCACTTTCGGCACACGTACCGCTAACTCTTCGGAACCGTTTGTGCACGATTTCGGATGTCATAAAATGGTGTAAAATGTGACGTTTCTTGATTGCCTACTACAGTAGCAGGTACTTGGATATCCAATGGGACGCAACAGAGCAAGCAAAATTATACGATATGATAGAGGAAGTGTGATATAATCACAGAAGATTGCAGTCTCTCAATAAAGAAAATCTTCTTTTCGTGCTGACGAAGTGTAGTTTTTGCGTGAAATATTGACTCCAAATCGAAGCATCGCTCGAGGAAAATTCCACGTTGCACTACGAAGAAGGAAGTCTTCCCAGTTATCATGAATATTTAATCTTTTATAATCGATTAGATACTTTGATATCGAAACGACATTGATCATCTTTAAATTATCGTTTTCTTTCAGACACGAATCACGAAAATCCAGACCAATCCGGCTCGACGGGAATAGCTAAATAAAAACAAATACAGAAAAGTCCGACCTCTGCACTCCGACTCCCGACCGAGTCCAAGCATTCATCCTACAACATTTCGAACATCAGTCAGTGAGATCAACGTGCAGAGAAGAAGAGTAAAAGAGTAAAGGAGTATCAACAAAGCATTAGAGCGCATGAGAAAATAAAACGGAAAAAGAGCAACAAATGTGTGTGCAAAAGTGTGAAGTGTAGTACCCCCCCTGCATGCGAGTGAGGCGGGTTGAAGGAAAGTGTGGTGCAGTGCATCGTGAAGAATAAGCAGAGCGAAGAAAAAAGGAGAGCCCCTGTGTCATAACAAAGAAAGAGTGCAGTGAGCGCGCGCGTGGTTGAAGAAAATTTACAAATTGCGTGTGTGTGTGATTGATTAAAAGGCAGTTGAAGAAGAGCATCTTATAGTAAATAGGAATACAAAAATTGCAGCAGTGTGATACGTGCGACATAGAAGTTTATTGTTTCCGAAGGAGAGATAAATGCGTGGAATTCTCCAGTGCATGTGCTGCGGAACAAGTGATTATTGAATGAGCAAAAATATCTGAAGCAAGAAAAAGATCGAGTTGATAGAAGTTAAATTGTAAAATTTTCAATCGGAATACCATAACACAACTATAATAAAAAGAGAGGTGAGTGCTGAGATTTCTTATCAGTATTTGAAACTAGATTGTGTAAGTTAAACATAAACACTAAATTTTACAATCAAGTATTGGTCAACTCGCTCACGTTATGTGAAAACAAAAATTCGGGTTCATTTAAATTCCTTTAATTAGTTAAAAATCAATATTTTTTAGGTATGGATTTTATTACATTACACTACATAGGATCTTGAAAAAAATCTGAATCTTAGGTTTGAATTTCTGTTAACGGAATCCTTTAACTCCGACGCAGAAATGCACTGTAATTAAATTAATTCCATTAATTACAGCTTTAACTAATCTTTTAATTTTGTAGAACCTTTTACCAGAATTCCTTTATGAAGAGCTTTTTGAGTGTGTTGCTGTATTCCCTTTTAATTCCGTTATAATTTCTTATTGTGTGGTATTAATACCCCTCGAATAGAGATGTTAGGCGTATGCTATAAAACCCGAACATTTAACTCGGCTTCGGGTCCGACTAACATCGCCGACGAAACCCCCTTGCACGGCAAATAACGATGAAGGCGCGTCACGAACAATCCTCGACCTCTTTCATCTTAGACCCGTCACCACGTGCAGACGCTTGGGTAAGTGACTGGCGAGGTCCCAATTAATCATGTTTTGTTTTTTTTTTTGACATCATCCACATCCAGAGGGCCAGTCACTTCGAATGTATGGGAATGGTAGGAAACCATTTGGAAATGCATCAAAATTTTCAGTTTTTATTCATTATCATCTTTATGGGTAGTTTTAGATGCACAAAAATTGCACGAGTACATTACTATGGTGATAAGGTAAACACTCGTTTATTTGTTTCCTTCTGTGAAAGCATGTTTAGTCACAAATCGTGGATTTTCTGATATTCTCCATACTGCAAAAATGATTTTCCTACCACTGAAGGGGCGACATCTCTCGGATCTTCAGTATAGGCTTTGAAATCTCGTCCAACAATTGAAAAGAGCCTATCAACTTTTGTAAACAAAACTTGGTAAGCCCTTTCGTTGCAAAGCGAAGACCACCCACGCAAACCAACAGCATCGTCGGGGTAGGGGAAACTTTCCCAATTTCGTGATGAGTGTATAAATGAAAACCACGATTTGCTATATTGCCATATTTGGAAACCACTGGAAGTGAATCCCGTTCTGATGGAAGAAGCTTATTGGATAGCGAAGGATGAGGTGTTTTTTGTATTGTAATTCTTGACTATAGTGTATGTATTATATTGTATAATGTGCCTCGGATCTGTAAAGTTCATTCGATTGAGTCTGATCAAATAAAGTAATTAACAAAAATATACTATTAATTCTAAATGTTTACCAGTTTTAAGTTCATTAGATCAGAAAGTTTCTGAAGTCTTGAATGAAAAGTCAATTGATAGTTGAAAAATATAATAATAAATTATTGGCAGGGTGGGCAGCGAACCAGCGACAGAGTGGCCTGCGAAAATAAATTTACCATACCATAGGAACAAATTATTACACCAAAATTTCAGAATAAACCATTAAAACAGAGTGATTCTTTATCACATGAATGTCTTGCTCTATTTGCTGAATAATTTTCATCAGTTTCCATCTTATTGTTTGTAGAATTTAATCACTCAGCAATATTTCAAATTGATTTTGTCGTTTCAATTTCAGATGTAAAGTGAATGGGCCTTAAAAGAAAATATTGATGATGCTGGACATTGGAAACAAATATTTGTAAAAACCGAATCTGAACTATTCTTTTCCGGGGTTCTAATTTTTCATTATTCATAATTCTCATGATATGAATTCAGAAATAACTTGGAATTCTGCTCTGAATTATCATGGAATTCTTCTCAAATTAACCAGAAAGCACTCCGCATAATAATTAGCGTTAAATTATTTTTGGAATCTACTTGAAACCCCTTCTAAAAATTTGATTGGAATCCTTCTTAGAATTCCCTTGAACCTATTCGGAGACTTTGATTCCTTTGAAATTCATTTCAAAATTTTCTTTTAACTCTTAACAGAAATCTCGAAATTTTATTTAGAAACCCCTTGAAGTATTTTAAAAAATTTCTTTCTTTATCAGGAATTTCAGAAATTTTTTTTGCAATCGATTTTATTGAAACTCTGTGATAAATCTTTCGCACTAGGGTTTAAATTATCCTCATAACACTCTTAGAACTTTGTTTCTTGTTGAACTCTCTTGGAATTCTTCTCCAAATTCATCTATCATTTTACTCACGATCCCCATACAAATCTCATCAGAATCTCGTAGGAATTTTCCTTAAAGTTTTTTTTTCCCAACTCCTTTGAAATATTCTAAAATTACCTAGGGAAGTACAGCCGTTGGTCCCCGGTTCATGAGTTGTTAGGTCGATAGGTAGGGTCCAGGTGTGGGAGCTGCCTCCCTGGCGTCGGTAGCATTGCTGTTCAGCAAGGAGAACAAATCAAGGATAAACTAATTCTTAAAATTTAATCACTAAAGTCACTTTTTTACGACTAATATTGAGAGTAAATGCCCGAACGCAATGCTAGTGGAAGCGGAACGGCAGTGGTGAACGGGTAGGAAACTGTTAAAACCAAATTGACTTTGGTTAGACATCTTGGCTTCATTTGTGACAACTGTTAAATATTGTTACAAGGGGACATAATTAATTTTCAAAAATTCAAGAGCAGTTTTTTCGTTCAAAACGAAAACTTCGTTCATGAAATTATGGTCATTGCATTCTACTTGCCTACTTGTCCATTGACAGAATTTCAGTTTTAAACGAAAAAACTGGTTATGACTTTCCAAAAATGTATGACGTCCGCTTTCCCTTAAAGAATTTGCTAACACTTTGAATACTTTTAAATTTTATTAAAAATTCTAGATGTCCGTAAGATTTTATAGATTGTTCTGTAATTTGTTAGAACCCTTAAAATGCTTCCAAGTCTTAGAGCCTTGAAAATTATGACTCTACGACCCATAAGTATGTTATTTTTTTAAAAATCGGCCATCTTGAAAAAATTTCAAAATTTCACATTTTAATAATTTTTGCTTCAAATCTTGTATCACGAAGATTGTTATTTATCACAAATTTTAAAGAAAAGATCTAGTTTCAGGCTCTACACAGGGTGTCGACTACCTGGAAAAACCTGGAAAGTCAGGGAATTTTATTTATTGCCTGGAAAGTCAGGGAATGTTAGGGAATTTTAGTGTAGGTCAGGGAAAAAAAATATGTTGATCACATTGCAAAAAATCATGTGTGGGACACATAATAACAATCTTTGAAATTTTATCAGTTCATGACGTCAAAGTTTTTGGGAAGATCCCGGGCATCAGATCTACTCGCTGCGTTTATGGATGCCCTTGCCGGTATCTCTTCGAACAAGTTGCTGCAAGTGTCCATGGATCGGCCCAAAAATTCCCGCTAAAGTTTTGCGATCACCGATGTTTGGAAAATAGTGCTGCTGTTCAGAGGGTAATCAAAACTACTCCGCAAATACGAAAATTTATACAAGGCGTCCAGAAAGACAAAATCGAACCAACGTCAGCTTCCTACCAAGATGTTAAAAACGGTTTGAATGACTCGCTGCTGATGGCTCAGACTACAGATTTATAACATGTTATAGCACTATCTTGATGGTGGTTTCTGTATTGCAATTATTTGACAACCTGACATTGATAATCTGAACAATATTGCACAGGTAAATGCACATTTGATCAATATGATCGCAAAAAGGAACGCCTGGACGTTTTTTGGCACAGGTTATTAGTCGGCATATTCAGAACTATTGTTGGTTGTGAAAATGATTTGCTGCTTATCGCATGGCAACGCCAATGCAGAGAGAGATTTTTCGGTAAAAGCCGAGGGGACGACTCTATCTACGGTGCAGGAAAAAATGTATTTTGCTGTGGTTAGCTGCACGTACGCTGAGTAGATAGAAAGAAGATTGATGACAATTCTGAAGATTTCCTGCACAAATATGACGCGCGATGCAAGTAGATGCGAGAAATGAAAGAAGATTTGTTGAGCATCTAGAATTGAGATTTAGATGTGCCGCCCCCCTCGGTAAATGCAGGATATCTTTTTGAAAACATGAGGGAAGAGTCAAGGCCCAAGCGAAATGGCAGCGGAACGGCAGTGGTAGCGGAAAAGCCCGATCTGAGTAAGCCTATTTGTTGGATTGAAAACTAATTAGAATCAAATCGACTGCGGTTAGGCATCTTGATGTCATTTGTGACAATTGTCAAACTTGACGTTTCCGCCCACATTGCGTTTAGGCCTTCAGTCGTAGCGCGACGTCAGACATTAGAATAGTGGTAATGACCTAATAGTGTTAGCACTAGATATAAGAAAGGCTTTCGATACAGTTAAGGTTCAGACTCTTAAGGATATTCTTCTATGCTTAGATGTTCCTTCAAGATTAGTGGATAGAATTCTGATGTGCGTTAAAGATGAAATGACTAGGGTATTTTGGGAATTTCAATACTCAGAAGAAGTTAAACGTTGTAAAGGCATTAAGCAAGGCTGCCCTCTTTCACCATTGTTATTTAATATTTTGATGCAGGAAGTTTTGACCAATGTCTCGAAAGAAATTCCAGAATTAAAACTTTTAGACTTTGACTGTTTAGTACTTCCTCTAATCCTGGCGTTAGCTGATGACTTATTGATCATTGCTAGGAGCATGAGAGAGATGGAGAAAGTAGTGAAAATCCTCACACAAGAGTTGGAGAAAGTAGGCTTAAGTATAAATTATGATAAAAGCCAGATTATGTTTAGATATCCCAACAATAAAGCAAAACAACCAGAAGAGATTAATTTAAATGGAAAAATATTTAAGGTTAGTGATCGCATTAAATACTTGGGAGTATGTCTAACAGCAGCACTGAATAGAAAATTAACCAACAGAGAAAGGTGTAGGAATTCTTTGAAAACTAGCAGAATGATAGTAGATTTTTGTAAACAGTTTCATCTAAGTTGGGAATTAGGTAAGACTATATATAAAACAGTATTAGCTCCAGCACTTATCTATGGCACTAAAGTAGCCGTTCTTACGAAAAAGAGCAGGATTTCTATAGCTAATTATGAAAAGCTAATTTTACGTAATATATACAGTCAATGTAAGCGAAATGGAAAATCGAAATTTAACGCTACGAAATTGCTCGACGGTAAAACTATCAACAGAAGAGTTAGAGTAGGTAGGATCAGTTATTACGGTCACATTTTGAGGAGAGAACATAATCATGCCATCAGACTAGCATTCAATATGAATTTCAAAAGGAAAAAGGAAGGACGTCCTAGCTTAACTTGGAAAAAATCTCTAGATCAGGACTTTAGTAGATATTCATGTATAAATCTTAATGAATGGGTACTATTGGCGCAAGACAGGGAAAAAATAAAAGTTCAAGCTGAAGCGATTTATAAAGAAGAGAATAGTGAAATTTCAGATGGCGAATCTACAGAGGACGAAGGCAAGAGTGGTAGAAAATATAGACACTGGAAAAGAAAAAAGTAATTACTCAAGGATGCAGTGGGATCCCTGATCGGTTTTCAATACATTGTGCAATAAGCTTCATCTTCAAAAATTAAAAAAAGAAGGTAATAAAAACTTGAGGAACTGTCGAAAGGGATAGTAATGCAGATTTTTCTACATTTTTTGAGTTTAAATCTGCGTTGCAGTATTTATCAAAAAGTTTGTTTGAGAGGGCATTTCAAAAATGATTCCATATATGCAACAAATATACAAGAAGAAAAAAAACATGGTTATCAGATACCTAGGTAAGTTACTTCATCATCAAGTCTTCTTATATACTTTTCCAAAATATAACATTTGCATAAAAATATTCTATTTTCAAATGAATCAATAAATGCTGGGAAGGGAAGGGACCACCAGGGCACCCAATTGAAACGAAATGGATGGGGAGAGTGGGAATGCCAACTCCCTGTCGTTAACATTTCGTGAATAAAGGGTGGGCTCTTCTCCCCACTCATTGGGGTATCCTCGTGTTGGATGGCTTGCTTTTTGACCGGTTGTATGATTCTGCTGTTGGAAGGAGATTCTCATTCATCCCGTAGGTGCACGTGGGCGATGTTGCTCACGGATCTACCCTATCCGTTTTTGACCCTTCAGACAATGGCAGATTGAGTACAATTAGAGGTTATTAAGCTTGATCAAGTTGAACAACGAGGCCAACCCACAGCTACTGACAGGCGTCTTGCTACAATGAGTGGTAGTTCCATATCATCATATCATATCATCAGTCGTAGCGCGACGTCAGATCTATGATGGTGTTACTCATGCAGGCGGGTTGGAAAACTTACAAATTTTGAATAAACTTATTCAGCGAGTTCGACAAATCGCATTCGCTTTCCATGTAGACAAGGATCGTCGTATGAAAGAAGTTCTTGATTCCGGAAGCTCAAGATGCTCAAAAAGAAGCCGAGAGTTTGCAGGAGAAAATTGTTCTGCTCAAATGATAAACATTTTTAAAAGTATTCCGAAAATAAACACATATTCAACTTGCAATTTCTCGTTGTAATGTGAACTCACTGAGAGAATAAAATGTTAATGATAATTAAACTTAAATTATTTTGCTATGTCTGCGGTTGTCATATGGAGTTCCAGAGAGTACGAAACTGACTAATGCATGAGCAGTGCATCCTCAGGTTCGTTTGCCAAAGCAAGAATAATCACTGCTCTGCTATTTTACAATAATTTATATGTTAAGAGAAAGGATCGTCTACGGGTTGATTTTTATTTGGCTGTGAAATTATGAGCAGTAGTTATTCATTATTATATTATAATATGTATTTATAGTCCAAGGCCTATTCAAATCCTTCGTAGGTAGTCGGTCATATGTTCTGTAAAAATTGTATTAGTATCAAGTTCTGTTGTACGTGCCATGAGTATGCTATTCTTGATATTTTCGAAAGCTTACCCTGCTGCTCATTTTAAACTAACCCTAATTTACACTACGGTAAGGGAATCAAAAGGTCAGGGAATTTTATTTTCGACTTTGAGTCGACACCCTGTCTACACAAATGTCAAAGCCCCAGATTCCAGATAGCTTTTGGTCTAGTTACTCAATCATTTCTAAGGCTTTGATTTTTTTTTATTATAGTCTCTTTAACACACTTGGGTCATTCGTAACTTGTCCGGGGGTGAGATTTGAACTCGTGACTTTGGTGTGAGAGGTATGGATGTTAACCACTACGCCCAAGGCTTTGAAATCATAACATGTATCGAGCATAAAAAAGTGATACGAATTGATTGTTCAAGTATCTCGAAAAATCAATGATTATTTTTGAATACATTAAGTGACTCATAGAGTTTAATTTATATTTTCAACTTTAAAAAATACTTTCTGTAATTTTGCTTTTATTTACCTACAAATAACCTCCGAAAGATGCGTACAATTTCGTTTTTTGTTGAATACTAACGACCGGGATTTTTTTAAAAATATGAACCGGGAATTTCAAAATGAGAATTCACTGGCTACCCTGTATTGATGATAAGGGCTGTTAAGAGAAATTTTAAACAAAATTCGCCAACATTGTATCAAAATCGCAGGAAATCCGCGTGATCCCTCAATTCAAAACCGCACGCGAACTTTCGACTTTTTTTTCTTCATTTAAGTCAAACGATATCGAAACTGCATTTTAAGGAATTGATTGATTTATGTAAAAACGGAGAGATATTAGCCCGAATGTCACACTGAGCCGTCTACTTTGTTTGGTCTATATTTTATTTTTTAGTAGGAAATAGTACATTCTGACCAATTGTTATCAATAATCCGGAGATGAACCAGCGTCTGGCTGAAAATCTCCATAATAAAGACAACCAACCAACCAACCTATCAATAATGATATATAATCTACACTAATGGATGGATTAAATATGAGTCATTCTTGAACTTTTCCTTGAACTTCCATAAATGCATTAACTTTCTTGACATTTCTTAAATTTTGATGAGGTTTTCTGAACTAATTTTATACTTTGACTATATGTTTTTGTATTACTTCTACGTGAAGTCAACGATTTACATAGTTGAAGATGCTAACTTTCAAATAACAGACTAAAGTGGTAATTTTTATACGACAGATGGAGATGAAAGTATAGAGTTGATAGTTCCGTTAGAGTATAGCAGTGTGAAAATTGTATATAGAGAGTAGAAAGCGAGCAAGGATAACTTTAGGAAGGTACAAATCGGTTTGATCATCTCTCTTTACTGTTATTTGAAATTTTGCATCTTCAACTATGTAAACTAATTTTATGTTTTCAAAGCTTTTCTGAGGGTTCTCGAATTTTGTTTAGGTCCTAAAGTACCCTGAACTTTTCTGAGGTTCACTAAATTTCGTTGGATTTCTGCGGCTTTATCTAAGATTCTCTAATTTTAATGAAGGTTTCCAAACACTATTAAGATTTCCATAACATTGTTTATGTTCTCTTAAATTGTCTGCAGAAACCTTAAAACTAATCATGTGACCTTCTTTAAACTTACCCTTAAGTACTCATTCCCTAGGTATAAAAGTCAAGATCACAGGTATAAAAATGAACCACATGTAGAACAAGTCTAAATCTTTTTCGGTAGGTGAAAGTAAATTAGTTTTGAAGTGCTTGTTTAAATAGGTGTTTTAAGTTTTGTGATATATCACAAAGTATCACTTTCATCTACAATACATTCCCATGTTGCTCAAATTAGCTATTTAACACTGTGGTCTATTCAACTACATTATTAAGAATTATTTATGTTCAGTATTTACGAGGTCAATAACGATATTACGCCCTTCATATTTCAGTTAACCACATAAGTCGAGCATGCAAAAACTGTTCACTTACGGCCTCTTTATAATAATACTAATTATAATTCTGCATCCCAATGTAAAATAATCACAATAAATTAGAAGATAACCATACTTCAAGACCGTCAATTTGTTGAGCAACACGAAGCTCTGAAAAACCACTTAAAATTGACTACGTACGCTAAACACTTAACAGTGTCTTACACGAAAAGAACATCGCGTGCTCATTGTGTGCATATACAAATTGCAATGATGACGAGCTTCTAAGTTAATCTGAGCGATCGACACAGTACTCGTCATATGTATACGACACACAAAGCAGAAAAGATGAGCAAAACAGATATATGCAGTTATATACCTACCACATACTTGTGGCAGCTGACTCGCACCGGTCGGTGCCAGCAAACTTATTAGACTTTGTGTCGCACAGGAAAATGATTCAAGAATTACAATCGCGAAAAAATTAATGTTCCTACACCACATTGCAAAGTGGACATCAGACACGTAAATATTTTCATTATGTCTTTATCTAGGAGGCTTACGAAGTGACCGACGGGCCACATTCCTACTGTTGCTTTCCTGCATGTACGTCGGAGATTGATAGAGCGCTGACACGGATTGATTAATGGTTGCAACAATCGAACAGCAAAATATATGTATGTAGATGCAAAGCTCTGTAGTAAATTGTGACGGGATGTGGAAAATTTTGAAAATGGTAAAAATAGCCTGTGTGGGATATATCGGAAATCTCCTCAAAATTAAATGATTCGTTGAACTGTTCAAGGCGAGAAGTATCCGTCATCAAACAGTCGATGTGTCCACTTAATATACAATAGAAATGCGGAACGATAGTACATGGTGATGAGTTTTCTACGAAAAAAATCCAAGTTGTTGCCAAGAGAGAGATTGAATGGTGGCAATGGCTTCAGTCAGTATTGGAAACTTTTAAGACACGCAACTGTCGGCTTCTCGGGTTTGTGAGCGTGAGTGAAAATGGATCAAGCGCACTTGGTGCAAGGACGAGAGTGAGACTTGTCAAGGACCACTTGATTAGGATCCACAAGGACAATACAGGAAAGGTGGACCTAGAGTTTAATGGCGCAAAGTGTGTAATTAATGAAAATTTCAAACATGGGTGTATGTATTTACATGTGGCGTTTAGAATGATCAAATACATAGGGTAAAGCGCTGTTTCGTCTTTATCGCCTATTCTCGTTATATCGAACAGAAAAATGATTTCACCGTGCACAAATCAAACACACGTTTGTTCCGATGCGTTAGGTCAATAGGTACAACAAAATCTATTATAGCACATAGTATGAATGTTACCTATTTTTCTCAAAAACAAAAGAAGCGCTCCTAGTGATTTTTTTCCATGGCGTTTCTATGCGTTAGAACGGAATTGAAACATTTTTTTGTTTAAACTCGTTCGGAAAAGATAGACAAAGCACCGCGTGTGCTTACACAGAAACAAAATCCATTGGCAAAAATACTATATTGATGGTTTAAATTAAATACTCCCACCAATAGATTTGTGCAGAAACGAAATTCATTTAATTTTACTATTTTTTCTATCAAAACTACTATGCCGTTTGAGTAAGCATAGTAGTTTTGACAGAATGGTAGTAAATTTGATTATATTTTTAGTCAACTATACTGAAATCATGGTAGATTTAACGGCATTAAGCGTAGTTATACTGAAAATAAGTGTTTTCTGCAAAATAGTATTCCTAACTATGGTCTTTGTTTCAGTGTAGTAAGAAGGACATTTTTACCTAGAGGCTGAGTACTACCGGCCCGAAAATAAAAATTTCGTTTCGGCTCGTTTTTATTGTTCTAAAAATATTGGGATCCTAAGATTCTTGACAAAAATTACATGTAATAATATTTTTTCTATATCATCATGAAAAAAAAAATTGGACTCTCAGCAAAACCGAAAAGTCGATGTTTTGTGGTTTTTTGAGTCCAACTCTATGCCATAATGACTTAAAATTTTTTTTTCACGTGAATTTTCTTTGAAAAATTAGAAAAAAAAAGTGATTATGTTAAATTTTTGATACCTTTTCCAAATACTTTTAGAAAAATCAAAACGTAATTATTTTTTTCGGAGCGGTGAACTTTCTCTTAAGGTCACAGTGGCGTCCCGTAACCTCACTTTTAACCTGTGCACCAACTTTCAAAACCAGATTTAATGCCGAACCGGTTGTAAAATGCTCTTAACCTTCTAGTTTACTCGATATTTATACATTGCAAGCAATATTTTGATAATTGTCTATGTCTAAGAGTTCGTGCACAGGTAGATTGAGGTTAATAAAACGCCACTGCTTAAAAGGGTTAGATTTTGATAAGTTCTGTAGTGGAAATGACACTGATGAAGACTGCACATTGTAGTCGAAATATGTATCTGTCATGGATACCAAAATTAATTAAGTGGAATTAAATGGAAGATAACCTTTTTTGCTGTTTCAGCAAAAGAATTTTCTCAAGGGTAACCTTCAAACTTACCCGTCATAGGTCTAAATTCTTCATTATTGATGATTTTAATGCAAAACACCGCTCATGGAATAATGCTCAAAGCAATTCCAATTGTAATATTATGTTTGATGATTGTTCTGTAGGTTATTACACTATTCAATATCCAAATAATCCAACATGCTTTTTTTCAGCAAGAAATGCGTCAACTATCGATTTGGTCTTAACTGATTCATGTCAACTTTGTAGCCAATTGGTTACCCATGCTGAATACGGTTCTGATCACCTTCCAGTAACGTTTGAAATAGACGAAGAAATAATGTCTAATCCCAACAGCTCTACTTTCAATAACCATAGAGCTGCTTTGGAGCAATATCGAACATATAGTATATGGAACATAGCTTCTCTGGCTACTTCTATAGTTGAAGCAAGAGCTACCTCAGTACCAAAATGCGAGGTTAAATTCAATAATAATAAACGATGATCTTCAGCTCTTGATCCGTCTTAAAAATGTTCGTAGTAGGCAATATCAAAGAACACGCGATCCTTCCATGAAAGTTATCTGATGGAATTTGCAAAAACTAATTAAAAAGCGATTCTCCGCCAGAGGAACAAAACTTTTGAAAATAGAAGGTGGTTAAATTTTGATCACAAATTCGGAAAAAAAAGCTCAGAAACTTGCTAAGCAATTCGAGAGCTCCCATAGTTTCAGTTTGGGTCTTACTAGTCCTATTGAGAATCAGGTTGCTCGGGATTATCTGAAAATTTTCTCTCGGTAAAATATGTTTGATGATTCCTGTGGAACTGATTTGGACGAAGTAAGATCAATAGCTAAAAAGTTTCAAAATATGAAAGCTCCAGGTGATGATGGAATTGTCTGTATCCTCATCAAAAAACTCCCAGAGAGTACCTTGTCTTTCTTGGTTAAACTATTTAACAGATGTTTCCATTTGGCATACTTTCCTGATAAATGGAAAAGTGCAAAAGTTGTTCCAATTTTGAAGCCGGATAAAAATCCAGCTGGAGCTTCTAGCTACCTAGTTTGCTTTTTTTTCCTTTGGTTTGTTTTTTTCCGTCGATCTTGTTTTCCGTGCTGAGCACCAATGCTACCGACGTGCCAGGAAGGCAGCTCCAACACCCTACCTATCGACCCATCAACTCATGAACCGGGGACCAACGGCTTTACTTCCCTTATGATCACGCTTACCACTACACCACCGCACCGCTGAGTGACACTTTTAAGGAAATCAAAACAAATACGTGCAAACTTGCGTGCGGTTTTTCTCAATTGGTGTACATTTGGCTAGTTTCGCCCTAGTAACAATTTGCTCCGGATATATCAAATGTTTGTATCCTCTTATAAACAGGAAATCCAAACTTTGTCTGACGAATAAACTTCTAATATTTAAACAAGTTTTTAGCCCGGCCATGCTTTACGCTGTGCCAATATTGTATAATTGTTGCATTACCAGGAAAAAAGCTCTTCAAAGAATCATGTTTGAAGTTGCCTCCCTGGTACAGTACTACCGAGGTACAACAAATGTTCAACAAAAATAATTAATAATTTCAGGCAAAAATCGTTGCAATCCTCAATTACGATTAATTCCCTTTATACTTAGATAAGGTTTAGTTTTAGTTTTTAGTTTTAAGATGTCAATTGTTATACTGGCATGCAGGTATGGAAAACCTGTTTTAAATACTGAATTGTCAAGGCAGGAACAACGTAAAAACACTTAGATATAGGGAAAAATGGCTCTAATGTTGGGCTATGTATCTAAGATTGGGCCCATCGTTAAAAATCTGCTATTTATCAATTTTATCTAGACGAACGCGTCATTGGGACGGTACTAATGGATATATTAGGTCGCTATTGAAAATTTATTAGATTGCTGAATTTATGTATGGGCCCAAATTAGGGGCATATACGCCGATATTACATCCATTTCCCCTATATATCATAACGATTAAGGCTGGTACGTTACTGCAGCAGCGGGAGCACCTAGGTTTATAATGAAATGTAATTTATTTTGAATATAGAACAAACAAATAAATAAAAACGCCGTTAACGAGACAAGAGAAAACAATCTGGGTGAGCTGCGCACTCAGCGAAATGAGTTAATCACTGATGCTACCTCTCGTAAGATTGAGGAGCGTTGTTCTCGAAGTTCTGTGCACCTGAATCGGATACAGGAGAAGATCGATGCGACTCTCCGGCGGCAGTATGTAGGTAGCATCATCCTGGAACAGGTTAAAGAATTCCAAGAGTCCCTCTATTTGGTACTCAGTGATTACGAAAAAGTTTTCGACCGACTCAATCAGTGGCGTCGCGTCTACATGTGCAACCTGTGCACGACACAGGTGTAAATAATTTAAAAAAATGCATTCAGATTTTTATAGATTTTATGGTCACATTATAGCTGTACTTCTCTACTCCAGACCACAAGTGACCATGAATACACTATTTTATCTATTACATCTTCGACCTTGATTTGCTTCAAAAAGGATTAAATTCAGTTCGGGTGGTCTGCCAATCCCTAATGCAATGATTTCTAAGCGGGTCGATATCACTACCATGACAAAACTCGTTAAATAGTGCACCTAAAAGCGAGCTTTTTTGGGTGGCTGGTGGCATGTTTTGAATAGTCAAATGCCTGATGTAAGCCAAGCAGAGCTTCTATCACCTCTTGAAACATACCACAAATTTTCCACAGTACATGGCGGTTTGCACCACTAGTTGTAATTGAAACTTTCAACAGTCACGCGTCAAATGGGAGTAACACGGAAACAGCAGTCTTGGTGGGACGTTATCACTTGCAGACCGGCTTGAATGTGTGACTTTAAATTAGAAGAACATTTGTGATGTATGGGTGCCGCCTAAAGCGTGCATTTCTCGCTGTGCACGCGCTGATTGCAGGCAAAGGGAGTAATGAAGAATGAGAGCGCAAAAGCTCGCTTTTACTATCTTGTCAGTTGTAAATCTCTCAAATTCCGATGGTTGCGCCGGTGAACTTGTCAAGACTTATGAGCTTCCCCTGGTTCATTCTCATAGTGTTGTTCTGATGATTAACTCATGTTTGCTACCCAGGAGACTTCAGTGGAAAGAGTTAGCCTTGTGATAAAAACGAGAATTAGTTAAGTTTTGTAATTCCTTTTACTTCGATTAGCGCGAAAAGGGCCATACAAGTTTTGCTTATACCCCGTTCACATTACAGTCTATATTACGTAATATGGGCTGTCTTGCAAAGAACACTCATACAAAGGATTTCCAGTGAAAACTAGATGTATGAGTGCTCATTGCAAGACAGCGTATATAACGTAATATACGCTGTAATGTGAACGGGGTATTACACAAGATGATAGAAATGTTACGTTCGGTAGTGATTAATATATTAATTGAGAATATGCCTCTCGAATTCATGGCGCATTGAAAAATAAAACAAAAACTAATATGTGGTGGTAAACTATAACAAACAAAGTTTGGGCACAAGTAAACAAATGAGGCACGCGACGCCTCTGGACTCAATCACAAAAATCTGTGAGACGCCCTGAGATGCAAAGGAGTCCCGGATAAAATCGTCAACCTAATCGAAGCGCAATACGATGCTTTTACATGTAGAGTCCTGCATAACGGAGCCTTGTTCGACCCTATCCGGGTAGTCGCAGGTATAAGGCAAGGATGTTTACTATCACCGCTAATGTTCTTCATCGTAATCGACGAGATCATGCAATTGACCGTGTACCGAATCGTGGGCTACTTTGGTAGTCTATCACTATGAAGCACCTCAACGACTTCGATTTGGCTGTTGACGTTGCGCTATTGGCACAACGGTGCTCTGATATGTAGAGTAAGTTCAACGACCTAGCCGAACGCTCCTCTAAGGTGGGCCTCGCCATCAACATCAGCAAAACCAAATCGTTGAAGGTCAACACGGACAACTCTTCCAACTTCACGGTAGTGGGGTTAGTAGTGGAGGAAGTTGAAACTTTCCAATATCTTAGCAACCAGATAGCGTCAGACGGTGGGACCAAGAGCGGCATAGGAGCCTGCTTTTGCTAGTTTACGAAATGTATGGAATTCTAACCAGATAAGTCAACGTTCCAACATTTGAATTTTCAATTCAAACGTGTTGTTATACGCCAGCGAAATGTGGTGTGTAACAGCGGAGAACACTCAAAAGGACTTCGCAACAGAGGCAGACCCAGGGGCTCATGGCGGTGGAGCCTCAACAACGAAATAAAGGAAGTCGACAGGAATCTAATCTGGGCTAAGGTCAAGGCAAAATCGAGCAGCCGGCCAGGATGGAAATCTTTCAAGCATGTGCAGGATACATATATGTAAAAAGCAGTAGGGATGTGTAGGATACATATGTAAAAAGTAAAATTTCTTCATTTAGTAGGTAGCCTTCAAATACAGGTATATCTCGATATAACGAAACTGTCACTTTTGATTTCCACCGTCAATATCTCTCTAATAACAATTGAATCATACAAATTAATACTAGCAATAAATGGGGGATTATGTCATCTGTCCGATGGTGATATTACTTTGCTTGTTTGAATGATAATTTGCGGGAAATCGACGATGGAAATCTAAAGTAACAGTTACGTTATATCGAGGTATACCTGTGAATGTTTTGTTTTAATATTCAAATAAACACACCGCAAATGATATTCATCGGGTGAAATGCTGAGTCTAATTACAAAACTAGAATGCCTACTACAATTACATTGCAAATATAAACATCACTATTCTGACGATAAATCATGTCTTACCAACAGGTAGGCTAGCAATTATCCCAACTGTGTAAATGTAAAAAATACCAAAAGCATGACAGTCGCAATATGGGAAAACCAGTTAGCTATGTACAAATACTGCACCTACACATGCAACACTAATGATAGTTGGCAGGATTTGCATAAAACAGCTGAGTTTATAACAGTAGAAGCAAGAAATAAAGCCTTTCCTATTCAACCGCTGCTGGTAAAACTCAATTCGATTAGGATCCTATATAGAAACACATATTTCTTTTGTTAAACTAGCGGAACGTATACGCAACCGCAATCATCTTATCTATCTAAATGGAAATGCTGTCAGCAAAAGACAAGATACATAGCCATAGTTGGAGGGTACGCACTGCTCCGTCTTTTAGGGAGCAAACATCTGAAATCAGCTGGTCAGGTGATTTTTCCACGTAGCTGTCTCCTCCATTCCCCAATATGTACACATGTGTGTCATCGCTTTAAACGGTGATGTCGCGTGTGAAAACACGTACCCACTAGCCTCTTATGCCGGTGACTACGACGACGACGACGTACGTGAGCTAAAAAAATAGCATTTACTTTGATTCCGGCTACCGGTTTGCGAATCGTACTAATAAATAATATAATGGTGTGTAGATACTGATGTAACGGCGATGAGCGAGCGGCCGGTTGATTGGGTGGTTTCAACGTAAGAATACAAATACGCAAGTTTATTATGTATTATTTATGGGTGTTGTACAGAGGAAATAAACAGATTCTAATCTCGGCTATAGTCCAACGTAAATAAAACCAGCGGAGCGTAAGTTCGCAGAACTAGGATCTGACCGGTGTGTGATGGAACCGTTTCGGCATATTTATAAGTCGGCATCTACAATCATATTACAGAATAAATTAACAAAAACTTCCGACGAACCCCCCCCCCCCCCTGGTGCATAACAGGACTGCCTCTTACCCCAGTAGGTCTGGGTTCAATGCTGTTATTCGTCCTTGCACCAACAAAACATGATTAGTAAATTAAACGTTCTATCACAATGTTATTAAATAAATATAGAGGGCTCTAATGTTGGCCAATGGATCTAAGATTGGGCCCATCGTTAAAAATCTGCTATTTTTCAATTTTATCTAGATGAACGTGTCATTGGAACGGTACTAATGGATATTTTTTGTCGCTATTGAAAATTTAGTCGATTACTGAATTTATGTATGGGCCCAAATTAGGGGCATTTAGGCCGACATTACATCTATTTCCCCTACACTGTAAAACAATTAAGCTATTTTGGTCTTATGACCAAATTAAAATCCTTAATATCAGACAGACCATTCCTTGTAAGATTTTTTAATAAAAATTCAAACTTCCTATTTTTTTTTGCACATAAAACAATGTTAAGGTCTTCGAAATATGAACTGCTAACTGAGTAGAGAGTTTTTTTTTATATCTCAGAAGCACAACGTAGTTTATAGGCAACCCAAACCCATACATGGCATACAGTAAAAATGGTTATAGTGCGGTTAATTGGAACCGCGCTATAGAAATCGGCACAAACTAGTGGTGTCCCATAACCTCATTTTTTACCTGTGCACCAACTTTGAAAACCAGATTTAATGCCATATTCATACTCGAATCGGTTTAAAAATACACTAAATCTTCTAGTTTTTTTTTTCTCTGTTCGGGACCTAACACTACTGCGACCAGTAAATTGATCTATTGTAATAATCTACTCTAGTTTACTCGATATCTATCAATTGCTTATCTTTTGACATATACGCGTATTTCGACTACTACTTGCAGACTTCATCAGTGCCCAGTGGTGTTGAGTACTTGGCACTGATGAAGTCTGCAAGTAGTAGACGAAATACGCGTATCTGTAAAAAGGTAAGCAATCATAACAAATAACAAATAAATCAACACACTAAAAATCTCTTCATAAAATTAAATGATTTATTTCAAGTTTGTAATTAACTTTATACAAGATTTAATATCTTCAGTTCCCTTTAATCTCACAACAATTGTAGGAACTTTACAGATGTTGTGAGAAATGAAAGGAAATGCAGAGAAATTCGGTGAAGCTTCATAATCAATCTGCGGGAACATAAGGGAAGTTATCATCCTGAAAATATGGGGAACTTACCTTAGAACCTTAAACCGAAAAACTGTAGGAACGTTTAGGAAGTACCTAAAATTTCAGATAACTTCACCGGTGTCAAGAGAACTTCAGAAACAAAGAGAACCTTGTGGAAACTTTTCAGAAGTTGCTATGTACCGTAAAACGGGGTATCTTTGATAAAGCGGGTAACTTTGATAGTATAATGTAAAGATTAAATTTACTAGCTGCGCTTTTTCCAAATTAGAAACATTAGTTCCATATTGTAGCTTAGGGTATTTCCGTTGAAATCTTATGTAGTGTTTATACAGTATGTGTTACATATTTTACAAACATATTAAAAAAAAACAATTTTCGTGTTTTTCGCCTGTTTGAAAAAAAAAACTCAAACCATCACTTATTAAATGTATTAAATTCAATGTTGTATTCTTATTACTTATGAAGTTTTCTGATTGTATATTCATTCAAAGTTTCATATTTAAAGAACTAAATTGCCACGCGATCGTCTGTTTTCTCGGCAGCAACCATTGCACACTGGGGACAAAATCGAAACAATGTGTTAAAATTCAATAGCTTCGGTGCTCGCTGGAACAAGAGACTAAAAAATAGTCATGCTTATAGAAAAAAGTCTCAGGAATCGATTGGAGTGGATTTCATCTTGGGCACGATAGGGTAAGTTGGGGGTTTTCACAGTTTTGCCCTAAAATCTCCTATTTTGCATGATTTGAATGCTGTATCTCAAGATACCGATGATATAGACGGATGATTTCTTCGGCAAAGTTGATCAAGAGGTCAAGGACTGTTGAATGATGAACAGAACAATTCGGAATTCTTCCGCAAGGCGGCGCTAGTGAGCATTCGAAGTGTATATGTTTGTGCTGCTGTATCTCAAGATCCTGACTATTGAGACGGATGATTTCTTCAGCAAAGTTGATCAGGAGGTCAAGGATTGTTGGATGATGGACAGAACAATTCGTAATTCTTCCGCTAAGCGGCGCTAGTGAGCATTCGAAGTGAATATGTTTGCGCTGCTGTATCTCAAGATCCTGACTATTTAGACGGATGATTTCTTCGGCAAAGTTGATCAAGAGGTCAAGGACTGTTGACTGATGGACAGAACAATTCGGAATTCTTCCGCTAGGCGGCGCTAGTGAGCATTCGAAGTGAATATGTTTCGCTGCTGTATCTCAAGATCCTGACTATTTAGACGGATGATTTCTTGGGCAAAGTTGATCAGGGGGTCAAGGATTGTTTGATGATGTACAAAAAATTCAGCATTCCTCCACTAGGTGGTGCTAGTGAGCATTAAAAGTGAATATATTTGTGCTGCTGTATTTCAAGATCCTGACTATTTAGACGGATGATTTCTTCGGCAAAGTTGATCAGGGGGTCAAGGACTGTTGGATGATGGACAGAACAATTCGGAATTCCTCCGCTAGTTAGTGCTATATATGATCTTCTCTGGCTATTACGTCCCAACTGTAAATTAACGCCTGCTCTCAACTTAGTGCTCTAGATACACTTCCACAGTTGTTAATTGAAAGCTTTCCAAGCTTGTTCGATTTTTACATGTGTATATTCTGTGGCAAGTACAATAATATACTATGCCCAGGGAAGTTGAGAAATTTTCCAATCTGAAATCCTAGACCAACCGGGATTCGAACCCAGCCACCTCCAGCATGGTTTGCTTTATGGTCGCAAGCTCTACCGACCGAGCTTATGGAGGCCCCCTGATCTATGAATGTAATCAAACTAAAATGCGAGATAGTAGCCTAATTAACAAGTTTGAGGACAATTTGGTGAACCTAGAACGTCTTAAACATATCGAATTCAAACGTAAATAATGTGCATGATATGTTTAACCCTGTTTGGAGATGTTTTAATACAAAGGGCTTTGAATCAATGAACCTGTATGAGAATTTGATCTGAACTCAAGGACAATTTGGAGAACCTTGATTATAAATCAAAATAAATCAAAAACGATCCGCAGAAACTTTATGAACATGTCTTTGTAGGTTTTGTCGCTGAGGACATCGTGCAGTTCATGGTTGAGCCAGTAGATCAAATAATCTGAACTCCAAAGCAACTTGGAGAACCTATAACATCTCATACATCATCAATTACAACGAAACTGATGTGCATTATAGTCATGGACCTGGGTGCATAAACTTGCAAAAATTATAAAAATTTGCAAAAAAAATTCATTCTGTTAAAAAATGTAAAAATTAAGCGGAAAATATGAACCTCACTGTTTAAAACTTCTTTTGAATTTTCAAAATTCTTATATGGTGGACGTCACTTATCCGTAGAAACAGTGAAAACATATGACTCTTTCTCCGAAAATGTATGGTTACGTCACTTTGTCTCCCGGCCTCCAAAACACATTTTTATCACGAAGAGAGCGTTTTATGGTCTATCTTAGGGTATAGATTATGAATATGAAGAAAAGTGAAAATTGACCATGGTGGCGTTTACGTCACTTTGTCATCTCACGGCAGTAAGGGCCTTGTACCGGTTATGACTGACCTGGTACATTATTTGATCTAAGATCAAGGACAATTTGGTGAACCTTGAGCATCATATATACATCAAACTGATCATGAGCGATGTACAGAACCTCTTTGAACATGTTTGAGCAAGTTTCGACGCTGAGGACATTGTGCAGCCCTTGGTTGTCAAATGTTCTAAACTACAGAATGCTTTGGATGACCTAGAACGTCACTTGAGCTTCTTATATACATCCAAATAGATCAAGAACGATGCGCAGTAACTCCTTGAACATGTTTGGGCAGGTTTCGCCGCTGAGGTATTTTGCAGGACATTATCAAAAAGTGATGACCGGGTCATAGAACTTGTTATCAGTTTGATATTTTACTTTGCTCGAGATTATGATTACATAGATCGCTACGGAATAGTTTCAAAATTGGTCATACAATTCCGGAGATACGACCGGAACAAGTTCTTAGTGTCTCAGGGAAAATAACCAACTTATGAGTAAGTTAAAAACCCATCATGCTAGGTCTAGGTCTGACCCAAAGCTTGCCTGTTTCTTTAATCAGAGCAGACAATCGAGAAATACTGATGCCAGGTTCGAAGAGAGGCTGGACGAATACACCTTGAAACAAGATGACAGCGATGAAAACCATGGAAAATCGGATGACTCCGGTGAACTCATCGAAGAGAGTGACGAAGAAGATGATGACCCCGGTGAACTTAACGAGGAGAGCGATGAAGAAGACATTTGAATTTTCCGAATTTTCCACACACACACACACACACACACACACACACACACACACACACACACACACACACACATACATACACACACACACACACACAAAGAAGAATACATGAACATACCGTAGCACAAACATATTCATTTCAAATGCTCACTAGTGCCATCTAGCGAGAGAATTCCGGATTGTTCCTTGACCTCCTTATCAACTTTGCCGAAGAAATCATACGTCTAAATAGTCAGGATCTTAAGATACAGCAGCGCAAACATATACACTTCGAATGCTCACTAGCGCCGCCTAGCGGAAGAATTCTGAATTTTTCTGTCCATCATCCAACAGTCCTTGACCTCCTGATCAACTTTGCCCAAGAAATCATCCGTCTATATCATCGGTATCTTGAGATACAGCATTCAAATCATGCAAAATAGGAGATTTTAGGGCAAAACTGTGAAAAACCCCATTTTATCCTATTGTGCCCAAGATTAAACCCACTCCAATCGATTTCTGAGACTTATTTCTATAAGAATGACTATTTTTTAGTCTCTTGTTCCAGCGAGCACCGAAGCTATTGAATTTTAACACATTGTTTCGATTTTGTCCCCAGTGTGCATTTTAAGAGATGAACTAGCCCCAGGCTAAAAATCTCTATAATAAAGACTAAAAAAAAAAAAAAAACCCAGTGTGCATTGTGTGGTCCTCCTCATTGTTCTTCATTAGCAGTTCTTTCGGTCGATGCGTCGTTGATTTAGGAAAGAAACCGTTTAGTGATGAGTGTGTGAGTGCTGACCACGTTTTGCGTCCATTGCTGCAATGAAAGCGCTTTGACCCTCGTTGGCAATACTGCCATACAATGAAACCACTGGAACTGGCTCCCGTTCTGATGGAGGAGGCTTTTTGGATATCGGAAGATAAAGTGTTTATTGTTTTGTACCTGTTGACTATAGTTTTAAGATGTATTGTATAGTGACCAGGAATTCTCGGCTCTGTAAAGTTAATTCGATTGAGCCTCATCAAATAAATAAATAAACAACAAAACAAATTATTTAGAATATACTTTAAAATACTATCATTGTTACTACGTTTTACGGTACCTCAGAATAGTTAGATCTAGAGATCTTTGGCGATTTTCAGAGATCTTAAGGGCAGTTTCCGTAGCTTCAGTCCAGACTTTTGGAACAGTTTAAAGACCTATAATCGTGAGTTAATAAAAAATTCAGGATAGTTTCATGATGCGCCGAAAAAAAATCCCTTACGATGATCCGAGAATTTCATAGAAGTACAGAATCCTTCAGAGAATTTATGAAAAATTCACAAATTATTTCAGGAACTTCACAGAAGTCCTGATAATTTCAGGGGAGTTAACGGGGTTTACAAGAATTCCATCTATATCAAGGAAGCTCCGAGAAATCAAGACAGATCAGCGAATATTGATTAGAGAACATCAAATTCAACGAAGCTCCATTAATAAAAATAAAAATGCGAAATCTTTTAGCAAACACCTTCTAGAAATTTCAAACAACTTCTAAGAAATTTATATCTGTTTAAATAGTTGCACGATCATCAGCGAAGTTCCAAGTACTTTGAAGACGATCAGAAAACTTCAGAACTATCCCATTAACTTAAGAAAATTTGCAGCGAGTTTCGTAGAATTATGATGTATTCCGAGAATTCTATGATTGATCCGAAAATTTCAGAAGGGAATTATGAATATATATCAGCAAATTTTCCGGAACATAAAACAAATTTAGACAACTTCTGGTAAGCATAGAAATCTTCAGGGATGTCCAGATATGTTTAGGAAAAATCAGTGATTTAATGCAAAGTTCTGTGAGTGCTTATAAAGCTTCAGAAAAATTGTGGAAACTTCAAGGCTATTTAACTAATTTCAGTAAATTGTGGTTTATATAAAACGGAGAAATTCAGGGCAGTCTAGAGAACTAAGGAAATTTAGAAATCTTTTGGGCAGTTTTAATAACATCAGGAAATTCTGAATTATTGTGGATAATTGAAGGGCAGTTCCATAACTTCAGAAATGTTTTGTGAACTTCAGTGAAAATCATAGAACGATATTAATTATTTCGTTTTGATTCCAAGAAAATTGTGGGAGCTTAGCAACGGCAACTTGCAATATTTGTAAAATTATAGCTAAGCCATTTATAAACAAATTTTAAATCTATTGAGACCATTTCAAACTACATACTTTAAAGATTTAAATAAACTGCTGAGCAATGATTTTTCAAACATTGCCAATTTGACGTTACACATTTTACCGGAGGCATCGTGTTCCGAAGTGTTAAAGAAGTTCCAGGATCTTCCATGAATATTAGCAAAATGCAGGAGCATTTCCCTTAGCTCAGTCGGTAGCTATAAAGCAAGACCATACCATGGAGGAGGCTGCCACACAATTTTACTAATGCAAAAAGTAATACAGGCCTCGAAAGCTCTCAATTAATAACTGTGGAAGTGCACCTAAAACACTAAGTTTGAGAGCACACAATAAGCTAATATGCGATAAGCCAGTAGTGCTCAGGCCCATTTTTTCAATAGCTATATCTTTGTTCGATGGTCATATTTTAAGTTGAATTTTGTGTATTTCCCAAACATTCGTACTGCAAACAGAAATTCAAGCTGAAGTTGTTGCATCATACATATCCAAGCACCACTATAAGCAATAAGCTTGAAATGCGATGAAGAAGAACAAAAAGAAGGAGCATTTCAAAAACGTTTAGTAAGCTCCAAAAATAGAGGGAGTTTAAGTTCCATTAGTTTCTGAAAATTTGCGGGAAATTTTAAGAAGATCCCAGATTTTCAGAGAAAACCAGAGATGTTAAGGAAATTATTGACTTCTTCACATAAGTTCAGAAGTTCACGCAAGCTAAACATTTTTAGGATAGTTTAATGTAATTCAGGGCAGTACAACAAGCTTAATGAAAACTGCATAAACTTTAGAGAAGTTTCGACTACTTCAGGAAAAAACAGAGAACCTCAGAGTAGTCCCGTAAACATAAGCACAAATTTCATCAATATTAAAGAAGTTTCGAGAATTTGAACGAATTGTTCAAACTTTAGATAAGATCCATGATCGTTAGGAAAGTTTAGGAAACTTTAAAGTGTTGATGTGAAGTATTGTTAGCATCTTATCGAACTATGAAAGAATTTCAAGGCAGTTTCATTAGTTTTAGAAAATATTTTTTGGAACTTTCAAGTGGCAATAGTCTGTTACATATTCAACGGAAATTTTTCATGAAAATTCACTTGGAGTTTTCCTCTCCCAAAACTCTTATGGAATTATTCTAGAAGTTTATTTCCTTTAATTATCTAAAAAATATCACCAGAATATACTTAGAATACTTCTCGCAATTCCATTGAAATATTCCTCAAAATTTCTTTGGAACTATCCTCCGAATTCAAAGTTCTTTGAGGTTTCCTCGGAATTTCCTTGAAATTCTCATCAGAAAAAAAAAACCATTTGGAAACATTTGGAAAGATTATCAGAATGTTCATTGAATTAATTTTAGATTTTCTTTTGAATATCACTCATTCCCTTAAAATTCTTCTCACATTGAAAGTCTCCTGAGCATTAACTTGTATTTCTCCTTATAAATTCCTTAGATAGCGACGCCGGTGGTGTAGTGGTAAGCTTGATTACCTCTCATCTCAGCAGGCCTAGATTCAATCCCAGTCGGCGCCACCGGGATGTTCTGAAGCATACATCTCTGATCACGCCTTCCTTCGGAAGGGAAGTAAAGCCGTTGGTCCCCGGTTCATGAGTTGATGGGTCGATAGCTAGGGTCCAGGTGTGGAAGCTGCCTCCCTGGCGTGGGTAGCATTGTTGCTTTTTCCTGTTAATTTGTTTGGCAAACTCTCCTGGAATTCCTTTCAAGATCTCCTGGAGTTATTATCAGATTTATATTATATCCTCCTATTAGCATCCCCTCACTCCTTAAGTATTCCCCAAAAACGTCTAAGTTCTTATGCTCCTGATTCGTTTTCTGCCGCAAACTCCTCAGAAATTCCTAAGAGTTTTAATTAAAATTGATTTTGAGTTCAATTCAGAGTTTTCTTGGAATTCTACTCAAAACTATGTCAGGCATCGCATGAAATCTAAAATTTCTCCGAACTACCTTGAATGAAAGCAGATTGCAGTTGATGTTTTGCTCGAAGTTTTTTTTTCAGTAGGGTAAAGCACTACTTCGTCGTAATCGCCCATTTCCGTTCTATCGATCAGAAAAGATCAATAATATCAATGATTTCACCATGCACAAAGCAATAATAGGTTTGTTCCGATGCGTTAGTTCATTAGCTACAACGTAAACCCTGTTAGAGCGCATTGTATGAATATTTACGCTCATTGTTCTCAAAACAAAAGAAGCGCTCCTAGCTCCTCTTTTTCTACGTTTACCCGTAGGACGAAGGAAATCTAATGGCGTTTCAATGCGTTAGGACGGAATTGAAACTCGTAGAACGAATTTAGAATCAAGAAGCAGTATTAGATTTTAAACAATATCTCAACAATGTGTGACTCTTTATCAAATCCAACGGTACGTATGGAAAGGTGAATAAATTTAGAAATGATCTTTGACAAAAATACTCCATTTTTCGTTCAAATTCGTTCAGAAAAGAGAGGTAAAGCGCGGGTTGTGCTTAGTAGGACGGAAATTAGATCAAAAACCCTATCCCTCTTGGAATTCTGTCCTTAGAAATTATAATAAAATTCGTGTGCCAACAGTTTGGGAACCAAAAAAAAATTGTTCTGAAAAAATGATCATGATTATCCACCCTAATATATAGCAAAACAATATAGTGGTTTTCAGCATTTCTCAAAAATTAATAGTTTTGTCCCTTTTTTTCATTAGGGTGACCATTTCCATGTTAAGATGGTCAAAAAAATTGTTTTTTAATGACTTCATAACTTGGGCCAAAGATCAAAATATCAATAGTAGTTAAAAATACTTTTTAGCAAAAATGTTATGTTTAAAAATTTTGGGATATTGTATTGAAAAACATTGATTGGATGAAATATGTTTTTTTATATTTTTCCTTGAAAATTGAGGCTTTTTTACACAGCATATCAAAAAATCAGCGCTGTGTTTTTTTTTTTTCGATTTTGAGTTTTTTTAAGTTTCAAGTTTTGGGTTTCCGCTCAATACTCCTATGCGACTAGACTACCATGCGTCTTCATTGATTTATAGCGTCTGTAACATGGTCACGACGTCTAATATCATTATATATTTTCCTACATGGTATTTTTAATTACGTTTCATTTAATATTTTGATCTGTTTTTTTATGGGTGCTATTTGACAGTAATCTGAAATTTCTACAACACGTAGCAGCAACGACCAGCAAGGCGTACGTAGTGCTTGGATTCATCAAGCGAAACCCGCAACAGTTCGAATACATTTTCTGCTTTAAGACTCTCTGGAACGTAGCATTCTTGAATATGGTGTGCTGGTGTGGGCGCCATATTACGCCATTCAGATTAACCGCATCAAGCGTATTCAACGAAACTATCTTCGATTTGCGCTTCGCTTGCTTCTGTGGAATGATCCTGTCCTACTTTCACACTACGAGCATCGCTGTGCATTGATACATCTGCCGACCTTGGTTAATGGAGGATCCTGTTGCAGCGGCTTTTCATATTTGACATCCTTCAACGTTCCAGCCAGAACAACTCGACATGCTGATTTTCTCCGCCTTCGTGTGCACCGCACTCTCTTTGAACAGAACAAGTCGTTTGATCTTTGTTGTCGTCGTTTTAATGAAGTGTTTGTCAATTTTGATTTCAATATTATCAAGACTGTTTAAAATTAGCATAATTTAACAGTATTATCTGTCTGTACGATATAATTCGAAGACAAGTAAATAAATAAATAAATAAATAAAAAGTGCTTTGGAACGAAATCATAGACCTCCAGGACTAGTTTCAAGAATTTACTACTTACACGGTTGTTCCGGATCTTTTAAAGATCACTCAATAATTGATTCAGAATTCAATGGACATTTTTATTATTTTGGCAACCTTTGTTTTTGTTTACACCTCGGATGACTTCACCTGGGTTGTGAAAGTTTCCTCTAGTTTCGATAACAATACTTCCCACGCAACAGAGTCAGTTCGCTACTATTCTCCATAGGTAGACGGTTTGACAGGTCGATAGGTAGATTTTGATTTCAGTCTGCGCAACTCTTCTATTATAAACTCTGCAGCGGATGATATTACGAGCTGTAATATCGTTGCTACGATTACACCAAACTGTGGTGGGTTTGAGTTTCAAGATTTTTGTTTTACATCTGAACGCGACCCGAAACTTCCATCACTGCTGGCACCAGTAACTTCGTGTTTGGCATGGGTGAAGAGTAAAGAGAGATAGCAAACTCAGTGGGGTCCCGTAACCTCACTTTTTTTACCTGTGCATCAACTTTCAAAACCAGATTTAATGTCATATTCATACACGAATCGGTTTAAAAATACGCTTAATCTTCTAGTTTACTCACACTAAGATTATTTTACTGAAATCTGTGAAATTTTACCGAAATCTCATCAGCTGAAAGTTCGGTTAACAGTTCGGTGATTTTTCACAGATATTCGTTGAGAAATTACAGGACAGCTGTGAAAAATCACCGAACTGTTTACCGAACGTTCAGCTGTTGAGATTTTGGTAAAATTTCATGGATTTCGGTAAAATAAACTTAGTGTGCTCGATATCTATCCATTGCAAGCAATATTTTGATAATTGTTTATGTTTTGAGAGTTGCTGCATAGGTAGATTAAGTTTAAGAAAACGCCACTGAGCAAACTATTCTATCTCTTTCCAAAAAATGATGTGCAACGCAATCAATTTTGCGTCGCGGCAACTATCAGCTGCTATTTCACATGTGATGAGTAGTTTCTCACAGGGCCAGGGGTGGGATGTGTTGTCAAATCCGCCTACTGAACATCCATCAATGAGATGTAAATATGTAACGCTCAGTGAATTTGTCATCTCTTTCGTTCTCCCGCCGTTTAACCGGTTGAAGGAGTGTGACGTCAAACTCCGTCATCCATTCAATCAGCGGGAGAACAAAAGAGACGACAAGTTTACTGAGCCCCTCACCTCATTGATTTTCCATATGTGCATTTGGTTCCAAACATCAACAAACCATCGTTGCTTAATGGCTTTGTTGTCGTTTGGAACCAGTTTTGCGAGGTTGGCGACAATTGTTCGTATTTGACAGTCATCTTCCCCCCAGGTTTCGCAGAGCTTGTAAAATCTATATCAAGCATGATATTGTGATAACTATTGAGTACATAGGGGAATTTACGTATTCTCGTCAATCCAAGCAACGTCCGCACTTTTATCAGCATTTTCTCAGCGTCACGCACACATATGTTTGTTTGTTTACATTTATCTGCTGCTTACTTCTCTATCCATTCCGATCGACAGAATTGTTCAAAACTGTTTGAAAGCATTTTTACAACGGTCCAAACTACTCACGTGAGTGTGACTATTGTCGGCAACCTTTCCATTCGAACTGCGTGTTAACCATCTGTTCTATTAGCGGCGCCAGTGGTAAGTGATTGCCTCTCACTCCAGCAGGCCTGGGTTCAATCCCATATATATCTGTGACCACGCCTTCCTTCGGAAGGCAAGTAAAGCCGTTGGTCCCCGGTTCATGAGTTGATTGCTCGATAGGTAGGGTCCAGGTGTGGGAGCTGCCTCCCTGGCGTCGGTAGCATTGGTGCTCAGCACGGAAAACAAATCGAAGAAAAAAAACATCTGTTCTATTATCGGCAACTCGAAATCAGTCGCATTTTGTAGTGCGTGTATTTCATTTAAAGACAAATTTGATATAACAGATGCTGAAAGACTAAGGAATCGTTTGAATACATTCAGTAAGGTGTTTTGATAAGAATATACAGTGACATTAACGTATGGTTGTCGAAAACAGTCAATGGGTGCCGAAGCCGACATTTACCCTATGTATTTAATTTGAAGAACTTACTTTTTTGTTTTTTTTTTTTCTAAACTAGCTATTTTTCCATGAGCAACTAGAAACTTTCTAGAAGCAGAACATCCCTTCATATTCAACCTCAAAATTTTCGTGGTGTTCTTAGATATTTGAATAACAGTTTTGAATATTAATAACCGGCAATTGTTTTAGCTTTAAGAGAAAATCGGGAAAAGTCGGGAATTCCAAATAGAAAATTGAGGGGAAAACCTGAAACCTATTTACATAATTGATGCTTGTCAACCGAATTACAATATTGACCATCTCGAATATATTTGTCATCATAATCTGTAAAAAATCCTAGATATACATATACATAGCATATAGCAACATCGCCAATAATAATAGTCGCACATATGATTGACTCTTTTATTTTTTATCTATTTCTGGTTTCTATATTTAACAGGCAAAACACAGACCGAAACGTAAACACAGCGAGAGGACGTACCAAACGTGCACTAGCTTCAAAGGCAGCCATCGACCGTCGTCGGCAGACGGCAAAGTGAATGAACAAAACGAGAGTGAAAAGTTGAGATAGGCCCAGAATACACAAGGCACAGGCAAAAAATGAGCATTGATCCAACCAACGTAGCTCAAACAACAGCCTCTACAGTAGCAACAACAACAACAACAACAGCAGCAGCAGCATCATCTTTGTCATCGCTCGGTGCGGAAGAGGAGGAAGAATCGACACTGGTTGAAGTTTCACCTTCTTCATCATCATCACCAACGACGGTATCGTCGCTGTCGGCATCGTCCCGAACCAGTACTGGCACTGGTGACGATGGGTCCGAATCACATCCGGAAGAGGTGGCAAACATCGCTGCGAACGAAAAATCAACGACGACAACGATGACGATCACGAGTGAAGATGCAGCTGCATCTGCAGATTCATCAGAAGCCAGTACGGTGGCGTTAGTCGAGGATCTGACTCCTGAGCAGATCCATCGTCAGCAACAGCAGCAGCAGCCGACCTTAGCACCGGTGGCAGCGCAGGTTGCAACTGACTTACCAATAGAACATCAGCCACGGAATACTCTTCCGATCCAGTCCTCGTCCTCACTGTCGACTCCGTCCTCATCCGAAGATTACGATGAATCTGTAACCACTAGCAGCACCGAAGGCGCCTTGAACGTTTCCAGTAGCAATAATCAACTAAACAACAATAACAACAGTACAGCAATAGGCAGCAGTGATCAGCAGGCGACGGCAAAGAAGTTGAGTTCGATTGAAAGTGCCCTTCCACCATTAGCGGCTTCGACAGCCACATTGGTCACTAGTACCCCTGAACGTACCCCCAGTTGTAAAGCGGAAGAAGAAGAGCAGAGGCAAGCACCGATAGAGATAGTACAAATCTTTCCTTCCACTGCAACAACGTTATCCTCTTCGATAACGTCCTCTTCATCATCGTCCTCTCCTTCGTCGGGCTCTTCTTCATCATCGGGTACATCATCGGCGTCCTCAACCTCATCGTCACCTTCCGTTTCTCCGCTGGCAGTGGACCAACAGCAACCCGCAACAGCAGCAGCAACAGTAAGTACATCGCCGCCACAAGTTCGGGCGGAAGCGCCGCCACTCAAAATGGATGATTCTGCTATTTGTGATGCGGAAATAGGTGATTTGATAAACGTGGTCACATTATCTGACCAGCAGGTGCCTCAGAAGCAACGTCAGCTGCAGGATGTCGATGCCGCCAAGCATACACTCATGTATCACAATCGAACTTCGTCGTCGTCGCCACAACTGCAGAGCAGCTTGAAAAAGTACAAAATGGGCGAACGGAGCAGCGGAATCCGACGGCGAGTTTCGTTTCCGAAAGATGCGCAGCTCATCACCGGCTATCTGGAGCCGATTGATCCGTGGGCGTGTGGTATGTATAGGCACCGTTTATTCATTGCTTTTTTTTTATCTAAATGATACTATTCAATCGTCTAGACTCTAGAGCAGGCCTGCCAAAACTTTCTAAATTTGATTTTTAAATGGCTGTATCTTTGATCGATTAACATGTTTCAAGATGCATTGAAGTTTATTTCCCATTCATTCTGGGCTAAAATTCATAATGATGAATAAAATTGGGCTAGAATGATATCCTTGCAGAGATTCAGAGTCAATGTCCGGTCCGCGGGCCGCACGTTGGACAGCGCTGCTCTGGAGTAGTGGTGCTCATGCCCATTTTTCCAAAAGCTCTATCTTTGTTCGATAGTCATTTTTTAAATTGAATTTAGCGTATTTCCTAATCATTTGGGCCATATATTCGTATTGCAAACACAAATTCAAGCTGAGGTTGTTGCATTACAGAGAATCAAGCATCACTGCTCTAGAGGTTCATAGCGCAGTTTATTAAAACCATCTCATTCGATAATGCATGAGATCTTCAGTAGTTTAATTCGATCTTCTGCACGGAGAGATCAACTCAAAATTGAATAGGATTTCGCTCAAAATCGTTAGTGGGTAAAATTTTCTTCGATTTTCCTCAAAAATCTGCTCCAATATGAGGAAAATTTTACTCAATCTACTCAAAGACTGAACAAAACTTTACTAGTACATAACCCCACTTTTTACGTTTTTGAGATAAATTGGACACAATTTTGAGTTGATCTCACCGGCCGTGTGTACTGAATTGTGATTGTGGTAAAATTAATCGCAGATCGATTGTTCAAGAGATTGGCATCGCTGCTGTTGAAGTTTTTTTTTTAAATATTATTTTACAAATACTTAAAAAAAAGTGAATTAGCATGTAAAAGATTATTTGAAAATTTTATTGTTTTAGTCTTGCTGTCGAAAAATTGTTATTGTTATATGTAATTTATAATATTTGCATCATTTTTCAATGTATTGTACAATGTACAAATCAATCAGATTCTACTTTAAAACACAATTTAAATGGTATAACAAGTTTCCAACCAAGGCTTTACGTCCCTTCCGAAGGGAAGGCGTGATCAGAGATTTTATGCCTCTGAAAATCCCGGCGACGCCGACTGGGATTGAATCCAGGCTTGGAGTGAGAGGCAATCACGCTTACCACTACACCACAGGCACCGCTTTGATGTTTTCTTCTACTTTTTCGTATTTATTGAGTAGTTTGTGAACTATTCTCCCTATATGTGGCAAAATATGGTTTGTTTACATTTTGGCTCTGTCACCCCTTTCAAATGTTAGTCTAGAACAACTGTGGCACTTTAAAGTTCGACAAAATTTTGCTAGTGCAAATTTTTTGCCTAATCCCTGTAGACACATTTGACTATGCAGTATTATGCTTTATTGAAAGATAATAATTCTAAAAATCACGAACATCCAGGGCCTAGGGGAAACCAAGTCCTTCAATAATTTCATTTATATTTGGCAAAATTTGACATTAAATTTCATATGTAAGCGCCGATTGAAACAATCTTTTCGACGTCACTACAAGGGTGATTGATTAAACGAAAGAAACGAATCGTGCGGAATGAAAGCCGAGGAAAAACTAATTGCACCAATATATTCAGGCCTCCAATTCCACACCTTCTATAGACAGGTTGAGCCTTGATAGTTAGCTGCTTGCGGGAAATTGATGACCTTGACCAATTTCCAAATAATACTCTTAAACAAATTTTTGGTGGCCCTGAAAAAAACCGTTTTGTAGTGATGGTTGAGTAATTCTGAGCTGGGTATTCAACACGGATGAGGCTGTCGAGCTGTATGTCGTTTGGAGCGAGGGTGACACGCATGGCATAGATGACCGACCCGCAGCGACTCACGAAGAGCTACTGATTCCGATCCATAGCATAGCGGTGCAGCTTCTTCCTCCTTTGATGGTTGCTTAGGTGGGCTCTGCAGCTCGCTGCTTGCAGGAAGCCTTTCGTTGTTACTGGAGAACAATTTTCAACGCCACACGCCGAAAGCACTGCTACTGCTGCTGCTACTAATTTCGACGACCGAACACCACCACACAGTGGTGTGGTCGTTGGGAGCGTGTGGTTCTGAGTATGGCGATGAGTGGGCAAAATATTACGCAATTCCATCCTCCCTATTCGCACGCGCCCGAGGATCGGAGGCGAATGCCACTTCGACTTGTTTCGTCTACTTACTACTTTTTGATGACTGTGCTGGGGAAGCAGCATATGCATGTAGGTAATTGGTGGATTTGTTAGATAATTCGACGCTTTTGGACAATGCTGGACATTTACCAGTTTTTCAATAGTTTCTAGTTGAAAATCAACATTCGGAAGCATTGTTATCGATGCGTAGTCATATTTCTGATCGATTGGTGATAAAATTATTGAAATTGGACCAGGGGCAGCTGAGTTATTAACGTGTAAAATCTTTCTTAATTTGTTACATGTTCCATTTTTGGTTTTCACAAATTCACGTCAAAAAAAATCAGAGCTCTATTGAAGTTCCGGATATTTCAGAGGACCGTTCAATGGCCTATAAGCAAAGATAGAGTACCGCACTAAGCACAGACGAGTAAATACATAAGGGACTGTGCATATACAATGCTGTTCGATATATGTAATAGCAGCACATTTCGATTTCATACTAAATTGACAACTTTGACTTTGACAGCACGGAAAACAAGCTCGACGGAAAACAAAATTGAGAAGAAAACATCATAATATAATATAAATTTATTACATGTTGTTACCCCCGGATTTTCCACCCTTTGAACTGCCAACACTAGTGATACGCCGTGGAAATACACCCTCGGGATTTTTTGTTTGTGTTCCTCCTTGGTTCTTTGTTCGCAAACAGTGTTGGGAAAATATCAAAAAATCAAATCTCACCAACGCCCAAGATCACGCTTGATTTTCGTAGACAAAAATCAACAAGCAAACAACTGCGGTTGATTTTGCAAGCTGTGATATCGCAGTTCGGAGTATCAAGCTAACAAAACTCACCAACTGCAAATCTCACCAAACTGTGGTGAGATTGAGTTTAATGATTTTTGCTTTACACCCCAATGCAACCGAAACTTCCATAACGGCTTGCAGCAGTCCCTTCGCGTCTGCCATCGGTGAAGATTAAAAAGAGATAGCGAACTATGCTTTCTTTTTCTAAGAAAAACCGATGTGCAATGGAATCATTTTTGTGTCGAGTCAACTCTCAGCTTGATTTTTGCACGTTGTGAATAGTCTCGCAATATCAAAGGAGCTTGTAAAATCAATATCAAGCATGATATTTTGTTCCAATATCACGCGTGATATTGCGAGCGCATGAGAGCGGAAAAATATCAATTGATTTCTGATTTTGCCAACACTGTTCGCAAATTTTGTGAAAGTGGAATTACACCCGGAGACATTTTGGTCTTCTTTTTGTTCGTTGTTTACACATAAAATATCAATCGGATGCATTTCAAATGAATTGGGCGTGACTAGATCAATGCGCAAAACAGTCAGGTTCATTGAGTCATTTTGATATGAATATGAACTGCCATCTGCCTCATCATTCACTGCCTCGTGAGAGTCTGAATGATTGAGAGGTAAACGAGTCACTGACAGCCGAGCACTCAGTCAGTAGCTCAGTCAACACGTTTATTCTGCCGTGATGGTACCCAATTCTTGTTTTGAATGACTGAGCGTACATTTTCTATGTAAAAATGACTCAATTACATGCTCTGTGAGCGAAGGCAAGCGGTGTGCGTCGCCTGCTCGTGAGTGACTGAATGTTTTTGTTGGCTCTTTCATTACCTCGTCCTTTACCGTTTGGTACAAACGGTCTGCACAGAGCAATGGATTGAATAGTGCAGTGCTTTCACACTCAGCCTAGGCAGTCAATAATTTTACGCTCTAGTCTAGTCACTAGATACTACAGAATTAGTACGTTTGGCATATTATAACAATATAATTCGGCATAGCAACCAGATGCATCATAGAGATATGTTCAATTTTACGATTACAAAATACCAAATTATTGGAAGCATCTGCCGGAAAGTATGATACTAGGTAAAATGGTTTCCTGGTTGTCGTGTGTTGCCCAGGAGGCCGCTCCCAGGAGGAGGCCTTTTTAAAAAGACGTTCCGCATTGCCCACGGTGACAAGAGCAGAAATTGTCTGAAGTCAAACATTTCAAAGGGGTTGCATTAGCAATCTGTCAATTCAGGCGGTGATCGTGGATTATACTTTTTTTTTTGCCTTTTAAAATTAAAAAAAAACCTGTCTTTAATCGGCTCTAAAAAATCGAATTTTAATAATATGTGAAATCCGATTAATCCGAACGATCAAGGCATTACATAAAGAGTTCTAAACAATATTCGAAAACAATTAAAGAATTCGGATGTATTTAATTTGCGTTATCACGGACACCGACTTTGAAAATAAATTTTCGAGATAATTGCGTTCCGTAATGTTTTAAGTTATATTCCCGGAATCATAGATATGGTACTCTTCAAGTCGCATAATTTTGTCAATTTTTATCGGATCACTTTGACATTTTGAAAAAATAATCTTAACACTAGAGTGGGTCATCGTTATATGGAAAAACGCAAACTTTACCTCACCAATCGAGAACAACCCTTTTTTGGTTCCATTTGGAGTCCCAAACAACTGTGCAAAATTTGGGGACGATTGGTTGTAACTCGGCTGTCCGCATTACGTTTTAAATTTGTATGGAAATTAGTATGGGAAAACCAACTTTTTTGCATTTTTATCCCTAGAGACCACAATTTTGCATGAACCATGCAACTAAGTATGTACAAATATATTCCAGGAAGTGCCTAACAACTTTTCCAAAGGAAGTACAAAGCTATAATGTATCTAAAAAAAGTTATAACTATTCAAATATTTATGGTTTGAAGTAAACACCCAGAATCCCTGTTTCTACCAACACTGCTGGTGTACTAATGGGAGTCAAATTCCAAACTGAAATATTTTCGGAGTTTCTTATCTTGTCTATTTGGTATGTTGAGATGAATTATTCACTCATATCAATTGAAGTAAAGTCTCAAACTGAAAAAACTTGGGAGTTTCTTATCTTATCGATGGCTCAAAAATTGGAACACAACAGGTGCAGGAATCTTTGGCCCTGGGACTAATATTTCAGTAGCGATGGGACATTGTCCAACAGTGTTTCAACCGGAAATCGTGGCCATACTTAAATGTGTAAGTGTTTGCTTAAGGAGAAAATATAGATGTGCAAATATCTGTATTTTTCTGACAGTCAAGCAGCACTAAAAGCGCTTCGTGCTTACAAATGAACATCAAAGATTGTCTAGGAATGAATTCTCTTGTTGCGACAGCTGTGCAAACAGAACTCAGTAAACTTATATTGGGTTCCTGGACACTGTGGCATTGAAGGGAATGAAAGGGCAGACGATCTCGCAAAATTAGGTTCCAATTCACCGTTTATTGGCCCAGAACCATACTGTGGAATATCAAACTGTACGGTAAAAATGGAACTCAAACGCTGGGAAGAACAAAGGGTGATGGCCAACTGGATTGCCGTCACGAAGTGTAACCAGTCGAAAAGATTTATAACTCCAAATGTAACACATACCAAAAAGCTCTTGGGGGCACTGTTCGAGTAGATATCATTTGAAGAACATTGGTCGGGTTCAGAGCGATATCTGCCGTTTCTGTAGCATAGAACGTGAAACCTCGGAACATCTGCTTTGCAGTTGCGGTGCATTACACAGGCGTAGATCTAAATTTCTTCGTAGTGTTATCTTACAACCTAGTGGAATTTGGTCTGCTAATCCTGGAAAGGTAGTTGGTTCCATAAACCATATCATACCTGACTGGGAAAGGACGTGTCCAGGCAATTAGCTGTCCACTCATTAAATGGTGGTCAGCTTGCAAGATACGAACAGTAAACAGGGTACCACAAAAGTTCAAATAATGGACGCAGTGGTTCAACTCCCCTAAAAAAAAAAATCTTATAGATTTGGCATGTTTAGGATGAATTCTTCAAAAACATTTGCTCAATCTCATAAGCGTCGTAAGAGAGCGAGGGGGGGGGGGAGGTGGGTTATATAAGTAGTTTCAAAACGAAATTTTTTGTAGTGTAAATATTTAATATCCACTTGTCCGTTCATTTGTTTGTGAGGAGATGTTGTTTGAATTATTGGTCCAACTGCTATATTATTTCTATATAAAGCTTTTATTTGAAATATTAAACTGCCATTCGGGCCACCCGCATATATAAGACACAGAAGTAGTCGTACGTCAAAAACCAAAAGTAGGAGAAAACGGAAACTATCTTCACCAGTTTCGTCTCAGACACAGGTACAGTTGGATTTCGCATGTTGGGATAACTTTAAGTGGGCTACGTTTCAGTTGGGCTCCCAAGTCAAACGTCATTTCTAACAGTGCTGATTCCTTTTCGAAATTTCGAGGCTTCATGCAAAAACCGGCAAACGAGTGGAGTAATGATACAGATTATTTCAATGCGATACAACGAGTTGCTTCCTAGATGATTTACATGGAAATGGCTGAATGAGGTGTGAAACTAATTTCTGACTTATCAAGAAATTCACCCGAGACCTAGTTCAACCGCAATATTTGCTTCAGCGGATAGAACAGCAACGAAAAGAGTACCTTGAGAAATCGTGGAATATATTAAAATGAAATATAATCATAACAATCCAATGACATTTGTGTGAATATATCTTGTATATTGCACCAAAAGAGTAAGGAAGGGAATGGGGGTACTCGCTTTCAAACTGCTCTTATGAGATTGAGCTAATGTTTTTGAATAACCCACTTCCTGGGCTATACTTTAACGTATTTAGATGCGTGGTTTGTGCAAAATTGTGGTCCCTAGTAATAAAGATGCAAAAAAGTAGGTTTTCCCATACTAATTTCCATACAAATTTCAAACACCATGTGGAAAGCCGGGTTACAACCAATCGTCCCCAAATTTTGCATAGTTGTTTGGGACCCCAAATGGAACCAAAAAAACATTGTTCTGAAAAAATGATCATGATGGCCCATCCTAATATACACTAACATGATTTTTTTTTAACTTTACAGGCAGGCTAAGGGGTCATGCCTGCCTGTAAAGTTAAAAAAAATCATGTTAGTGTATATTAGGATGAGCCATCATGATCATTTTTTCAGAACAATGTTCAAAGTTCTAAAATTTTCTTGAAGACGACTTTCACGAAAAATTTGAAATTATAGATTTCATGCCACAAAACTAAAGTTTCTTCTACCCCGCTGTTGGGTTGCGTAGCTAAAAAAGGAGTGTAAATTTCCGTTACTATGATGCACATAAATGGACCGTCATATATCATACAAGTTTAGATTATAGATCGTGTAAATTTATGAGACATGTAATGCAATATTTTATATATTGTATGCAACAGTCCACTTTTGTTTGCAACATTTCTTGCAAGCTGCTAGTTTACGTGAAAAGGAAGTTTACATGTTTGAATGTTGCATGCATGGATGTTTACATCGCTAGTAAAATTCAGAATTTTTTGGTGTGTGGGCAGCATATGATTTGCGGGGAAAGGGCTTACAAAGTTTTGTGTACAAAAGCTGATAGGCCCTTTTCAATTAGAAAAAATATCCATATTGTAGGGTATTTCACAGTATTATCCAGTTTCTGTCCAACCGGATGTCGCCATCTTGGAATTCATTATTTCGCCTTCATTTAATAATATATGATTAAGCACAGCATTTGATTTTTTAGTAGGAATGTTGGATTTAGTCACAGTAGGAAACATCTGTTTTTTTTTAAATCAATCCTTTATTGAATTTGATTTATTTCTATGGGTATGCACGTTTGGAAAGTATCGTCTTAAAGATTTTGCACTCGGTCTAGAGTTTTTGGGTGGCGTTGTTTTTTTTTAAATATATTTATAGAGTCAATTCGTAGAAATACAAAGCGAAAGATGAATCAAGCAATTACCTTCAAGAAAACTAACATCTCGAAGTCTGGAAATGGAAATGTGTTATTCAAAACGTCAAGTATTTCAAGAATATCGGGTGAGACCAATCTATTTTTTTTTAATCTTAGTTTTGTGGAGTACGATATTCAATTCCTCCGGGCTCCGGATTGATATATAATCCTTTAAGATTTTTTCCTAAATTTTGAGATACAAGGGTTTATATATTATGGATGTTCAGTAGTTCAAATTTGATTCAAAGCAGAGCAGAACTCTCAGTAATGAATTCTAAATAACTCATTCATATTTCAAATTATTTACGCAAATCATGGCTTCACCATATCATTTTGTAGCATTATGGAGAACTCAATCCAAAAATCATCCAACCACCTACCTCAATCTAATCAATATGCCTTCCCATGGTGATCATGTAGCCTGCATATGGCGGGTCTGCCATTACTTCCTTTACTATCGGCCTTGGATTGACTTGCGCTCCTACTGCCCCACCTTTGCAGCGAAATGAAAATGAAATTAAGAGTGTATTTAAAGTAATGAATGTAGTAATGGCAAGATTTTAAATATTTGGTCTGCAGGCTGTGAAATATTGAAATACTAGTGCGCGCCCCTCGAAAATTATCGTTCTACATGAGGTATTACGAGTGGTTCTTATACGCCTTTACCCTGTTCGATTTTCCAAGCGTAGATAGAAATTAGAACAAATCAAGACTAACATTTAAAAAGGGTGGAATTTCAAAATAACCATATCGAGAAAATAGCTTCCGAATTTTGATGACCTAAAAATTAATCCTATTTCACGACTTTCCATTTTATGGATAATTTGATTAGCTTAGTATATAGTTAATATTGGAATCTATAATCGTCGATCACTAAAAACTATAGTATATTGAGTCGAGTATTAGTACAAGACACTGAAGAGAAGTCTGCACATTGTAGACGAAATACGCGTATCTGTCAAGGATAAGCAAATAAGGTAGTGGAATTAAATGGAAAATAACTAATCCTTCTCTCTCTCTCATTATATATCGGATGCATTTCGAAAGAATCGGGCGTGACTAGATAATACTGAATCAGTACGTTTGGCATATTAAAATAATATAATTCGTAGTTCTGGTGCAAGGCGTAACAACCAGATGCATCAAAGAGTGGAAAATTGGAAATACGCCATGTAAAAGGAAACGTTTTTGATGATTTGAAATTATATTTTCTTCTACTTTTTCGTGTTTATCGAGTAATTTGTGAACTGTTCTCTCTATATGTGGCAATATATGGTTTGTTTACATTTTGGCTCTTCCGCCCCTTTCAAATGTTAGTCTAGAAATCATGGAATTAATAATCCGAACGCTAAGGGTTCGATTCCGGTCTACTACATTTTATGTTGCAATTTTTTAAAAGTTTCATAAGCTAACTTATAATTTCTGTTTCTAATCTTGAATAAATTCTGCGTCTTAAGAAATCCTTTTGTCGAAAATTGGTTCTTTTGAAATTTTTACGTTCCTTTGCCTGAGTGTTCTGACAGAACTGCATATCGACACGATGAACTGACTTACAATTTCTACAGCTAACTCTATAACAAATCTTTCATAACTTGCATCAATATTACAATGTAAATCTTTTTCCTTTATTTTTAACAGTAACCATTATAAGTGTGCCGGAACTTAACGAATTATACCAGAAATCTTGCGCGAAACACTCTACTGAACCACTACCCATGATCACGGAGCACCTCAATAAGCTGGACCTTGCCGTGAACCAGCGAGTACCGTTGCTTTCGCTGAAGGATCAGAATCTCAGCCATGGCTCGTGCGAAGCGCTGGAGGAAATCTTCAAACGTGTTCAGTACCGCAGTATTAATCTCTCCAACGCCGGACTGGACGACACCAGTGCCAGTGTGCTGTTCGATATGATCGAATACTACGAAGCCGCTAACGAGCTGGACATCTCCGATAATCTAGCCATGTCGAACAAGAGTTGGCTTGCCTGCATCAACATGGTAAAAAAGAGCCAAGCGTTGAATGTGCTGATCACCCGCGGACCAGCAATATCCGAACATCATGCTATGAATCTGGCGAAGGCGCTGAACACGTCCAAGGTCCACACGCTCAAACTAGAACACTGTGAACTGAGCCAGCGGCCGCTGGCAACGTTGTGCAATCTACTGAAGAGAAACACGATACTTAGGGAGCTGTCGCTGGCGCACAATCAGCTGACCTGTGATGATGCTAAGAATGTGGCCAATCTGCTGCGGTCCAACTATCACATCCAACTGTTGGATATCTCGAACAATAGCATCGGGGTGAGTATTGTTTTAGGTGGCCCCCAAGTTGAACTAGAAGCCAAAGACTGATGAAATCTATTAAATTTAACAATTTGAAAGTCATATTTCTTGCAAAGCTTTTAATAACCGTCATTTTGTCAAATATCCAACATCTTAAATTCACCTTATTGGGATATATCGTCCACCTTGGATACTAGTTCGAAATACCTGCTTAAATGCACCTACCTACATAGAACGACAGTGAATCTGGTGCCCATAATAATAATGCTCTTTTTCTTGTGTTTGTTTCCAGGATAAGGGCGTAGAATACATCGTGAACGCACTGATAGATCAATCGATTTACTTCAAAACGATGCAGGAAACGAAGCGAAAGAGCGAGTTCAGCTTTGCCGATCTTTCCAGTAGCCTCAGCAACATCAACAGTAACAAACACTACTTCCCCAAATCGTACGGTAAACCATCACAAATGCGTCAGTCAAAGGTCCACCAGCAGCAGCAGCATCTGCAACCGAAACTTTCTGAAAGTTCGATCGCTGGCGCCATGTCGCCGACGCCACTTTCAATGCTGTTGAACGAAACTCCAAAAACGCCACCGCCAACGCCGGCCTTACCTGTACGCACACCATCGGGAGAAGCACTTCTCATGTCAACCAGTTTGTCACCACCAGTTGAATCCCAGGAAGAGGAACCACCACCCCTACTTCTTCCGACTGCACCTGCAGAAGCCACAACCGCGTTAGATGAATCTTCAGATTTGCAAGAGAAAAGTACAAATAATGATAGTGGTATTAATAGTAGTGTTTCTAGCGAAGCGGAACAAACGATTAGCGATAGTAGCGGGAATATTGTGGTGAGCACCGAAGTACAGCAACAGAAAGCGCAACCTGGCAGTGAGGAAGAGGAGCACTTGGCGGGTGTGGTATCTTTAGAACATGATACAAGAGTAGATGGGATGTTGGATAGTGAAATGACCAGTGACATTAGTGGTGATAATTTAGTTGATTCGGGGCTAGTGGTTTGTGACTCACAGGACAACAATAGGACTGATAGTGCTAGTGACGTTGAAGGTAGTGGAGAAGAGGGCAATGCTACCGAAAGGGACAGAGGAGAGATACAGACTTTAGAGCTCACGTTCGATCTGGGTGATGAAGTGGAGGTTAAGGGACCTAAGAAAGCAAGGCTCGCTAAACAGGACAGTGTACTGAGTGAATTTGAATCAAGCATGCCTGAGCTTAAACTGAAAACGGATATTCCAAAGAAGAAAACAACCCCGAGCAAAGCGGAGGAACCCATGGATGAGGATACACCGGAAATTTGCGCGGACTACGACGATCCAAATCTCAAAATAGTGGAAGAGAATCTTCTTGTAGATAGGAGTATCAATGCAAATAGCAGTGAATCAAATGACACCAAAGAAGAAGAAGATAACAATACAACCGATAACGACGACAGTGCACCTGTCACTCCGTTGACCACTCACAAAAAAGACGAACTGCAATTACTATTGGAAAAAGCCAAGCAACAGGAAGAACAGGATGAAGAGACTATTCATCATCCTTCAATGTTGAAGGCTACACTACAGCGTACCGAAATCGTGGGAGCAAAAAACACAATAGAGGACATAACGTCTACAATTGCTCCTCAAAGCCTGGGAACAATTCATCTTAAGATAGTTGAAGGGCAACTTAAAGACAAACCTCTGTCGCGATCGCTGGATAGCACTGGATCATCGGAATTCGAAAGCCCATTCTTAGGAGGCAGTCAACCGCCAGCGTTCCCTAATGAACGATCGTTTAGTTCGGAAAGCTTGAATAGCGAAACCTCTGTTGATTCGAACGACTCCAAGAGTAGTTTGAAGATAATTGAATCGAAATTTGCTGCTCGTAACGGAACACTCGAACGACAGCAGTCAAATGCAAGCAGAGAAACGCCACTAACAGATCAATCGCAGAATACGCCTTGTGGTTTGCAGGTGTTGGTTTTGTGGAATAATGAAATCACCCGGAATTCTGCTCAAACCTTTTCCGATTTGATCGAAAACACCTCCACGCTGGAGATACTGAACGCGGGTTGCAATTTACTGTGCAATGACTTTGTTGGCAGCATCAAGAGTAGCCTGAAGTCTAACAGTAGCCTGACTAGTTTGGGGCTGCAGGGAGCACATCTGTCCGATAATGGTGCTAAAGTAATGGCGGAAGTGATTGAGTTTGGCGGCAATGCCACGCTACAGAGGATCGATCTGCGAAACAATAACATATTGGCAACGGGGCTGGACTATCTGAACGAAGCGATGAAGTCCAACAAGTCCGTCACGAGGATCGATCTGGACGACGTACCGCGGCGAGTAGTGGTGAGTATTTTTTTCTTGATCTTTCGATATGTTTACTCGTCTTACAAAGAACCCTGTGGGGAAGTGTCTAGTTTCTGACTTGGATCAAAACCCTCATGCAACACCTCTAATCACATAAGAATTCAAAAACAAGAGCCCAGGATCATACTAGACACATCCGGGCACGTTCCGGGTACACCTTCGGTAGTTTCCGGTTCCTTTCAAGGGTCAAAACTGCTCATACGATACATGAAGTCAATACACTTAATTTTGTTCTAACGCGATTTTTTTTTCGCCTCTAATTTTGATCGTGTGATCTCAAATAGCCAAAATCGAAAAAAAATGCAAAGCGCGTAAAAATAGAATTGAGTTTATGTAAAAAGGGTCAGATCTCACAATAGGTGGATAAATTCTGGTTTTTGACGTAGGACTACCGTAACGTAGCGTCTTTGTGTAATATTATACTGGGCGATAATTATAAAAAAGTAACGAAATAGTGTAAGTGTTTAAAAGCATGGCCATTTATGGATGGATTTTCATTGTTAATTTAGCACAATTAGCACAATAGGCTGATTTTTATACAAACTAGCCAACTTAGGCATATTGCAACTATGTTTTGTTATGATCAATTGAGCTGACATGTTTGGACGGGTGGATTCTTCTACTAAGAAAAAACGTATTTAACACAGCATCGAAGATTTGGTCAACGAGACATAGACGTTCTTGGTAGGATCAAGTGGGGGAAATTTGGCAGCTAATATGAAGATCAAGCGATGCGACATTGTTGATGGAATTCAAATGACCAGTCGTTGTGAACTGACCGTGGCATGAAGACGTCGAAAGCTGTTCGGAAGTTCCAACGGAGATGAGTTTGATGACTATATATTGAAGCTAGGCGATAATTGCAGCGATTTCTGGAACTGTTGGTCAGCACGATGACGATGAGCTGTTTCGGGAGGAGGTAGATCGTCTGGTAAATTCTATTCCACTGGAAGTACAACTAAAAGAGACGGATAAGCGTTCTCGGAAGGGGATCAGTATCAAGGTCGCGTTATAATTTTGTTGTACATCATTGAAGCTGTACTGGGTTAAAACAATATTGCGGCCGTTACGAGATTCTTCGGAAATTAAAAACAGTTGATGTTGAGGAGGAGTGTTGGAGGAAGCACTTCCATGAGTGCAACATCAACGGTTGCTAGGGACAACTTTCATGACAACGGGTTTGTTTATTGTACATAAACAGTTACAGAGCGTAACATTATTTACTGCTTAGGCCGACAACATAGTAGAAGCGTAGAAGCATAGATTTTGTAAAAAAAAACTTTGTAAAACCCTTTGCAAGCGAACCGAAGTACGCCCCGCAAACCATCAACATCATCGGGTAGGGGCAACTCTCACTTTTCCGAAAGTGGTATTGGTTAGCGTGGGCGTACTTTGGTTCGCGTGTAAAGGGCCTTAGAAAGTTTGTTTACAAAAGCTTTTGTGCCGTTATCAAATGTTACGCCTGAGATAATATAATGGTATGTTGTACTTGTAAGTAACAAAAAGAGGTAAGGTAAGAAGGTGTAAAGTATCTGTTTGACTCATAAAACCGGTCAATTTTGGTTTCAGAGCATCACAATCAATGATCTTATGATTCGTGAGCATTCACTCAGAGTTAGCGCTCACGAATCGTAAAATCGCTGATTGTGACGCACTGAAAGCAATATTGACAGATTTTATGTGTCAAACACATACTTCACGACCTGTTCTTGTAACTTACAAAGTAAGAAATATCATTATAACAGTTAATGATTTCATAATTCTGAAAAACAATTGTTTATAGCAAGTGAGTGGAAGTAACCCTGCACTCCACTATTCAATCCATAGACTTGTGCACGGGTGAACTTTAGTTCATCTACTGAATTTTTTTTAAAACAGCGGGGCCTTGTTTACTAAAAATGAACACATGAATAATGCTCGCATAACATTTGAAAAGGGCCTATCAACTTTTGTAAATAATTTGCTAAGTCCTTTTCACGAGAACCGAAGTACGCCCACGCAAACCAAGAGCACTATCAGGAAGGGGAGAATTTTCTCTGCCCGATGGTGTTGTTAGTTTACGTGAGGGTATTCGGTTCGCGCGAAAAAGGCTTAACAAGTTTTGCGTACATAAGTTGATAGACCCGTTTCAAATGTTACGTGAGTATTATTCATGTGTTCATTTTTAGTAAACAGGGCCCCGCTGTTGTGTCACTTTTTGTCAAATGAGTAAACTCAAATCCATCCGTGCACTCGTCTATTGCTCTGTGCAGACCGTTTGTTTTAAACGGTAAAGAACGACGCAAAGAAAGAGCCAACAAAAACATTCAGTCACTCACGAACAGGCGACTCACACCCAAGACGGGTTTATGACAGGTGGGCAGGAACTCACGGTCTCCCAGTGTTGGTGAGTTCTTTGCCGTTAATGTTCACAAAAAGTTCACTATTTTGCTATACAAAACAAAAATTTTTATCTGCGGATTTGAACAGTTTTTGACCTGTTTCATACTACCGGAAGGTGTATGCTGGTCACAAATGCCGTGCCAAACTGATTTCCTACTCAATTAATCAATCTTTGATGTGAAATTCGCTAATAAACACGAGGCGCATTTCTTATAGCAAACATGCCATAACAAAATGGGCATGGTTCATTTTAGTAAACAAACTAACACTTCTTCCGACTGTTGCACCTATGTATTAGGCGCCGAGACTCACACCGCTTGCCTTCGCTCACACAGCATGTAATTGAGGCATTTTTACATAGAAAATGTACGCTCAGTCATTCAAAACAAGAATTGGGTACCTATAGGGGCTGTTCATTAACTACGTAGACCGTTTTTTGACACCCCCTCCCCCCGCATAAAAAATTGTCCATACAAAAAATTTGAAAAAAACTTGTAGGGGCCGTGGACAATAATCAATCCCCCCCCCCCTAAACTGTCTACGTAGTTTATGAACAGCCCCTCACGGAAGAATAAATTTGCTGACTGAGCTAATGACTGAGTACTCGGCTGTCAGTGACTCGTTTACCTCTCAATCATTCAGACTCTCACGAGGCAGTGAATGATGAGGAAGATGGCAGTTCATATTCATAGGGGCTGTTCATTAGCTACGTAGACATTTTTTGGGATTCTTGACCCCCCCCTCCATGCGTAGACCATTTTTTTTTTTTAATTTGTATGGGCCGTGAATAATTGTATGTCATCTTTTCGCAGGAAAACGCCTTGGAAATTGGCCCGGAGTATGTCCGGCTATTGAACAACATTCGTGCCCAGTGCGAACGTAACAAACACCCGCAGGAACCGTCGGAACCGATCAGCACATCCATCAAGCGATTGCGAAGTTCGCATCTCAGCTCGCGGAAAATCTCGCTCACCTGCACACCATCGATCCGTGCCAAGCCGAGTACGGCAACCGCCGGCGAGAAGCACCATCACCATCTGCTGGATCCGAGCAAGAAAACTGGTGGGCGATTACGTTCTCCATTGCCAAGTCCGATTCCATCACCCATCGCATCACCGGTGCCGAGTCCCTCGCGGAATCGATTCCAGGTGACACGTGTCGGCGAGTCTACCGGCAGTACCAGTAGTCTCACCAGTATCAACAACACGAGCAATACATCTACCTCACCGTCGCCTTCATCGACGGGAAGCTCGCCGACACTGTTTTTCGCGGCAAATTCTCGCTTTCGTGTTGTAACCGTTGAGGAACCGGCATCGTCGTCGTCTGTGCCTAACTACCCGCTAGGGAAAATGTCATCTTCGTCCATTTCGCCATCACCGCTCGTTACGGGTGGTATCAGTCGGATGCCACCAACCAGTAGCAGTTCAGCGCCTGCATTGTCCTCATTCGTCAGTTCACCGAAACTAACACCGTCGCCAATACAACAACAGTCAGTTGCTACCAATACACCTTTGCCACCGGTGCTAGGACAACATCAGCTACCAGTACCCTCACCACCACCACCACCACAACAGCACCACCCGCAGACACAATTCCCACCGCCCCTACCAGCTGCAATACCTTCAGTCCCACCGACGACACCAAAGCCCAAGCATGCAAGATTACCTTCCACTAGCAGTACGCTGAACGATTCGGTCATTTCATCCACGTCGATCGAGAGTCCGGATCTCGAAGTGAAACGGTTTATGAGCGGAGCCGTAGGATTATACCCTAGCACTGGACAAACTCGAACGCACTCTTCCACCATGGACGATAGCTGCTGTTCCTCCATTAGCAGTAGCATTGATTCGATTGACAATGTGCACTTCAACAACACCTCCATCAGTTCGACGGATGAAAGCTTCGATTTGATCGTTAGTTCACCTTCATCTTCATCGATATCGATCGGATCGGTTAGCACGGCTCCGTTGGTAAAATCCACATCCAGTCAACAGGGAGACTGTACTACACTTATCCCTCAGAAACAACAACAACAACAGCAACACCAACAAAAGCAACAACAACCACCACAATTGCTAACTCCAACGATCAAAGAACCCTCTAGCTTAGTAGTCAATGCTAATCTGTTAAAAGTGAAGAACAATAGCTTGTCCAGTTTGGAGATGAGCACCAGTTCGCAAGAATCCTTGTACGATGTGCAGGACTTGTCGTCGGTGTCGGTATCGTCGTCGGGTGGATCGTCTTCGCTGGTCGGAGGCGTTGCTGCCCGATTGACTTTACCGGCCAGTAGCGGTAATTCCAATGAAAATACCCTGACGTCGATTCAGAGTTTGGACAAGGATCATAAACCAGGTAAGAGGAAGGCAAGTTGTAGGATTAGTTTTGGAATGAATATTAGAATAATTGTTTTTCCAAAATCACCCAACCTAGCTGCAACCGTGAAATCCTTAGACAAGCCACCCCGCGTGCGGAAAACATCTTGGATAGCATCCATTGGTAATCAATCGAAAGCGGACGGCGGTTCGACGGCCTCGTCCTGTGGAAACAGTTCCGGCAGTGGTTACTCGCCTGCCATCGAAAAACTGCTGTCCATCTTCAATCCAAGCAATTTATTTTCCTCCAACAAATCTAGTCCACCGAGTTCCGAATGTGGGACGGTAGCCACCGGCGGAGGATCCTCAGCCATAGCAAAAGAAAATACATCCTCTTCGCAACCTCCCTCGCGTAAAGAAAGTCCTATGGGAGGTTTGTTCCCGTGGTCTAAGTCTACGAAAGACGAGGAAAAGGTGTTGAAGGTGAACATTTCGCCGGAGAATACAATCGTCCCACAGCAGGCTCACCCGCTAAGCCAATCGCAGCAATCGCCTCAACTTCCGGCGTTTAGCGTAGACAACATACCTAGTCAGCTGAAGACGGAAATTAAAGAAAACATCTCCCCGGAAAACACCATTACAAACAAGCTATTAATAAACCCACCACCATCGTCTCAAGTCATAGCTCCGGTGAGTGCAGCAGTGCCAGCACCAGCAGCCGCTCCAACAGCTGTTGGCTCACCTCATCCAAAAGTCATATTCCGTCTAGGGGATGACTACGACGATTCCGAGGATGATATCGACACTCTCACGAACAAGTTTGGCGGTGGCGGCGGAGGAAGTGGTGGCAGTTCGGCAGACCTCCACAGACCATTGTTATCCATACTGGGAACCAGCACCGGAAGCACCACCACCAACAGTAGCGGAATCAGTATCAGTAGCAACATGGCCGAAGGATCACCCATACCATCCGGTGGAGGTATCCTGCAAACCGGTCATCTCGGCCAGCTGGCAAGGGATTCTTTGACCACTATGTTCAAGAACGCATCGTTGACGTCCCAAGATTCGATCCGTTCGATGGACTCTCTTGTAGAGATGACTGATACGATGTCTCAGATACCGTCACAACAGCAGCAGCAGCAGCATCATCAACAGCGGCAGCAACAACATCAGCATACACCGGATGACACGCAAGCTCAGTAGCCGACTTGGGTGGAACGTAAAAGTGTCGAATGGTTGATATGATTGATTGTCTTCAGAACGATTTAGGTGAGAGGTTGTTTTTTCGAGGTAGGTACCTACTACAGAACCGCTCGGATGCGCTATGATTTCCAAACGGACGAGAGAGCTTGATAGAGCGCCCGAGGGAGGTGATGTGTGTTACCGGTTTGCATGTTTCCTCCAACAACCATCGTAGTTTTATTTTATCGATTTATTGAGAAGCAAGAAGTAATTAATGTGCCTTCTTTAAAATGCGAACACGGAAGAACTCGATTTGTCTAGAAAACTGAAGAAAGAATACGTCGGGACGCGGAACTGAGCAGGTGAGAAGTTACGAATTACTTAAATTATACACAACAATGTCGGGAACGGAAGAGGCTAGAATATTGAGAATATTAAAACGAGATACAACGTGACTGCGGATGTCTGTTTCCGTTGTTGAAACTGAGAATGTTTGTGTGGTGATAATTTGCTGCGATGTGCGATGAGGCTCTGTTTTGTATGGGAAAGGGTGTTACATTTGTTCTTCGTTTATATTTTGACTGGTCAACACATATCCGTTGTTTGAAACACTTCATTTTTGGCTGTTATTCCTGAACGTCTGCTATTCTCGTCGCTAATTAGTTGTCATTGGATGTACATTTGGGATTCAAATCCCACCAATATCATGATGATTTCCTAAGTTCTGATGCCCGTGTTAGGGATGTTTGCGTAGAAGAAAACAGCTTTTTCGACAAATCTCCGTCTCTACTTCTTCAACATTTCCGTCTAAGAATATGTCTCTAGCGTGCAGAATTCAACTCAAATTTCAGTTCCGTTCCAACACACAATTTGAGCTGATTAAAGGCTGAACAAGCCAATGTTTAGCTGAAGAAGCATTTTTCCCCTCAATAAGCTCTCCTTCCAATGTGTTCACTAAAGTTCGTTAAAACTACGGTTACTCGTAGACCGATTAATCTTTTCCTCGATTTTCCTCATATTCTAGCAGATTTCTGGTCGAATTAGTGACATATACTCATATTCGAGGAAAATTTTACCCAGTCCATGCAGACCGTGGTTTTTGTGAATTTGAGTTAAGCGGAACGGATGCTTCGTCTGGCATTCAGGTCACATGCCACGATGAAATTCTTCTGATTTCGCGTCTGTTTGATAAGATCATTCTTGAACTTTCTTCGTATTAATATGTAGTACGGTGTACTAAACCCCGTAATTGACCGTTTCAGTCACATCCGTTGTTAGAACTGAAAGCAACCACTAGTCGCCACGAGGACACTCACCCGTGGGCTTCGTGGTATCGCAGCTCAGCAGAACATATCTGTAGGCGAACGATTGAAAGAAAGAGTGGAGAAAGTGGACGAACAATGAAGTTTTGAAGTGTCGTCTTGGTTAGGTATTCTAGGGCATACGTCGACCCTGAGGCAATGAAAGGGGGGGGGGGGGGGGTCTCAGTATTGCTGGTACATAACACGACTAACATGAGTCGCAGATGAACGTGGGATCTATAGCTCTGAAGTCAGAAACGTAAACGAAGGTTGCCCTGTTCTTTGGTATAAAGACTGCCACCATCTCATTTCTCCTGTTGTCCGCCTCTATAATGTGTATATTTTTCCTGTTCAACACTAGCGTGTAACTTGTGGACCGACAATGCAATGGTTTGTGTTCGTATTTCATTAAACAATTTGAACGCTGCTGGTTAATCACCCTGGGACGCCACTCAGATTTGATGAAATGACATAAAATAAACAATAATTGCATCGTTTTAGATGCATTTTTATTTCCAATTTGTTCTTCATAGTAAAACTCAAAAGTCCTGTCCATCCCTTGTTTTACTCTCCGTGACATCATTTGTCGAACTGGAAATGAAGGATTATGCGGTGCCGGTTACCGAACAGATCGTCATTTCTCTCCCCTTGCTTCCTCGTCTTCTCTGGTTACTGCCACGTTATTCCAATTTGGGCAGGATTTCTTTAAATACTCTTCCATGTTACATATGAACCACTTGTTTTCAAAGGTAACATAACATATTTTATTTTAAATATTTCAGTTATGCATTCTTCAATGTTTATTCCCACTTGAACATAATTTCGAATTTTCCAATTTCCGTATCTGGTTTCGGTCTTGTTTTTGTCTGGAATATTTGTTTCGCTAAACCAACAACTAGCAACGCCCATCGCCAGTGTGAACGAGTATCGAATGAACATGCGTTTGAATTTGAGTTTGAAGTAGTATGAAAATATCACATATTAATCAAATAAAAAAATAAATAAAAACGAGTAACCGGAGTACTTATGCAAATGCAAGAAACTGAGAACGTGAATGTGAATGTATTAGGAAAAAAAACAAAAATGACAAAACAAAACTAAATTGGACCTGAGAAGAAAACAAAAACGAAGGAGAAATGAGCAACAACGTATTGAATATGAACACTACAACAAGAAATGAAGTATTAAACGAATAACAGAAACGACGAAGGGAGATGTACTTGCGTAACTTTACCCTTAATCAATGCCATTGTGATATTAGTTTTAATCGACGTGATTATTTTTAATAAGTAAGATGCGATGCGAGTAATGAGAGAGAGAGAGAGAGAGAACTCTTAGCAAGTCAACTATATAAGTGATAATTTTTTTTTCTTGAATGAATATGTGTGCGTATGATTGAGTGACGAGTCAGTGTTATTCTAGTTTCAACAACGGAAAGCATGCAATGCAGTCAACTTTATACAAATGAACGGCATCAAAGTCTTAAGTGTTCGCTGAAACGTGTTGATACGAGTACGCTATCTATTACAAACATATATTTTTGGATACCTTTTGTATCGAAGATAAATCCCAACCATAGCATATGTCCGCTCCTCTATCATCTATTCCCTTTAGTCATTATCCTGATATGTATAATACCTATAACCTTTCGAAATTGCATTAACAATTATCACATCTACCAGTTGCGAAACATGCGATCTCGGAAGATACACACGACCCCTTTCGAGCGACAGTTAAAGAAGACCGATGTGTTGACGTGGTCAAATTTAGACTACTTATTAGCCGAATATTTGTCATGCCGTGCATCGGTGAAATGATACGGTCAACATTTGCGCACTCAAGGTGTAATGCACCTACCTAACTACCTATAAAGTGTGTACAGTCGATTGTAACAAAAAGATCAGGCAAAGGAAGGAAGGTGTGAACTGCCCAGCCGCGTGGATGCTGGTTTAATTATAGAAGTAAACATAAACACACGGTTCGGATGATGAGAACAAAACCATTCCGCACCACCGGCTTGTAAATGTCCGCCCACGTTGAGTGTAATATACAAAGCGATATAAACGAACGGTAACCTGGTGTACTGAATTAAGACGTTTTATACGACTTGAACTTCAAGCTAAAATTAGCTGCATTTGGTTAACGACCAGGTAGAAGACAGCTGATTTGCCAATGAATGATTATTCGAATTTGAGCGTATATTGTGGGACACGGTCCAAAAACAGAAATTAGGAACCCTTCTACACGCGAAACAGAAAGAATGAAATCATAGCCCACCCGAGATGAGTCAGTAGGTTTTAATATTTGGAATGTACTATCCCGTACACACAGGATCGGTACAGGTGGATGTGGTTCACCGAGCGTCGTCTGTATTCCCGTAGTCTCAGATATAGGCAAGGAACGAATCATCATCCATCTCTACTTGAGGAAGAAGAGAAGACAAGGTAGAAGCAGACTATGTGAGATCGAATTCATATGCTAGAATCAAAGTAAACTTAATGTCATTGATATCACATACTTCAACTGAAGTTGTTTTTTGGTTTAGGAATAATACGCAACGGTTAAACGGAACATAAAACGAAGAAAAGAAGAGTGTTGAACACGGTTGCATGAATGTGGGACGCAAAGAACATGAAACTGTTTGTCCGGTTTCGATTTATATTTAACTTGCGCCTCTCCCATTTTCTAGAAACATCAAAGTAAACTTTCACCAGCTCGACATTGAAAGGACTATTGAATTAGTTGACTAACTGTGGGAAGTGCGAGCAGAAAGAGAACTTGTTTTATAATGTCACAATATCGGTATTTGCCTTGTATAGTTCCGTTTTACCATACGGGACCGAAATCCGTACGCATAAGAAATCTGTCCACTTGATGGACTGGTTTTATAACACTAGCCCGAATGTAACATTTGCCCTTATGTCACTAGCCCGAATATAATATATCTCGATTACTTTTTCGAAGGGACGTATCAGCTTTTGAAACAATGCATTTGATCGTCAATTTGGCGTAACTAGTAGCTCATCCACGCATACTAAGCCTACCATCAAATAGAGGAAATTTTCCCCTACCTGATAGTGGTGTTAGTATGCGTTAGTGAGCTACCAGTTACGCCTAATCTAGATCGTCGATTGTTGATAAAACAACCAAAGTTTACAAAAAGTTATAACGTCCACTCGAAAAAGTAATCGAGAAATATTTCTTGCAATTATGAGCAGTTCTTTATCCCGGACATAGTAAATAAAAAAAATAATTTTAGTAGATTTTTCCTTCTTTAAACATTACCAGTTCTTTCGGTTTGTACTGTACTGCAAATGAAGTTTACATTTGAGATTCAAAAATAGACTGTGGACAAATGTGTGATTTCTACTATTTCAATCCCCCTTATTCTGCGAGTCACGTGACTCTCTCTCTCACCGGTCAATTGTCACGTCACCTCGTGTGAGGTGACTCTCCATGCAAATCAAATGGAGAGTCACCTCACACGAGGTGACTATTGTCACCTCACCGGTGAGAGAGAGAGTCACGTGACTCGCAGAATAATGGGGAATGTTTGATGAGAAATAATTTGTTTTTCTTCATTGAGATTTATAGAAAGTTTTATGTGAAATCAGAATCTACTATTTTAGGAGATATTTAAATATTTCAGAAGCTGTACGAGTTTTCTATTGCTTCACAAATATTGAGTTCAGAATCAAACTATTTTTAAACGATTCGGGTATGTGTTACATTTGAGCTCGTGGCGTTCGGGCAACTGCCATTCGGACTAATATTATTCAGACAAAGTATGGACTATGTTTGGATTTTGTGGACGGATTTTTTTTAGATTTATGGATTTTGGTCCTGCACGCTACACAATAGTCTAAATAGGCAAATAAATTGACCTTTATGACAATTTCTTCTAATATTGATATGGATAAGTTAAAACAGTTATGGACCTTTGCAAATCTCTTAAAGAATATAGAAACCTTTTCACCCCTTAGCTAGATGTAGTGCGTATGTTTCATCTGAAAATAAACCTGACAAAATGCGTTTGCTCAGTGATAAAAATCAAAGCAGATTGAATCTGAAAGACTAATGAATCGTTTGAATACATTCAGCAAAGTATTTGGGTGAGAAAATGCAGTGAGATCAACGATTTAATTTGGCTACCGAAACCGTGATTTACTCTACAACCTACAAGTCAGGCGATTCTGAACGCTAGAGTAATTCACGAAGAAAAAAATATTAGGTCAATCGTTCAATTCAGATAGGACCTTTTCAAATGTACATCTATATATTTCATATTATGAGTAATCGATATTTTCCTGCTTGGTTTCCTCATTGGAGAACTGAAAAAAACTCCAGATGATATGTAGGAAAAAATCAGAAAACTTTTGGGATCTACTCCTTGGATAAGTAAAGGCTTCTTGAGAGTCCTTGTAAGTGAAGTCCAGAAGCCTCGTAGTGCAAGTCCAGTCATCTCATGGAGCAAGTCCAGAGGCCCTGTGGAATAACTCTAAACGTCTTTAAGAAATGAACCAGCCAAAGGCTGAACGTTTCTACAATATAGAAAAACAAATCTAAACGTCTTGTGGGATGAACCTAGCTGACTTATAGAACAAGATAACATACGTTATGAGCCAACTAGGATAAATCTAGATGAATTGTACTACCCATAATCGAATATCCTTTCCACATTTGCTTTAAACCCCGTACAGAATATGGCAATATCATGTAATATAGACTGTCTTGCAATGAGCACTCATACATCTAGTTTTCACTAGAAATCCTGTGTATGAGTGTTCATTGCAAGACATCCTATATTACATGATATAAGCCATAGTCTGTACGGGGTATTACTGCACTTTCCCGGTTGTGTCAGGCCCCCTTTTGATTTTTTTTTTTTACGCTTGAAATCCTTGCTGTTTACAGTGGTTTCATTGAAACAAACTATGCCTTAAACACCCATCTTTATGGCGAAATTTTGACTCAAAGTAGGTAGGGGAAATGGATGTAATATCGGCCTAAATGTCCCTTATTTGGGCCCATACAGCAATCGACTAAATGTTCAATAGCGACCAAAAATATCCATTATTACCGTCCCAATGACGCGTTCATCTAGATAATTTTGATAAATAGCAGATTTTTAGCGATGGACCCAATCTTAGATCCATTGGCCAACATTAGAGCCATTTCCCCTAATTTAAAATTAGTAGAGGATAAATGTATTATGACAAAATGACAAAATTCATATGGGACAGTTTTCCGAATAAGGGTAGAGAAGGACAAGACACATTCTATATCGTGACTATCTTCAGACGTGTCTTGTTGTGTGACATTTCCATCGGACGTATACTGACCCTTATTACCGATGAAACATTCCCCCTTATTCTGCGCCGCGATTGAGGGAGGTGACTCGCTGTCACTAGTGAAGGGACAAAAAAAAGTCACCGCGAGTGAGGAAAGACGGATTGCGAAGTTTTCCAATACTGGTCCAGAAACCTAATGGAATAAATTTAAATAGGGGAGAGAACTACTTTGGCCTAATCACCCATTTTGGGCCTATCGAACAGAAAACTTCAAATAAATCCATGATTTCAGAGTTAACAAGTCAATTATGCGTTTGGTACGATACTTTAGTTAATAAGCTACGGAACGAAGTCAATGAACGCGTGATATGAAGGTTTGCACCCATTATTTCCAAAAAGAAAAGAAGCGCTCTGACCGAATCAATTTTTATCTTCAACCGATAGGCCGAAGTGAATTCATTTGCGTTTCAATGCGTTAGGCCGAGTTTAGAATCCGTAGGCCGAGTTTGGCGTCAAGAAGCAGTGTTAGACTTCTGACAATATTTTAACGATTGGTTTCTCTTTATCGAATCTTACGGTACAAACGGAAAGGTAAATAAGTTTGGAAGCCATCAGTAATAATAACATCCCGTTTGGTGCTAAACTACGCTAGATTAAGAAAGACTAAGTTCGGGTTGTGCTTAATAGGCCGGAAATGGGGTAGTTAACCCTATCTTAAAAAAAAAGTTCAGAGATGTCACGGGTTAGGTTCAGGTGAGTTATGGGGCAAGTTCGACTGCTCTATAAAATATATTACAGGTCCAATAGTATAGGATTAGGTTTCTCAGATAGTCTAGTCAGTATAGGCACGGTATTACATAGAGTATCATTGTACTTTGTCACACAATATACAAATTCATGCATTAGTTGGCATAGAAAGCTTTTAAATAATAGGCTGTGGAAGTGCATCTAGAACACTAAGGCTGTGAACCATTTGCCGAGTTAAATTTAACTCGTGGTTAAAAGTGACATTTCGAAAGTTATTTTCTATGTTCGAAAATCCCCGTGCTGTCGATCGACCGGTTTTTGACCCACGGTTGTCAAAATTTAACTTCTTGTCTGTCAGAAATAACCATGCTCGGATAGCAGGGTTCATCGATAACTTTCCATCTGTCAAATTTTAACCAAAAGTTAAAAAAATTCGCCAAATGGTTCAGAGCCTAAGTTGAGAGCCAGCAAAATGCTCGCTACAGAAGCTTGAAAAGCCTAGATGAAGAAGAAACGAGGTGGGAATTTTCTTTTGCATAAATACACCCCGCACATCTGTCAAAGTATAGCTCTGCAAGGAATTTCACTTTAGCGTATTTCCCCAGCACCAACGCCAGATCGCGGTCTGGAATTTTGGGGTCAACGATCATACACTCGGGTACTATTTTTCTATTCACGTAATGGTAAATTACGAATTATACGTTTATTGCATGCAACACCGAATCTTCTGACTTAAACTTAATGAACAGTGGTTTCTTCTCCACAATTTGGTGTGTTGCTTCCATCTGAACGGGATTTGCACACCGACGAAATTTGCATTCATTGCTAACCAAAAATTGGCAATTTCTTCCAATGTGGGTTTCGCACTTTTAATGGCGAAGCTAAATTTGATCGGATTATTAAGCTGCATTCAATGAACAAAACGCACCGAAACAGTAGTATCGAGTTTACAAACTGTTGATCGCAGAACGGAAATGATAGGTAAAATCCTATAAAACGTATCTTTTTTCCACGTGGCTGCTGTTCTCCAAAATATGTTTCTTAAATGATGATCAAAGGAAAATCATGGACATAACTTTCATTAGGTTTTTCAACGTGATACCTTTATTGAACATTCAATGAAATTTTAAGGATTTCACCAATGGGATTACGTGAAGTTTTGCTTCTTCAGTCACGACAACAGCTGAGAGCGAACTGATTCAACTCGTGTTATGAAAATTAGCATGGTTGTTTTGTGCAATGTACATACTGCTTACTTAAGTTCTTGTGAGATAAATCTAGACAATTTGTGTAGCAAATCCAAGTGAATTTAGAATAAATACTCTGTATGGTATGACTTGTGTGGAACATGTCCATCAAAATCTTTGTCAAGCGAGTTCCTAAGTCATGTGGAATACGCTAAAAGATCTCGATGGACAGGTTAAGAAGCCTTGTTTGATAACCTCAAAATTCAGTGACGTCATGCTAGAAGTTTGTTGGATCTTGTGGTTTATGTTCATATTACTTATGGGGCATGTCCGAAGGACATTGGGATAAATCTAGATGTCTTGTGAAACAATCATAAGGGCTGTTCACAAACTACGACAGTTTTTGAGAGTTTTCAGACTCCCTCTTTCTGCGTAGACAATGGATCAATGAAAATGCTGAGGTTTTGGCAGAACTATGCTGTGGCTACCAGCGCCAAAAGCATGCTTGGCAAATGTGGTGGGTTCCACTCCATTTTCAGAAATCCAGAAGATTCGGTATTGTAAAAGTATACGTTAGCTTTATGCAAGTTTTCCAGAAATTTACTATCTTCAAGATCCTGGGAGTTTTCCTAAATCTTTGACAAGCCGAACAATGGATAAGGTCCTATGTAACAATAACAGATTCTCTTCGTACACTCAAAGATAAATTAAATCAAAAAAGCTTAAAAAGTATGCAGATTCCCGCTTCACCTTATTGAGTCCGAGCCATGATTACTTCGGTAGTAGTCATGTATGATTAAAATCGAAATAATCTTTCCAGTATTAAATTTTATTCTTTTTCAATACTGATACATAATCAAAAAAGATTAAAATTCAATCAAAAATTATTAAAATAGAATCAAAAATGATTAAAAGTTATTCAAAAAAAGATAATCTACAATCTAATCAACCATGATTAAACTGGGATTCATATCAGATGCTTATTTTTTAGAAAGAGAGGATTAATTTTTAATCATTCGATATGATTAAACTGAGTTTAATGTCAAATTGATTAAATTTCAAGCAAAATGGGAATAGTTCAATTTATCAGTGTACATTTTCTCTTTGCATCCCCACGGCCATGTGAAGGCATTTCGAGCTATTCTCGATGAACATTTCAAATGGTCCTATCTGCTTTGATCGATTCTCTTCATCGACTTTCTCTTTTCATAACCACTGCTATGCAAACAGATTTCGCGCTAATTCTACCACATAGTTTGATAAAGGAGGTTCTTATCTAGCGTCCAAAACGTCAAATACAACAGGGAAAGGTTTTGCAGCTGAGTTATTAACGAAAGAGAAACTCGATGAAGAGAATCGATCAAAGCAGATAGGACCATTTGAAATGTTCATCGAGTATTCTTTGTAGGTACGTTATTAACGAAAGAGAAAGTCGATGAACAGATTCGATAAATGTTACTTAGGACCGAATGTATTTCTTTAATAGGGTACATGACGGCTTCGCAATCAAAATTAAAACGTCAATTTCACTGGATTTTCCAACTAAAACACTTCGCTGAATGTACTTAAACAATTTTTTAGTCTTAGTTTCAATGTTGTACAATTTTTACGTCTGGCAAATACATTTTACTTGCTTTTTTTAGTAATGAAACATACGGACTACAAAATGCTGCTGGTTTTGCGATGCCGATAATAGAACATTTGTTTAACACGTACCTAGTTCAAATGAAAAAAAAACGTGCTGAACAGAAATAGGTAGCCGATTGCTGTCCGTTTTACATCAATTTTGACCAGTTCTGTCCTATCTCACCTATAGTCGCTATATTCATAGTCTGGCGGATAGAATCCCGGGAACCAATTGAGCTGTCAAATAGCGGAACCAATCGTGCAAAGAGCACATCAGCTATTGTAAACAAAACTTCGGAACTCTTTTCTTGTGACTCAAGGCTCGTCTACGCAAACTAACACCATCTTTTGGGTTGGGGAAAGTTTCCCTATCCGATGATGCCGGTAATTTGCGTTCGATAAGCGAGAAAAGAATAATCAACATTTTGTTTAAAAAAGTTGATAGTACCTTTTCAATTGTTGGTTCCGCTTTTTGATGGATCGAAATTCTATCCGCCAGACTATAAATATAGCGACTATAATGTCACCTCGTGCAAATTTTCGATGGGATTTAATAGAGCAGCCAGCATGAAATAAATGTAAACAAATGAACGCTTTATATTTATGAGTTACGATAAGAAAATGCTCGCAGAAGCGCGGACGCTGCTTAGATTGACGAGCATACCTCAAATCGATTTCCATGACTGGGGTTGCTATCCGAAGTTACAAGCAATCCGCAGATACCACAACCCATCTTCGTGCGGTAATTGTACCACTTCTGGACCTGAACAACAAACGCCATTTTTAGCTGTCCCTAAATGCGGAATACTGTACCACAATAGATCTGGTTACACTGTCCGCAGTGTTTTTTATGCTCCTCTCAAATGTTAAGCGCCTAGCGTTGGTGGAAATGTTCGCAATCTTTTATAATAACACCGGCACGGAGTTTTTCCCTAAAGACTAAGAACGATCGTTGAAGAATAAGAACAGGCAAACCCTTTCATGCACACGTGGACGACATAGGAAAGCATACATTTTGGATGAAACTTTAGTTTAAGGCAAAATTTAATTTCAAATAAAGAGAAACACATAACAGATAAACATATTCTACAGATGTACGTATAGGATGCTATTCATGTTACTTATATTTTGGCTGTTAATTAAAAATTATCGTTTTACTATGTTCATGTACCGCTAGTTTACAAAAAAAAAGAATAACTTAATTCAAAAGTCTGGATCGTACTTCCGGGTTTATCTTTGGCGTCGAATGTCAGAATAAATTCCCCCGTTTAGCCAGGAAAGTTTTCAAGCAAAACACACGCAACCACAGCAAATCTCCAGTGTAGTTCAACCATTATCGGGCGTAGCAGTACGGCAGTTTTTTTCTTCTCTTGATTGTTTTAGTATCTTCATTTAATACTTCTGTGATACAAGATAGTACACTTGTGATACGATTATAATTATTTTTAAAATTAACACTGAACGTTTTAACAGTTGTAAAAGCAGAAAACAGAAGAACAAAGCAGATCTAATGCAGCCCCCTGGTAAGGTAGCGGTCAGGCTCACGCTACATTACCCCTTTTTTCATTGGTCAATCACTTTGTTTTCTTTTCAGTTTTGTTTCACTTAGTTAGCTATATAACAAATAAAGTATCAAATTTATCTTATTCAAAGCGGTAGATCCTAATGCAAAAGTGGCAGTGAGCGGAGAACCAACCACTATTTAGAAATACTATTATTTTCTTTTTAACGATGATAGAAAGATTCCATGTACATTAAACTCAATGGTTCTCCACAAAGTACTAAACATAAACTAGAAGCGGCAAATAATTGTGGTTAAACTGCCCTTTTCTTACGGTTTAATAAAGCGCATGTACTTGCGATGAAGTCTATCATCAAAAACGTTCCCGTTTCAAATTTATTTCAACTCAATCGGCCAATTGATCGAGAAAACTGTGAAGAAAAGGGCATCCATCAGCGTAGAGAAATCCTCGAAGTGCGACTTCAAGAGGTGCTTGTTTTCGTCTTTTCACAAAAAATACTTACGCAATTACAACAACAACAACAACAACACTTGCTTATTATTACGTACTTCATCATTAGAAAGCGGAGAGATAACAAATTTAATTCATTTACGTTCAAATAAACACCAAAATAAGCTGGTTAGTAGATCGATCAGATGAAACTACTTAAACAAAGAACATATACACACAAACAGATACACACACACTGATAATAAAGTAGCCGGCTCGCCGAAATCCGAAGAAACACCCTACGCCAGAAGAAAAACACTAAACCAAGCGTATTCTCTCTGACTAGGTCTTATTTTCGTTTCTGTTAATTTATAATTAATAACATATGTTGAAAGTCAACAAATTACTGTACACGTTACAAAAAAAAAAAAAAAAGAATAAGCAACACATACAAACTTAGTCGGATTCAAATTACCTACCTATTATACTTTATACAAAAGAAAAGAACAATACCCACAGCTACCGATAGAACTTCTCGACTTCTCTCCGGTATACTTTAACCCTCTCCCTTCCCCCGAAAGAAAGAGGTTATTTTTTCATTTCTTGTAAATAAAAAGTAGTAGTGTTGATTAAACGTATGCATCGTTCCAATGTGTTTTCCATTTCCATCCGATCATCCCAACTTGTGTGATTTTGTGGATATTCACTCGAAATCTTTTCGTCGATTATCGTCAGATGGGTACATCGTGGAACACGATGTATTCTCATGCAAGCAATTAGCGCTCAAGGACATTATCATCTCACAGGTAACATCTCCATCGTAAGCCACTTATGTTTCAAGGTACACACATTCTTCCACTACTTCATTACCAACACAACCAACCGTTGCTGTCACGCCGCTTACCGGTGATCATGTACTTCGTTTCGGTATTACGAGCTGAACAATGCAGTAGGTTCTAAGAAACATTGACAGATTATTCTCTTCATAGAATTTCTCTTTGCATCCTTTCGGCCATGTTAAGATATTCCCAGCTATTTCCAGCACACAGATCGATGAAAGAAGCTATTTTTTTTCCGTCGATCTTGTTTTCCGTGCTGAGCACCAATGCTACCGACGCCAGGAAGGCAGCTCCCACACCTGGACCCTACACACTTAGATTTTTTTGCCGAGATGGGCACCACCGAGCAGCTCGGCATTTTATTTTGCTTGAAATTCAGCAAAAAATATGTTTGTTAGCTGAGATCTCGGCAAAATTCCCGTTTGTTAGCTGAATCTCGGCAAGTTTTTCACTGAGAACCAGCAAAATAAAAAGCCGAGCTGCTCCACGCCCATCTCGGCGAAAAAATCTAAGTGTGTACTTATCGACCCATCAAAACTCATGAACCGGAAACCAACGGCAGAGATGTTATGCCTTAGAACATCCCGGCGGCGCCGACTGGGATTGAACCCAGGCCTGCTGGGGTGAGAGGTAATCACGCTTACCACTACACCACCGGCGCCGCTGAAAAAAGAAGCTATTATCTAGCTGCAAGTACGGCAAACATGAAAAGAAACAGTTGTGTACACTCCAAAAAAATGCATACTACTTTTCACGTAACATTTCTGTTAATACCAGGTAGCCAAAAATATTTCCATTCAGCGGCCAACGTGAACAGTAAGGTAAATATAACGTGATTTCCACTTAAGTTGGAAGCGGTTATCACGTAATGTTTACGTGATTTTGAAATGATATTTACTGGAAAATACTGTTTGTCTTATTATGGTTTCCACTATAATTGGAATGGATTTGCACGTAATGTTGACATGGTTTTGAAGTGATCTCTACTGGATCTAACAAATACTGTTTTCCATTTTTTTTTTCCAAGAAAAGAATATTTAAACATTGTTAGTATTTTTTATTAATACGTCAAGTATGTCATTGAAACGTTAATACTTACCATTTCGCTTTTCCAATACTTAATTGATCATGACAATTCAGATCTCGATTCAGATGCAATATCCGTTTGCACTGTTTACTGCCGAGTCAGGCTAAATTGACCTTTGGAAAATCCCCGTAAATTGTATCTTGTTATCCAGCCCCTGGCTTCGAAATAAATTTAATTAGCAGTGTATGACGGATTTCAAATAAAGCGAAATAATATAAAAATACCTTCAACGAGTTGCGGTATGCTGAATCACTTCTTCCACTAATAAAATCGATACCGCCATATTGTTTCACTTTTTCATACATGTAAATCACGTAAACTCATTTTACGTAAGCACACCGCAATCACACAACCGCACATAGAAGTTTGATATGAAAATGTTGTCACATTCATCATCAGGTCCAGTGAACATGACCTGATATATTAATCAATTTAACTACCATCTTGTAAACATGAAAAATGAAGCATTCGAATGAGCTACGTTATTTTTCACGTACATTGGATATGTTGTAGAGTGTACATGATTATGTTGTAGAGTGTACATGATTATACGTGAAATTCCCTTAGCATCAACGAACATGAAAATCACGTAAATTTTATCAAAATTTAATTTGACATTGACGTGAGCCACGTGCAAATGATCGAAGTGGGGTGTTAAAGAGGTTACGTGATTTTTCACGTAGTATTAACGTGAAGATTTTTTAGAATGTACCCAAGTTCAAGCTAAACATTACATTACGTCCTAAGTAACATAGACAAATTCTCTTCGTAGACTTTCTCTTTCCATCCTCACGGCCGTGTTAAGACATTCCCAGCTATTTTCAGCACAAAGTTTGATGAAAGAAGCTATTATGTATCTAGTAATACGACAAACACGACAAGAAACGGTTCTGTACCCAAGTTATTAACGAAAGATTAATGAAAGTCGATGAAGAGAATCGATCAATGTTACTTAGGTCCAAAAGAATGCATTGTTCAGCTTGTATTGTCTACTTTTGTTCAGGGTTGCTTCACGTGCTATAAAAATTTGTTTTTCTGAATTATGAAATTATTAGATGATGTAACAATTTGTTGTACTTGTAGTTGTAGTAACAAGAAGGGGGTGTAAAAGTATGTGTTTGACTCATAAAATCTGTCAATTTCGCTTGCAGAGCGTCACAATCAGCGATCGTATGATTCGTGAGCGTTCACTCAGAGTGAGCGCTCATGAATCGTAAAATCGCTGATTGCGATGCACTGAAAGCAATATTGACAGGTTTTATGTTTCAAACACATACTTAACGACTTCTTCTTGTAGCTTACAAGTACTAATTATAATTATAACATCTAATGATTTCATAATTCTGAAAAACAATTTTTTATAGCAAGTGAGTGGAAGTTACCCTGCTCTTGTTCTGTTAAACATAACGTCGGACATAGTGCGCATTATAGAGCATCATTGTGCGAATACAGCGCTCTATGTCCGACACTATATTTAACTTAAAATTAACAAAAGTCAAATCGACTGTGTGTGGGATTTTACGGTCTTCAACTGTACCGATAATACGACTTATCGTGAGCTCCATTCCCGCTATCGCCTACGCCTGCTTTCATTGCTCGAGGAGTATTTGCGACAGAGTAAAGTAGATTGTGATGTGCGACCAGGTGACACTCATGGGTGACCGCGCTACCACGGGCCAGATCTTCACGATTCACCGAGTTTTGCAGAAATGTCGCGATACAACGTGGGAACACTCATCATTTGATCATCGATTTTTAATCAGCATATTTGATTTTACGAAACAATCGAAACAGTACGACACGATTGAGATTAAATATGGTAGATTATTTATTGTATCTAACATCATGACACGGAACATTGAGACAATGACGGAAACGAAAATCAGACTGCAGGTTGAAACCCAGTCGATTGGACTTGTCATTAACGCATCGAAGACGAAGTACATGAGAGGAAGAGATTCAAGAGAATGTTATAACGATTTTGTTTATTATTCAGTTCCAACCTGGATCGGGTATCGGCTCTGCTTGTTTTCTGACAAACGGCAGTTTGATCCGAGGTTTGATCGTTTGTTTTTAAAACCTACCTCAGGTTCAGATTCGCACTGACAAAAATTTCAGTTACCCCGATAATAAACAAATTCGTTATTAGTCTCCCACCATCAATGGATCATATCATTCGAGCAGTTTAAAATGACGTTTCCTACCACTCGAACTTTAACGTGGAACAATATTTTGATGTTTTTTCTTCTACAACCTCGAGAAAATATGGTCTTATTTGTGATATGCTTGAAAAATCTTGAATTTATTGTTTCATTTCCGTAAATTCGTTGGTAGAAGGTCGACTCAAAACTGCTCGACAATATGATTAATTCAAGATGTCGGCGATGCAATCAAAGTGATCAACGAGTTCGTGTATTCGGACTCATTGGTGACTGCCGATAATGACACCAGCACAGAAATTCAAAGAAGGGAATCATGCTTGCTTTGGACTCAGAAGACCGCTCCGTTCGAATAAAGTTCGCCGCGGTTCGAAGTTGACCATCTATATAAAATGCAGACTAGACCGTAAGATCTGGATTACACACCCATTTGTATTGCCGTGAACCAGCAAAATATTATTGCTGAACGACCAACAAAACATCGTGGCTCTGATTTGATAGATCATTACTGTAATATCAGTAACATTTTGCTGGATTTTTTTTTTCGGTGAAGCCGTATAATAAATGATTCTAATTGTTTACCACAGACAAACAGACATAACACATTGAATATTTTTCAATATAAAACATCGTCGCCTGTTGAGTATACTGTGATGGGTAGTACGCTGAACAGATGGCAGTAGCGTGTAGACGTCAAATGAAAAAAAATTGACTATGTGCGCCACAGGTGGTGGTACTACCAACTTAAAAACATTTTAATTGACCGTTAAATGCGTGTTCGATGAACAACTTGCGAGTGTTATGTCTGTTTGTCTGTGGTTTTACCATAACATAAATGAACAATAATCCATATGATTTGCACATTGTAATGTTCACGTTAGGGGTAGATATTCAGGAACACTTCAGCAATCAAAATAATCAATCTATTGAATGATATTTTTAATCATTTACTTAAAGTTTATTGATGAATAAGCCTAGTATGAGTACTGTAATTTTGCTACAAAGAGCTTTTTTATATCTGAAAAAATACGCGGGCATGTGAATCGAAAACATGATCGCTTCGTTTTGACAGATCACGTTGATTACGAAAGATCCAGCATTTTTTTTCAAATTGCTGATTGTTCAGTGCTTTTGCTGGAACTCGTTTATGATTTTTGGGGTGTATGCTCGTGCTGTTCTTGAACGGAAGATGTTGCGTATCATCTACGGTGGAGTGAAGATGGAATATGGAACGTGGAGATGGACCACGATTTACACCAGCTTCTGGGAGAACAACCCATCGTCATAACCTAAAACATCGGGTGACTACGGTGGGCTGGGCTCGTCGTAAGAATGTCAGACGACAACCAGGTAAAAATAGTTCATGGAAATGACCCAACTGGAACTAGACAAAACGACGTGCAAAGGCAAGGTGGATCGACCAGGTGGAAGATGACCTCCGCATACAGCATGGCTAACGACAAGCAACCTTAGATCGACTGCCATGGAGACGACTTATGTGTACAGCAAAGGATACCCAGGCCTTAAACTTACTGTTAAGGTAAGGTCACGTAAGGTCGCCATTCATCGCTTAGCCTCCCTTCAACGCTCACTGTATACTTATTCAGCCATATCATAGCCAAACGATATAGTGGTTTTCAGACTTTCGTAAAAAATCCTTATCGCAACATATTAGACCCGTATTAATTGGTCCAAAAAATCTTCAACTTTTTTCAAACTTTTCAACCACTGGGCCGATTTCAAAGATCAAAATATCGAATGAAAGATAATTAAAAATACTTTTTAGGAAAAATATAATGATATTAAAAAATTGCGATTTTGTATTGAAATACATTGATTGTATTTGGTTTTTGGTTTGTAAATAGAAGCCGCAATATGTTTTTATATTTTTCCTTGTAAATTTAGGCCTTTTTTACACAATATTTTGCGATAAGGAACAAAACTAAAAAAAAAAAATATTCTGAGAACCACTATATCGTTTTGCTATGTATTTTATTATTATTATTATATATAATTTTTCGAAAAACTTGGAATAATGGTTAATCCACAGGATTAATGATAATGAATATACAATGAGCAGTGAATGGTGACCTTACGTGATTGCCTTATTTATCTCGTCCAGCGTTGAGGAAACTATATGACCCAAATTTTAGTCTGATAACTCATAAATCACATAAAGTGTAGGAAATCAGCGATGAGTTAATTTCCCTCATGTTTTTCCAGGAAAAACTTCGCGAATATGAGAAAAGTAAAGATTGGTACTACTCCTAGACTGAGTAAAATTTTCCGGCAGATTTTTGAGGTTTTCCACAGGAAACCATGAGGCAAATTTACTCATCGCTGAGTTCCTGCACTTTTGGCGATTGTGAGTGAACTAAACTCAAATTTGGGTCGTTCTCATTCGCCGTGCAGCGGTAGTGGCAGTCGAATCTCTGTATGACACATTCTCCGGAATACGGTATCAACAAGGACCAGAAGCTTTTCGGGTCACGATTTAGATTCGTTTTGATGCGGTTTGTGTATGTACGGAAAGCAGTTCGACACTCACTACACGGCGAATGAGAACGACCCAAATTTGAGTTTAGTTCACTCATAATCGCCAAAAGTGCAGGAACTCAGCGATGAGTAAATTTGCCTCATATTTTCCCAGGTATTTCCAGGAATTTCCAGGGAAAAATTTCCGAATTTGAGAAAAGTAAAGATTGGATTCACTCAGTCTATTGGTACAACTCCGAGACTGAATAAAATTTTCGTCAATTTCCTCATTTTCCGGCAGATTTTTTAGGTTTTCCACAGGAAATCATGAGACAAATTTTACTCATCGCTGAGTTCCTGTACTTTTGGCGATTATGAGTGAACTAAACTCAAATTTGGGTCGTTCTCATTCGCCGTGTATATGACATGCTTTAAGATGTCTGAGCTTTTCTTGTGCATCACGAGGCTTAGACCGCCGCCGTAGGGAGAGCGAAGCGTTGAAACGAATGTACCTAAGGAATAACATAAATAATATGAATAAAACAGCAAAAAAGGTTATCTTCCATTTAATTCCACTTAATTAATTTTGGTATCCATGACAGATACGTATTTCGACTACAATGTGCAGTCTTCATCAGTGTCATTCCCACTAAAGAACTTATCACACACTGCACATTGTAGTCGAAATACGTATCTGTCATGGATACCAAAATTAATTAAGTGGAATTAAATGGAAGATAACCTTTTTTGCTGTTTTATTTAGCATTCCGCTAACAACCCAATTTCATTACTTCATTATGATGGCTACCAAGCCTTTGGGGACTTTCCTTATTAGAGAGTTGTATAGATTTTTCTCCTTTAGCTTACTTAAATCTTTGGTTTTTATTAGTTAGGTAGGTTCCGATTCAACACATTGTAGTTTCATTTTTATACCTATGATCTTGACTTTTTTACCTAGGGGATGAGTACTTAAGGGGGTATTCCCGATCTTTTTTTTCAAAAAATCAAATTTTTTTTTTTCACGTTTTTTTGTACTTTAGACTATATACTTTCATCCCCCCAAGCCGTTTTCCGATCAGCGAATTCGGTGTCCAGGCATAGCTGACTAATGGTAAGAACCCCCAAATGGTTTTAACTAAAGTCAAAACTTTAAACGCGTTTTTCTCGAAACCACATTTTTTTATCGGGCGAAGATTTTTCTCAGAAACTATAAGATATATTGACTTGAATCTTTGCGCATTTTGTTCCTTATTAAATTCTTTGGAGCTTCTCCCACTTTCAGCCAAAAATATTAACATTTAACATTGTTTGAAGCACCTTAAAGTTGCAAAAAAGCGGGCTAAAAATCGCCTGTTTTTTCATATGGCCGCCATTTTGTTAATTTGCAAGATTTTTTGCTGCAAACGGGAGAAGCTCCAGAGAATCTTATGCAGATTATTAATTTCATCACGAAATCTGTTTCAGATAAGCCGTTCCAGAGAAAAGTCTTCGCCCGTCCAGGCGTTTGCGGCGAACAGGGGTCTGTTTGACGCCATTTTGTGACGTCAATAATGTCTTTTTTATGTCGAAAAAAATTTATTTGTAAACTTTAATGTTCAATAAACAAGAATCCCAAAGAGTTAGGCGCATTACTATTCATTTTCCTTGAAAAAAAAATTAATTGAAAAACAGGCCGAAAAAAGGCAAAAGATTGGGAATACCCCCTTAAGGGGATTAGATTTTGATAAGTTCTTTAGTGGGAATGACACTGATGAAGACTGCACATTGTAGTCGAAATACGTATCTGTCATGGATACCAAAATTAATTAAGTGGAATTAAATGGAAGATAACCTTTTTTGCTGTTTTATTTAGCATTCCGCTAACAACCCAATTTCATTACTTCATAAATAATATGAATTTCCATTATTGATATAATTCCTTACGTTCGATTCAACGCTTTTTCGCTTGTTACTATGGCTGCGACTTTAGTTCGAAAGTGACGTTTCCGAGCCTTGCGGACAATGTTACGAAGATGACACAACTCCGGTGTCCACGAAGAATGCTGCCGGTTGACTCTGTACCAAAAACCTCGTTGCAATCAACAGCCGAAAGTGAACTGGATCAGGATCATCACAGGCATCAGCAGAATTTGCTGAGAACTTTCGCCGAATTTAATGCGGTGAACAGACGGCTTGTGGTGAGCGTCAAGTTTTAAAAGAGCGGATGGGGCCTCGATGAGCTCGACACGGTAATGAGGTAGAGCATATTGAAGGTCCTCTTGAGGACTCCTAGACTAATGTTAAAGTAGCTATCAACAGTTCAGCAGAAGAATCGACGAAACGACTGATTTGACGACGAGATGAATGCAGATCGATACCGAAACGCAGACAGCCTAAAGAAGTTAGAGTGCGCAGAAACAGAACAGGTGAATAATTTGCAAAAGACGCAGAAGCTATATTGTCGGTACCGTTGAAAACCGGAAAACCCCACCCGTGACAATCGACTTTACTCTTGTTCTAGGGAAGAGACTGGAGACCCCCAGGGCTCTGTTCTCGCAGTCACACTGTTCCTAGTGTCTATGAACGGAGTCTTTGGGGACCTTCCCAAAGATATATACATCTTTGTTTATGCTGACGACATCGTCCTCGTTGTTGTCGGGCATAGACCAGTTTCACTTCGGAAAAAGCTTCAAGCAGCTGTCAATGCCGTTAACAGATGGGCCAAATCGGTAGGTTTTGAGTTGTCACCGAGCAAGAGTAACTTTACACACATCTGTAACGGTCGACACCGGGCGGAGTCAAACCCTATCAAAATCGAAGGCAACACAGTGCCTTACAAGACCTGCTGTCGCATTCTCGGCGTCTATCTAGACCGCCACCTCAACTTCCAAAAACATTTTAACACGGTCCGAGAAGATTGTCAATCAAGAATACGCCTATTACGCTTGATAACGAACCGGCGGAATCACAAAAACCGCGATACTGCGCTCCGAGTTTCCACGGCCATCGTAACCAGCAGACTGTTATACGGTATAGAGCTCACCTGCCGATCTTCAGACGAGATGATGCAGAAACTAGGACCAACCTACAATCGCTGCATAAGAATAGTCTCTGGTTTGCTACCATCCACGCCGGCGTCGTCAGCGTGTGTCGAAGCTGGAGTGTTACCTTTCCATTACATCATGGCCATAACCACCTGCTCGAGAGCTTTGAGCTTCATGGAAAAGACATACGGAGATGAGGAGGGAGTGTTCCTCCTAAGGGAGGCTAACAAACTCCTTCAGAAACTGGCTCATCAGGAACTCCCACCGGTAGCTGAATTAGACCGGATCGGAGGCCAAGGACGGGACTCTTCCAAACCGAAGGTCAACTGGTCCTTTCAATGTTCTTATAAAGTCGGAGAAAGTAAGGCCGGAGTTATAAGTACTTTCAATCGTATGAAAGCGACGACGTTAGTTGGATATGATTTAATATACACCGATCGTTCCAAGGCCAATGGCAGAGTAGGTGTTGGTGTGTCAGGAAGAGATCTTGTGATACACCAGCGGCTACCAAACATGTGCTCAGTCTTCTCGGCTGAGGCCATAGCTATTCATCAAGCAGCGACCAATGCAAAGGCAACTTATACTGCCATATTATCAGACTCCGCGAGTGTCCTTAAAGCCCTTGAAACGGACCGTATACGTCACCCATGGGTACAAATGATCCGGGCGACAGTGAAACCTAACATTCTTTTCGTTTGGATTCCCGGACACTGCGGCATCCCGGGCAATGAAAGCGCAGATAAGCTTGCGGCCTTAGGTCGAGATTCGCAGCTACTCACCACACAGGTACCCTTTCAAGATGCCAAAACCTGGGTTAAAAACATAATTTCGGTAGCTTGGGCAGTAGCATGGCAACAAGAGAGAGACCTTTTTCTTCGTAAGGTTAAAGGTGAGACTACCAAATGGAATGACCAAAATAATAGAAAAGATCAACGAATCCTATCTAGGCTGCGAACCGGCCACACACGAATTAGTCACTTCCAGTCGGGACGATACGATCAAAGCCTATGCGATTTTTGTGGGATTCGGCAGTCTGTCGAACACACTGTTGCTGTTTGCCCTCAATATCAAGATTCGAGAAGAATATACGGACTAGAAAATGGTATAAGAGATATTCTTGCTAACGACCCTTCAACAGAAACAGCTTTGCTCTGTTTCCTTAAAGACACAAAACTGTACGAACGAATTTAGCTGACATCAACCACGGGAACTTCTAAACAACAACAAAGTGCGCCACTACAGGACTACGATTAAGGTTTCTTGATTAACAACCTCACTGACTTGATGAACAACGCAACTAAACCTGACATTTCAATTTATGGAACTTTAAAAAATTATTGTTATGTAAACTTATGTTTATGCTTTGCCAAGGGGGCCTCCTTCGATGCTTCTTCTGTTAAATAAAGAGACGAACCAGTCTAAGGCTGAAAGTCTCTATAATAAAGACAAAAAAAAAATACTCTTGTTCTGTACGTTAAACATAGTGTCGGAGATAGTGCGCTGTATTCGCACAATGATGCGGTGTAACGCGCACTATGTCCGACGTTTGGGGTTTCCCGGTGTCCAACTTGACCGATAATACAAGAAACTCAACGCCGCAATCCCACAAAGGATTGACAAATATCTTGACAGATGAACGTCAGGTGATCGATTGACTACTCTTCTGCATCTGATAGTTAGGATCTGGGATACAGAACAGCTACCGGAGGAATGGAATGAGAGAGTTTCAATATATCACAGACAAACAGGCGTAATTCTTTGAATAAGTTTTTCTTGAAAACATCCAACGATGATCCAGAATAAAGTGTTACGTCTGATTGTCTGTGAATATACACACACGGGGACAAGTTAGAATGGGACTGCTTTCTAGGATAATCTCTTGTCGTATGTCGCTACTACTGTGTTACCTGTCTCATATCAAATATACGTTGTATCCGGGGGTCCTCGTCTAATTCTATGATCATTATGGTACTACAGTGATGGAAAAGTTCGCGAAAACTCACTATGACTCGCGAACTTTTCCCTTGGTGAACTTCGTGAAATATCGCGAACTTTTCCAGCACTGGGTACATTAAATTAGACAAGGTATACGATCCCGCGGATACAACGCGTATTTGTTAGGAGTTAAGGTAACACAGTTGCAAGCAGATTGGTGCTACGACATATCATCAAAAAATATCGTAAATATCAAGTCCCATAGCACCAACTACTCATCGGTTTCAAAGGCGCCTACGATACTATTGACCGTGGAAAGCTATGGAAGATTATGGATGAGAACAGTTTTCCCGGGAAACTGACCAGACTGCTCAAGACTTAGATAGGATAGATGGTGTACAGTACTCTGTGAATATGTTGGGTGCATTATCGAACTCGTTTGAAACACGCAAAGGACTTCGACAATGAGAAGATCTTTCCTACCTCCTGTTCGATCTTTAATAAACCCAGTCAGTTAATTTGCTTCGCCTACGACGTGAATATAGTCGGAGGAACATGCAAGGCGTTGGCAGAGCATACGATAAAATCTACTAGTTTTAATGTTTTATTATAGGTGGATGTCATCATTTTATCGAAGAATCATTTAAGCATGTCGTAGAGGAAAAACAAAATCTTGAGATAGTTTTATCAGCTGAAAAAAATGTTTTTGTAAGTGTAAATCACTAAAAATAAATAAATACGTCTAAAAATCTTTAATAATAAAGCTTGTTATTGTAAATATACAATTATTGGGTTGTTCGATACATTCATTTAAACAGGATGGTCAGCATTATTTTGGCAGAAGCAAAATCACGTTTACTGGGTTTGTCAGTTATTTTTTGTTAAACGATTAACTAAACAGTATTTTGGATGGAAATTCATGATTGCGGATTGTTCGGTAAAAGGATTTGTCACTGAACAGATAACTGGGCGGTCCGCAGTTCAAAACCTCAGCAAAATTTTACTGACTTCGGTAATCCAAAGTTAGTGTGTTAGTTACACATACACAGTAGAGTGATGCAAAATTTGAAATTTTCGCTCCACAATACTTAAACGATTCCAAATCGGATCCTGACTAACCTCTCAAAATTTGAACCCATTTGGTGAGAAACAGAGATGGCACAAACCATTTGAAGTTTGTATGGGAATTACCATGGTAAAACCAAGATTTTTGTTCATGTTTATCTAATAATTCACCTACTTTAAAAAAATTCAACTGTACTTGTAGACTAAAGCTAAAGCTGAAGACCACTTTTTGATTAAATGCAAGGATCTAAAGTTATCAATGGTTCAATGCGCTGATGTCCTAAGATCATGCTCAATCAACTGCTCAGCAGGCAACATTGGTGTTTCTGGGGCGTTGAATAGGACACAACAATCATGGCTACTATGTCAAACTGCACAATACAGTGTTGCTTACAGAGCAGCTGCTTGATCATGTCATAAGTTTACCAATCTCTTAAATAATTAATAACTTTTTCCTGTCTCGTTTTACTTAGAAACGATCTTAAGCAAAGTTGTAGCTGTGAAAATTTTCTATAAGAATGGCTATCGAACTGTTCCGCAGCTCAATATGAAAAAAGACTAGAAGTCAATGAACAAAAAGTTGGGATTTCCCATAGTAATTTACATGTAAACTACAAATGGCTTGTGCGAAGTCTGTTTCTAACCAAATAAGTTGTAACTTTGGGAGGCTAATCAGGACCCGATTTGAAACCATTTAAGCACTGTGGAGCGAAAAAGTCAAATTTTGCATAAGTCCTGAAAATTATAGAAATACCTACATACCTATTTTTATCTATAGTTATCCATCGATTCCAATAGAAACGCGTTTATGGGTAATACAGCAGTTTGCATCTGAAACTGTGCAGGACAGGCAGGTAAGGTAGGATGATTTGGTAATAATGAAGCACGAGGCAGTATGATTCCAAGCATGACACTCAAAACACTGACATGCACATTACAGACCCTCAAGATCAAGTGTTTCTGTACATTTCCATTTTGTGCGTGATTCAACAAGCGAATTAACTATACGCTTCATCTTCATAAGCAGATAAGTTTACAATTAACAATACTATACTACAGCAGCTGATGCTACGGCTATACTGACAACGGTACTTCATTTCAATTGCAGGAAAACCGAAAACAGAAGACGACATGTCCGGTTCTGCGTGGCTATTGCAGCTTCGGTTGAAACACGAAAAGTTGCAAGCCCGAAAGAAGATGCTTCAGACCAAGAGCTAAGCTTAGTAACTTTAGAAAGGGTATCTCAGAGTTGCATTAAAGTCTGTATGAATCATAGGAATTTCGAAGTAACAAAATAAAGATAGGAAACTGCTTTTTCATACACTATACCTTACAAACGTTTACTTTTTCACGCCTTCCTCCGTTTTAGTCGGTGTTGTTGGGGTATCCGAACTGCTACTCTTCGTGCTACTGGTTACAATGTTCTCCAGTGCGATATTGGAGGTTCCAAACTTTTCATGATGATTCGCCAACAACAGATCGGCTTCCTCCGTGCTCTGCATTTTCATACTTTCGTTTATCGCCTCGTCTCGATTGACTCTCCACTTGTACTGCCAAAAGCGAACCTCTTCCATAGTGGTTCCAGTTGATTTGAGTATAGCCAACGATGCTAATCCAGCAGCACTTCCCAAGGCCATACCCACCAGTCCACCGCTGGTCATCCCTTTCGGGCCCATGTTGAATTTGTACATTGCACCGGTAACTCCTCCCGCCACTAGGTACTCGTAGATGGAAGACTTTCCACGGTAAACCGATATCACAGTTTGTAGTCCACTGTCGGATTGAAGAAATTATAGCATTCATTGCACATGATTTGCAGAAGCAAATGTATAGGTACTCACATATAGCTTGTAGTGAACAACGCTAATCTCCATCCCCATTTGAATGCTCCCTTGGCAAAATTGATCGTCACTTGGTCCTGAAGTTGTCGCTGTATTGGACGAAAAAACTTGGTTAATTCAATCAGTACAAGCTTGAGCAATGTATAGTTAACCTTTGCTTCAAAGCTGGATTTGAAGGCCGTGGCCTGATTCCGTTCCATAAAGTTCATGTAAGCCACTCGCGAATTAATAAACCCACCGTAGCACGCTCCCACCAGGAAGCCCAGAAAGCCTGCCTGGTAGATGGAATTCACCTCACTGGACACTCGACCAAATTCGCTGTTGAAGAATTACTATAAATAATCGTTCTATATCCGAACCACCCAACAGTAGTTGTTCTTATACTCACTCGATACTGAACATAAGATACAGTCGTTCCTTGCCAGTTTGCTGATCGCCGGGCGCATCGGCGAGCATTTTCTGCATCGGTGCATGTTCGATGCGGTCGTTTTCGTTGGTGTTGAAAGGGAATAGCCCGGCTGAGAGGACTGCCGTTCCTGGGGTTGCAAATTTCACTATTTGTCGGAACATTTTACTGCTTTGAACAGCTAAACGTGATGATAAAAGCTAACAGTTATACAGAATTACGCTGCGTTGATTTCATAATCTTTATTTTGTTTTTCAGTGAGTAGGAGAAGGGGTACTGTCAAAAAATATGTAAGCACAGCTGCTCATGTTCCGAAGGAGAAGGTCAACTGGCAACACTTCTTTACATAATGTGAGCACTCGTATGAAAAGTGTTCAATTGATGTAAACAAACGATGAGATCTACAAATCAGGGGAAACATGTCAGAAGGGTCTAACTCGAAACGTAAACAATGACTTGGATCGTTGGTTTCTTACGAATGACTACATACCCACTCAAACTAACTAAATCATCTGACAGAGAAATGTTTGTTCCATGAGCTAGTGTAATTAGATTCCGTGGGTGTGTGGTCATTCAAGAGAAATCGACGATCAAAGTCATTGTTTACGTTTCGAGTTATACCCTTCTGACATGTTTCTTTAGAAATTAACATTGAGTTGAATCCCAATTGCATTGTTTAGAGCATCTCCACCGCTGGGGGGTGCTAAACGGGGTTTAATACCCACGTCTCCCACCGTGAGGTGCTAAATGGGTGTTCAAAATGAAAACTTAACTGTGAACGCACTCCCGGGTAGTAGCCGGTCTTCTAATTTGAAGACCGAGTTGCAACCCGGGATGGGTTACTATTTTCTTTGACAACAGAACAAAAAAAAACGTGCCGAAGTGTTTTGTTTTGCTTTTGTTGTGAAATGGTTGGAGGAGGGAAAGTAATAACAGTCGCTTCCAGGAAAAGGAAGGCTGGCAATTGTGCACGGTCCATACAAATTTTAAAAATTTTGTATGGAAAATTGTCTACGCAGGGGAAGGGGGGGGGGGGGGTCAAGAATCCCACAAAAACTGTCTACGTAGTTAATGAACAGCCCCTTAATGGCTCAAGGGGGTTTCCCATCTTTGAAAATATAACAATAGGAAATAATTAATTCTTTGGATATACGATAAAGAAGGGAATATTCCCTTCTTTTAATATATAAAAGGGAAAATAATCAATTCGTTAAATATATGATAAAGAAGGGAATATTCCCTTCTTTGAAAATATAACAAAAGGAAATAATTAATTATTGGATGAACGATAAAGAAGGGAATATTCCTTTCTAATTTAAGAAAATAATTTATTCTTTGGATGTATGATAAAGAAGGGAAGGGAATATTCCCTTCTTTTAATATATATGGAAAATATGTAATCAATAGCTTTTGGCAAGGGATTCGGGGTAATGACCATTTGGGATAATAACGTGTGGAATAATGTTATAAATTTGTAATCGCTAGTTCAACGTTCCATGCACCGATTTTTCAATCCATAACGAGAAATTCTTCAACTCAGATCTAGACTCAGGTCGAACAATTCTTTGATAAGGTTTAACAGTTTCCGACTGGTATTGGATATTGAATTGGATTGCATATTAGACCCTTTGACTTTTTAAATGGTGAACGAAGTGCTCGAAAACTTGAAGGTTGTCATTTTCTAAAGAGCTTTAAAATGGTTTGGAATTGATAAATACATAGTTCCATAAAAGTAAACGTAGTGTATCATCAATTTAGTAAAGTGAAACTAATCAGAGAGTTTAATCACAGACAACAGACATAAAACTTTGAAAAAGTTTTTCTTGAAAACATAGTATCTCAAAACATAGGACCTCAGTAACGACATCTCTCGGGCTTCTCGCGTAAAACAAGCTTGCTTGCTTGCAAGCTTCAAAATTCCAATAAAAAATTATCATTTAATAATATAAATATATATAAATATATATAAATTCCAAAACGAAATTTCCTTCTAAAAATGTACCCTTCTTTTGACCCCTTGCTGTTCTTTCATTTGTCTTAATTTCGGGGTAATGGCCATTCGGGGTAGTAGGGCATTCGGGGTAATGGCCATTCGGGGTAGTAGGACATTCGGGGTAGTGGCATTCGGGGTAATGGCGCTCGGGGTTATGGCGTTCGGGGTAGTGACATTCGGGGTAGTGTCACAGAATCGTTATAACATGTTATAGCGCTTGGTGGTTTCTGTGTTGCAATTATTTGACAACCGTTATAACATGTTATAACTGCTCACCCGCATAAACGCGAACCATAAATTGACATTACCTAAAATGGTTAAAAATTGTTTATAATCCCTGCTAAACTTTAACTGAAATGGTTATGGAACTTTACATGAACGTTTAATGATAAAGTTTCAACCTTATGTATTATGTTTTTTTGGAACTGGACCTTACAAATACACAGAACCATTTCCATTCCAAATTCTTGTTTTCTCCATACATTTTCATTCATACGACTCCGCCCCATCGAGAAGTACTGGGCGATTATGAAGCAGCACCTTCTTAAACGACCTAAGGTAGTGAAGACAGTCGAGGAACTGAAGAAAGTATGGGTTTACATGCAAAAAACGGTTGATTCACAGGTTGTGCAGAATCTTATGGCCGGGGTTAAGGCCAAGGTGTGGGCATTTGCGTACGGACTGTAAATAAAATACGAGTAAAATGGTAAAATGAAGTTTAATAGTTATTTCTCAATCCCTGAAAATTTGATGGCAATCGGATGAAAACTCGAATTTTACGAATCAATTTTGTGTGTGGCAATTTCATCGTGGACACCCTTTATAACATGTTAAAGCGCTATCTTGATGGTGGTTTCTGTGTTGCAATTATTTGACAACAGTTATAACAGTTATAACTGCTCAATCTGGACAGCGCTTTAGTGAATGTGTTTACCGAGGTATTTCAATGGTTCTATGCCGTGGGAACTCAAACACCGAGTTAATTTAAATAACACTGTCCTTATTACAACGCGTAATACCCTGTTCACATTACAGCGTATATCACGTAATATAGACTGTCTTGCAATGAGCAGGCTGATATAGGCTGTAATGTGAACGGGGTAATACATCTAGTATTCACTGGAAATCCTATGTATGAATGCTTTGCAATGAGCACCTATATTACGTGATATAGGCTGTAAGGTGAACGGGGTATAAGAATACACTATCGCCCGAATGATTTTTCTTCAACCGCACTCTATCAAAACACAACTGGAAGTGCGTTTACCTCAATACCCCACACAGAAAAAAAAAGTTGTTGAGTATTACATCCAAACTGTTGCAACCGTTTCAAATGTTACGCGAGTATTATTCATGTGTTCATTTTTAGTAAACAGAACCCCGCTGTTGTGTCACTTTTTGTAGGGAGAGTGAACTCAAATCCATCCGTGCACTCGTCTATCAGGCATAACATTTGATAACGACACAAAAGCATTTGTAAACAAACTTTCTAAGGCCTTTTACACGCGAACTAAAGTACGCCCACGCAAACCAATACCACTTTCGGAAAGGTAATAGTTGCCCCTATCCGATGATGTTGTTGGTTTGCGTAGGCGTACTTTGGTTCGCGTGTAAAGGGCCTTAGAAAGTTTGTTTACAAACGCTTTTGTGCCGTTATCAAATGTTATGCCTGATATTGTATCTGCTTTTTGCTATTACATCATACATCAGCTTGAATTACTTTGATCGATATTACATTTTTTTTTTGCTGTGTAAAGAATCAATTTTTCCCCAAAAAAGGGTAAAATTGTACTTATTAATGGGCACTTTCAAGTTACAGTGCAAGCTTCATGCTCCATATGAATGTGCGATTTCGATTTTATCGCATCCCTGCCGACTCCTGACAGCGGCCGGCGATTTGGACCAATCACCAGTCGCCAAATCGCCTTCGCGTTGGTGTGCGTACAATGGAACCGTGTACCCGTAAATCGCGTACCCTTATTTCATCGAGAGAAGCCTCATTCGAGCTCGTAGTCTTCGCCTAGAATCGGTCATCGAAGGAAGTGAAGTTGGTTTGGAAACGTAACCGCGAGTGTTCGGAAGAAGAAAAGTTTTGGGGAGTGAACCATTCGGAATTTATCCGGTGATTTGGGATAGTTCAGAAATCAACACGAAAGTGTTGCATACGGAAGGCGCAATGAAGTATCTACTACTTCTGATAGTGGGAGTTTTCCTGTTTGCAGGTGAGTGCCGAAGTCAAAGCAGGGAAAAAATGGTAACGGGACTGAGTTTCGGTGGCGTCTTCTTGTTCTTTCATCTTTGACTCGTAGAATATTCCCGAATAAAATGCTGACTACGTGGTACAGAAAGATATAGTGGTTCTTGTATTGTTGGAAGTGGGGAATTGAATTTGCAATTATCGAAATTTTAAGGATTTTATAAACTGGTTGAATTGATACATTTTACAATTTTCGGCATATGGAGTATTTCGATGAGATAATTCAAACGCTACCTCTTAATAGAGTGAACAATAAAGGCCAAAAAGTAATCTTGCTTCAATATGCACTGACATTCGTTCTGTACATCAGCAGATTGTACCATAATCTCTGCTGTTGAACTTGATTCAATGGGATAAAGCCACGTCAGTGATGCAAGCTTTGACTCTTTCAACACTTTGTCTTGATCAGCCATGGTGCCAAGTTGTATTTGGTATTTGTGTATTAATTATAAAATGTAGGTGATTTCTATTAAAGATTCTATTATATTGCGTTCTTGACTAAAGAACATTACAAAACGTGGTCAACTGTTGAACGATTAGGCAGGTTATTTACAACAGGCACGTTGGGATATCCCTGGGCCGGGGATTCCCCTTGTGAAACAGTTGATAAGCATAATCCACGCATGTAGGAAATCACTTGAATAGTGCAAGAATGGCGTTCTGTCTGGAGGAATGGATGTAAAACTGAATTAATGAGCTGATACCTACTACTATCAAATAACCCTGTTGATCTTTGGGTAAACAGGTTTTCCTGTAGGTGTGTTTCATCTTACCAACTCAAGGGTGGATCCTCCCAATCCTAAATCAGTATCAAAAAACTACTCCATGGTTAAGTTTGAGTTTTAGGAAACATTATTCTTAACTATTTGAATGATGTTATTAATTAATCATATTGTCGAGTAGTTTTGAGACGACCTTGCAAAAATAAAGCTCTATTTGATCAGCGTGCTAGAAGAATATTGTTCCACGGCAAAGTTTGAGTGGTAGGAAACATAATTTTGATTAATGGATCACATCGTTTGAGCAGTTTAAAATGACATTTCCTACCATTCAAACTTTGCCATGGAATAGTATTTTGAAACATGTTTCTTCAAGAACCTCGAGAAAATAGGGTCTTATTTATGCTAAGCTAGAAAAATCTGGAATTTATTACTTCATTTTCTTAAGATCACTGGTAGAAGGTTGTCTCAAAACTGCTCGACAAAATCTTCTGCTTTCCTTTATTTAACGTCGGTCTCTGTTCCGCAATCTAGTGCCAATCACCGACGGACATCGATTGCAATCGATTGAAGGCAATCGAATGTGCAGGAAGGCAGCTTCCTGCGTAGGATATCGTACTTATTCAACACAACATGGGCCGGGACCAACGGCTTTACTTCCCTTCCGAAGAAAGACGTGACCAGAGATTTTTTATGCCTCAGAAAAATCCCACCGACCTCGGCTGGGATTGAACCCAGACCCACTGGTGGTGAGAAAGCAGTCACGCTTACCACCAGGCATGGAAAATCATTTACATTCATTTGCCTCTAACTTTTTTTCATCAACAGCATTCCGCAAAATGATTAGAGCTTTAGTAGGTTTTGTTATTAGCTACAACTTTTGCCCACAACTTAAATATGTATCTCTTATGCATCACGAATAAGAGCGGACAGAACTCGTTACTGTTTTTCAGTGAATGTAAAATACATTTACTGATAAATAGTAGAAGATTCTGTTTGCTCTGGTTCGTCATGCATAAGAGATACGGATTTGAGTTCTTAACAAAAGTTAATAACATACCTACAAAAGCTCCATACATCATTTTGCGGAATTCTGTTGATGAAAAAAGTTAGGGGCAAATGAATGTAAATGAATGCATGAAATGAATGTAATGTAGGTCTGAATAAATAACGTCCGTTTGAACCCAATCCGACATGCTTTCGGTTTTATATGATGTGAGACACAGCAGATTGGTGGTTGTAGAGCTGCAGACAGTAAACCCATGTTGATTAGCACTCAAATACTGCTTGCAATGGAACAGATGGAAATATGCCACTGGAGAGAGACATTCGGAACAGGCGAAGAAGCGGAATTAACAAGCTAGCAATATGTCTATTCAAAAATACAGATGGCACTCCATCAGGTCCAGTATTGAAGGATGACTTGAGCAGAGTTGTGCCCTTAGAAATCATCTCAGCATTAATATCAATTGAACCCAGCGTTTGATAATTTACTGGAACGTTCCTGGCAGCCAGGTTAATATGGTCGTCAGTTAGTATCTCTTTAGTGAATACACTGGCAAACTTTTCGGAAAAAAGGTGGCTTATATCATGAACGGTGGCAGCAACATCTCCGTTGAATTCTATAGACGATGGGAGGCCGGATCCCCTGCGTTGCTCGTTCACGTTTGCGCTCGATCCCTCGTTGGAAACTTGAAAAGCATTCATGACTGACTCGCTGGTACATGTTTTTTATTTATTTTTTTTTTTTAATTATAGTCACTTTAACGCAAGCTGGTACATGTGATTCAGCCTCACATCAGGCATAACATTTGATGATGTTTACAAATGCTTTTGTGCCGTTATCAAATGTTATGCCTGACATAATGTAGTTTCAGAGGAAGTGTGCGATACTTCGTAAATCTTCTCAATGCTGCTCTCTTGATTAACTTCAACCTACGTAGCTCTCTCGTCTGCCAGGGAGGGTGAGACACTTTGTGGTGAGTTCTTTTCGGGACGTGTCTGTCAATGACATATGCCAAGACATGTGAAAAGGTTTGCGCTGCAGCCTCAACGTCATCTGGATCAAGGATGTTCTCCCATACCATGCTAGACAATACATCTATGATGCTACGGTGGTCAGCTTTACGGAAGTCATAAGAAACCGTAGTAGGATAATCGTCGAAACTGGCTTAGTTAGCTTAGGAACTAGCTTAGTTAGTGCACAAGGAGCCGAGGAAATTAATGGAGCCCTGTCCTGTGTGCTCACGAAGCAAAAGTCTAAACTACGATCATTTTCGTTAACTGCAACGTTAATTTGAGAAAGCGTGCGCTGTAGTTGTCGAGAAGGTTAATAGCTCCGGTGTGAAATGTAGTGCTATCATGATCTGGGTACAGGAATCCGCTATGAGATGGACTCCACGAAACGCCTGGCAGATTGAAGTCACCAAAAATGAATATCTCATCAACTGAAGGGGCACTTTCGATAATGTGAAAAGTGACCGACAGTGAGTATCGATGAGTTCATTGTCCCGGACTCGATCAGGTGGAATGTATAGAGCGCATAGAAATAGTTGTCCAAACCTGCTCCCCATAGTTCCATGAATCGTTCTCGATGGTTTTTGCCTCCAACCCGCCACGGACAGCTACAAGAACACCTCCACGAATAGATTTACGGCTGTTGTTAGGATTCCGATCGCAACGAAAGACCTCGTAGTCAGGACCGAAGACTTGACTGGAACGCGTTCGATAATCAAGCCACGTTTCGCACAGGACAATTACATCGTAGCAACAATCCGATACAGCTACTGTGTTGTACCCCGAATACAACGTATGACTCGTCTAATTTTGCATAGCATTTGCATCAGAATCCATTCCACCGGCGTTTTGGATTTCCGGATAAACTGACGCGATTGGTCAAGGCGACGATGGATCGAGTGACGTGCGTTGTTCGAGTATCGGGGACACTCTCGAGTCCCTTTGAATCTCGAAGGGGGTTACGGCAGGGTGATGGACTTTCGTGTCTGCTGTTCAACATCGCGTTAGAAGGTGTGATCAGAAGAGCTGGGATAGACACGAGTGGCACGATATTCAGGAAGTCCATCCAGCTCCTTGGTTTCGCCGATGACATTGACATTATGGCACGGAACTTTGAGATGATGGCGGAAACGTACATCAGACTGAAGGCTGAAGCTAGACGGATTGGACTTGCCATCAACGCATCAAAGACAAAATACATGAAAGGAAGACGTTCTAGAGAAGACAATGTTAGCCTCCCATCCCGAGTTCAGATTGACGGTGACGAAATCGAGGTGGTCGATGAGTTCGTGTATTTGGGCTCACTGGTGACCGCCGAAAATGATACCAGCAGAGAAATTCAAAGACGCATTATGGCAGGGAATCGTGCCTACTTTGGACTCCGGAGGACGCTCCGGTCGAATAAAATTCGCCACCGCACGAAGTTGACTGTCTACAAGACGCTGATTATACCGGTGGTCCTCTACGGCCACGAGACCTGGACTATGCTCGTGGAGGACCAACGCGCCCTTGGTGTTTTCGAACGGAAGGTGTTGCGTACCATCTACGGTGGAGTGCAGATGGATGACGGAACGTGGAGGAGGTGAATGAACCACGAATTGCACCAGCTGCTGAGAGAACCATCCATCGTTCACATTGCAAAAATTGGGTGACTACGGTGGGCTGGGCACGTCGTAAGAATGCCGCACGACGACCCAATGAAAATGGTTCCAGAAAGCGACCCAACAGGAACAAGAAGAAGAGGCGCGCAGCGGGCAAGGTGGATCGACCAAGTAGAAGGCGACCTGCGGACCCTTCGCAGACTACGAGGCTGGCGAACTGTGGCCATGGATCGAGTAGAGTGGAGACGACTTCTTCGGACAGCAGAGGACAACAAGGCCTTAGCCTGATTGGTAAGGTAAAGGCGTTTTGGTAGAAGATCACGACGTCCTGCTTGCGGTAAGGAATCGAATGACTGCTCTACCTGGAAATCACAGATACATCAGGCAATAACTGACCATCATCAAGTCTCATGGATACTCGCCATAGTGAGTGGGTTGGAAGATCCCCTCTCCACATCCGACAGCAGGTCCGGATCGACTATAATGAACGAAGGCTGCTGATAGCAGGACTGAGACGGAGGGATTGGGGGCTTCCATTGGGCTTTCTACGGCGCGTTCCGGGTTCCCAGGATTGGGAGTTACAGAATCATCATCACAATGACTAACATAGTCCGAATTGCTGAAAATTTGATCGGCATCAGGCAGCGAATAGTCAATATATTGATTGTACTTGCCTGTAGAGACAAGGTGGAAGACTCCTGATTCATATCCAGCCACAGATCCAGGACGACTATGCTGAACGCTGGCAGGAATCGGCAGGACTGGGTTGGAGGAACCAGGAACTTCCAAAGAGCGGTCTATTGTGCGTCCCGGAGATGAATTAGGATTGTTCGAACAGTAAAGCGGATGTTGTGCATGAGCAGTATCAGAAGTGCTTCTCAACTGGAAATAGCCGGCAGATGTTTTAGGCGTTGCACTGGAACACGGAAGCTGATCAGGAAAATTACTGTAACTAATGTATGCATACTTGCCTGAAAACGATGGTTGGGAGACCCCACCACCGAACTCGACCGCAGGTCCAGAACGACGCTGATGGCGGGAAACAGCTAGCGCGACTGGATCGAGTGGACTGGATAATTCATAAGTGCATTTAGCTTCCAGTAACAATATTTTTTTTAAGTTTAGGAACTTGGATATTTTTTTACAGATTTAAATTTTAGAAAATCGTGGACAAACTTGGAGACATTTTCCAGAATCTGGATCAAGATAAATATTCAATATTTTGTACATTGAACCAGTGGCGTCCCGTAACCTCAATTTTTACCTGTGCATCAACTTTCAAAACCAGATTTAATGCCATATTCATACTCAAATCTTGAAAAATCACTTAATCTTCTAGTTTACTCGATATCTATCCATGGCAAGCAATATTTTGATAATTGTTTAGGTTTTGGGTGAGGTGGATTTCATGACTTCAGAATCCTAAATGGTATAGCTACGCAATTCTCAGACAAGGGAACTTAAAAGAGAATCGTGATTTCGCGAGAATTTTGGAATGAAATAAAAAAGTTTTCTGATGAAAGTTTCTAAAGCGTGCTGCAGAAATTTTCAAGCTAATATCAGAATAATCTGAAGGCATCTTAGGATGGTTGCAAGGGAATTGCGAGGTGCGAATATTCGTAAGATGTGTTTTTTTTTAGAGTATTATTATCGCGACAATTCTGACATTGACAAATTTCTAAAGTACTGTACACATAAATAAATCAAAATCGAGATTTTAATTTTTTAATTGATTCAGGGAAAATATGCGGATGAAAAGTTAAAAAAATACGTTTAAATCGAAGAAATCGACTGGGAACTTTGCCAGAATCTTAAATACAGATACAGTAGCGCTGCAGTTGGTGGAAAGGTGGAAACAACTCATAGAAAATTTAAGTAAACACTCGGGGGAATGCCAGGTCTAATGACCCATTCAGCTCAATAGCGTTCTGCTTAGTGACCTTACAAATATTGGTCAACCAAAGCAAATAATTGTTTTGAGATGGGTACTAAGTAAAATCAATTTGCAGCACTTTTTTAAGCTTGAGGCCTCTTAAGTTTGCAAATCACGAGAACTTACTGAGCAACTTTGTCATGAAATATGTTTATGATCACTAGGTCGAACGCTGTTGAGCTGAATGTGTCACTAGAGATTCTTATTAGCTGACCCAATTGTGAGTTGACTGTAAAACGGATGTGTAATGGATCAAACCATTGTCAATATCAATGGTTAAATTTTTGTATATAAAGCAAGCCATTTCTTCTCGGCTCCGTGGAGTCCTTTTGGATATTTGAGCCTAACAAATAAACTATTGGATAAAACCGAGCCATCATCATCGGTAAGAGACGTGTGTGTGAGAAAATTTGCGAAATAATCTAAGGGCATCCATAGACCATATAGGTCCACCGTTGTATAATTGACAATGCACCCGTGTACTGAATGGGAATTGTGGGTTCGAATCCCACCGGTGCCCTTAGATTTTTTCGCAAATTTTCTCACACACACATACGTCTCTTACCAATGATATGTGCTTACCTCTCAGTATATTTAAGCTTTCTTACAAACATACCTAACTATATTGAAAATACTCAGAGGGAGAGATGAGCGGAGAAAACAGGGATTTGTACCTAAATTATCTTGCAACCCTTGCTAGAAGCTAGCATTTCACATGACTTTTACTGTTGAATCGATTTACGTGCAAAATAATAATTGATTACATCGCAATATTTTGCACATTTCTTTGTACCATTAATTAACCAACAAAGATTAATTAATCAATAGAGTTAGAGTATTGTTTTTTATTCAAAAAAACTAGTTGAATTTGAGAAGCACACGAAACATAAAGGTGATTGAATTTCTGTTCGATTGCAATACTCTCTAATTTATTGTAGTAAGAATAAGAAATCTCCGGAAAAAATCTAATGGGAATGTTCGATTTGCTCAGATTTTGACAGTTCATTTCGCTCAATATATACTCTCCGCCCATCTCTCCCTCTGAGTATTTCTAATATATAACGGTTCCCATAAAAAATGGTTTTTTTGCATAGCTCCCACACCCATGCAAATGCATTTTCTTACACCCAAACTCACCAGCAAATTTCCCGTTCATTTTCTTCCCCGTACAGGAATCTCCACCGTCCGGGCGGACGAACTGGACATCGAGGACCTGCCGGTGGTGGAAATGAATCTGGGTGCCTCAAAGGAAGCGTCCCGCACCGATGCCGAAGCAGTACAACGCGAGGAGGAAGCCATCAAGCTGGACGGTCTGAATGTGGCCCAAATCAAGGAACTCCGCGAGAAGTCGGAAAAGTTCACCTTCCAGGCGGAGGTCAACCGAATGATGAAGCTGATCATTAACTCGCTGTACCGCAACAAGGAGATTTTCTTGCGTGAGTTGATTTCCAATGCCTCGGATGCGCTGGACAAGATTCGACTGCTGTCGCTCACCGAACCTGGCGTTCTGGACACGAACAGTAACCTGGAGATAAAGATCAAGGCTGACAAGGACGGCAAGGTGCTGCACCTCATCGACACCGGTATCGGTATGACGAAGCAGGATCTGATTAACAATCTGGGTACCATTGCCAAGTCCGGTACCGCCGATTTCCTTTCGAAGATGCAGGAGACCAAGACCGAGAATCAAGATGTCAACGATATGATTGGACAGTTTGGTGTAGGCTTCTATTCGGCCTTCTTGGTTGCTGATCGTGTTGTGGTGACCACCAAGCACAACGACGACAAGCAGTACATCTGGGAGTCGGATGCGGCTAGCTTCAGCATCGTAGAAGATCCGCGTGGAAATACTCTGCAGCGTGGTTCGCAAATTTCGTTGCATCTGAAGGACGAAGCTCAGGACTTCCTGGAGGAAGACACTGTCAAGCAGCTGATCAAAAAGTATTCGCAGTTCATCAACTTCCCGATCTACATGTGGACTAGCAAGGAGGTCGAAGAGGAAGTCCCAGTTGAGGAAGATGTCACTGAGAAGCCCGAGAAGAAGGACGAGGACCAAACCGAGGAAGAAGACGGAAAGGTTGAGGAAGAAGCCGAAGAGGAAAAACCTAAGACCAAGAAGATCAAGAAGACCGTTTGGGACTGGGAGGTTATGAACGATAGCAAACCAATTTGGACGCGCAAACCGAATGATGTGACGGATGATGAGTACACCGAGTTCTACAAGAGCTTGACCAAGGACACTTCGGAGCCATTGACGCACACTCACTTCGTCGCCGAAGGTGAAGTGACCTTCAAATCGTTGCTGTTCATCCCGAAGGTGCAGCCATCGGAGAGTTTCAACAAATATGGAACCAAATCGGACAACATCAAACTGTACGTCCGACGGGTGTTCATTACCGACGAATTCAACGACATGATGCCAAACTATCTGAACTTCATTCGAGGTGTTGTTGATTCCGATGATCTGCCGCTGAACGTTTCCCGTGAAACTCTCCAGCAGCACAAGCTGATCAAGGTCATCAAGAAGAAACTCGTCCGAAAGGCACTGGACATGATCAAGAAGCTCGACAAAGAAACGTACGAAAAGTTGTGGAAGGAATTCTCTACCAACATCAAGCTCGGAATCATGGAAGACCCAAGCAACCGCTCGCGTCTGGCCAAGCTGCTGCGATTCCAGTCGTCCGACAGCCCTAAGGGATATACCAGCCTATCCGACTACGTTTCCCGCATGAAGCCCAAGCAGGAACACATCTATTTCATTGCTGGTGCTAGCCGTGCTGAAATCGAGAAGACTCCATTTGCCGAACGTCTGCTATCGCGTGGCTACGAAGTCCTCTATCTGGTCGAAGCCGTTGATGAATACTCTATCTCTGCTCTGCCCGAGTTCGATGGCAAGAAGTTCCAAAACATTGCCAAGGAAGGTTTCGTCCTGAACGAATCGGAAGAATCCAAGGCCCGTTTCGATGAATTGAAGACCGAATTCGAGCCTCTGCTGAAGTGGTTGAACGATGTTGCTCTGAAGGACAAAATCGCCAAGGCTCTGATCTCGGAACGTCTTTCCAACTCCCCATGTGCCCTGGTTGCGTCCATGTTCGGCTGGACCGGTAATATGGAACGTCTTGCTTTGGCCAACGCTCACCAGAAGACCGATGATCCGCAACGTCAGTACTACCTCAACCAGCGCAAGACCCTCGAAATTAACCCTCGCCACCCACTTATGCGTGAGCTGTTGCGCCGTGTGGAAACCGATGCCGAAGATGTCGTTGCGAAGGATATGGCTGTTTTGATGTTCAACACCGCCACTCTCCGGTCTGGATTCCATCTATCGGAAACTGCAGACTTTGCCGACAGCATCGAGCGAATGATGCGCCAGACGTTGGGTGTCTCACAGGATGAACAACCGGAACCGGAGGAATTCGCCGAGGAAGATAATAGCGCCGACGCCGACTCCAAGGACGAAGAGGAAGAAGTCAACGCTGACGATGAAGCCGAGCATGACGAGCTGTAAAATCTAGAGCGGAAAACGAATGACTGGGAACCGTTTGCCAGGGAGATATGAATGAATGAATGTGTAGCTAATAGGGAGAAAGGACTGATTTTAAGTCGATAAGCCACTTGTGTCCTGTAATTCCAATTTAGTCGTGGAAAGGAGCATATTTTTGTTGCTCCGTTTTGTCATTAGTTAAGACGTCCGTACGTTTATAGTGGTTAGTAACTAATTTGCATTTCGTAATAGCCGAACGACAGTGTTCTTTTGTTTATTTTTTTGTTTATTAAAATGTGTTTGAAACATTTTTATATATTTATTGAGCTGTACAAACGTCATCCCAGAGACTCTTTGTTCGGTAATCATGAAACGATTATTTGCTGTAATTACATCAGATTCTATTCAGAAGAAATAAAATTATCACATTGTGAGCAGATGATACAAACAATAAATGACCTATCAAATTATGAGATTGTTTTACTGAAAGACTTTGTGAAAAATCTTTCTGTTCTATATAGGTGCCGTATATCGGCGGGTGGGGGGGAAAGGTAGCTCATCGATTCTTCCGGTTCGCCTCCTAGCATCGTGCTATAAGGTACCAGTCGATAACCAGGGTAGTTGATCGATAGCTCGATGACGTCATTTCGTTGGCGTCTGCAATGGGAAATTATCATAGCAGGCGTTGACGATGGGACGTTGTCGAGTTGTTGAATAGCAACTATCGTGGTAACTCACCGATTACCTGTCGATCTGCCAAATTTGGAAAGACATCTGCATTGAATTGTCTCATATAATAATATTCCGAATATTTGCGAGTAGCTGAGTGGAATGGAGATAAGTTAAACATTGGGTACAGGACCAAGTCTCCCCTGGGTGGTGCCAAAAGATGAGCGCAATAGAATCATCAAGTTGCCATAAGGCACGGAATGAGACTATTGCATGGCTGGGTAGTCAAAGTCTTCCATTCGTTAGTCATTTCAGGTGGATTAGAACAGGTTTAGGTGGGCGTTGGCCAGATTTGGATTTTTCAGATGTAATCCTGGATAGGACCCTGTCATTGAACGTCGCGTGAAAGTGGAACTTAATGAAGGCCTAAGTACTTTTTCGTAGTTTTTAGTTTTCGGATTTGAAAGATCGTCGGTTACAGTGGCCTGCTTACTGAGCAGAAAACAGGTCCCAGGTCCTTACATATGAAAGAGATTTATGGTAAAATCGCTTGTGTATCGTGTATTTTGCGAAACTCGTTGTTGTCGTTGGTTCCGGGTTTGAATGGATACACAAATTTGAGCAACGGTATTATGTGATATGAGGGGCTCGGTGGCATTAGAGCAACCGTTTTTGCTTACTGAGCAGAACATCATGAGTCTAATCTCAGGCCCATCCACATTCAAGATTCGTCAATCGTTTTATTTGTTAATACACACTAAGATTGTTTTACAGTATACTGTAATTTTTTACCGAATATGGAACAGCTGAACATTCGGTAATCCATTCGGTAATTTTTTAATTTACAATCCGTTCTGTAAATTTTCTTCGCTTGCGGCCTGTCAAAATTTACTGACCTGGACTGTAAACTTTACTGAAAGATCGGTAAAGTTTACCATACCCTAATAAACGTGTACCATATACTGACGATATCTTAGATGGTGCGACCATACCACATAAAATTGGGATGATATCCCGAATTGGTGGTTAGGCGCATCTTATGGTTATTGTTTATGCGGGTAGCGTTCAGTATAATTTTTACCGAATCGACTGTACTTTATTTTCAGAATAAATAATAAAAATTGTAATTTTTATTGATTGATTAACTGTTTCTTTCTTTCATCAAACCAAAAGATCCATTCCTTTTAACCATATATTTTTTTAGAAGATGCATTTTCATCTTGAGTTTGTACAGAAAATTATAAAAAAAAAATCAGTGTAAAGAACCCGGACGAGGTTATCAACTAAGTAGCGAACCGTTCTAAAATGCAGTTTCGGCGGTAGAGGAGGACATTGAGTTGCATAACGTCCATGGCGTCTGAAAGAAATTGGCCCAGAAATGAAAAACTAATTATATTTTCTGCATAAATTGCACAGAATCTATCGAAAGGTAAAGTACTTACGCTTCACAACGTAGAACCGAAGGACACTCAACATCGAAATGGCAGCTAATATTGAGTTTGACAGTACGAAAATCTGTTCAGTAACTTTTACAGAATTCGGTACTTTATTGCTGTTTGATTTTGTTAAAGATTATTTTTACAGTATACTCGTCACAATTTTTACAGCGTTTCGAAATCGCAGCCTTTTACAGTTTCGATCCGCAAATTTTATTTACAATTTTAGGTAAATGTATGTAAATTACGGAAATTCAGCAGTTTAGATTGCGGAAAATGTGTAAAATAATATGTTTTACAAAGCATTCAGTAAAAATTACATTTTACCGAACAAATCCAGCAAAAAAGTACCGAACAAGATTCAAGAAATTTGGTGTGTACGTGCCAACAGCAGCGAGCTCAAACTGCCCATCAGCCAGCATGAACCGTCCGTTATAGCGCTGCAGGAGACGAAAGTGGATAATCGTGTGGTCGCGCCAGACTTTGCCGGCAAGAACTACACCCTGCTTCTTCAAACCGGTAGTCGTCAGTACTGGTAGCAAAGAGTGGGCCATTGCAGCTTCCAGATTTGAGGGGGTTCCATTCAAGCGCATCGATATCGATTGTGATTTTCAAGCCATTGCTGTTCGCATCCATCTTCCGACGCCACTGACGGTAGTGTCGATCTACATCTCTCCGAATTCCCAGCAACAGTGCCAACCACAGCTAAATGATTTCTTGGAACATCTGTCCGCGCCAATGTTGGTACTTGGCGACTTCAATGCGCACCATCCCGCCTGGGGTTCTACGGCATCGAATGCGCTTGGCCGCTACATCGCTGAAAAGACACTGACGACACGCGGGTGGATCCACACGGTAAGAAAAAAGTACCCAAAATTGAGTTCCTTTCACTCATCACGTGGCTTCCGTGGGGCTAGGTAAAATTAAGTTAAAGAAGAAAACTCAATTTTGAGTAATCCTGATCATGAATCCACGTTGACCAAGTTGACAAAAAAATGATAAAACGGAGCAGACTGGAACCGAACCTTGGACGTTAAGATTACGGGGCCCGTGTGTTGACCACTCGTCTATCAACGCTTGTGAAAATGAAATGGTTAAAGGCGCATAACAGCAACCTCAATGAAAACAAACTTATATTTGAGTTCATTTATTATTACTCAATAGTTGAGTAAATTTTAACCAACGCCGCTTTTCTGATTTACTCAACGGTGGACCTCAAATGATAGAACCCAACGTTGAGTTTTTCTTAACTTAATTTTGAGTATTTTTTTCTTGCCGTGCAGCAAATGGTTCATCTTCTGCCATAGATCTCTCGATCTGTTCGGAGGTGCTAGCTCCCAGATTTATCTGGCGAACACTTCCGGATACCCACAGCAGTGACCACTATCCAATCACCGTATGTTCACCTGCAGCATCAAACCGGATGACGAGATTGGGGTTGATGAGTTCGTCAATCGGATATTATCAACAGCAACCACTAGCATTCCTCGAACATCAGGACGAATTGGTTCCAAATCGGTACCTTGGTGGTGCCCGGAAGTGAAAACGGTGATTAAGCGGCGTCGAAAACTTCTGAGAGCACTGAAGCGCAGCAGAACAGCAGGATCGGACACAGCGGATGTTTTGAAGCAGTTCCAGGAAGTGAAGGCAGCGGCTAAGAAGCTAGTGAAGGAAGCTAAGGAACATTCGTGGGAGGACTTTGTCCGAAAAATATCACCTAGCAGCACAACGGCAGACATGTGGCGGACGATGAACACCCTGAGAGGCAAACGACAATACAGCAAGGCGGTTATCAAGCGACCCGATGGCTACACGGAGAAGGCAGAAGAAATAGCAGAAGAACTGGCCGAGCACTACTGTGAGAGATCGGTGACCTCAAGCTATCCTCAATTATTTCAAACAGCGAAGGAAAGAGCGGAACGGAATCGCGTGGATTTTCTTCCGGAAACCGACGACATATATAACGCGGACTTTACCCTGGATGAGCTTCTGTGGGCACTCGACAAAGTACGTAGTGTCTCTACAGGATCCTGACTCGGTAGGGTATCCGATGATCCGACGTCTACCGGTATCCGTCAAAATCGCGCTGTTGCAGCTTCTAAACAGAGTCTGGCGTAGTGGCGTTTACCCTATCAGCTGGCGAACCGGAATAATAGTGCCGATTCCAAAGCCAAACTGTTCTGAATCTGGACCTCCGGGTGAACGTGGAAGAACATTTATCGGGTGAAATGCTATTGTAGAACGGAGTCCCCGTCACGTTATTCCTTATAGCGATGCAGCCGATTTTCAGAGTGGTACCGCATACTGTTACCGTGCTTCTCTATGCGGACGAAGTAAGGAGCGTCCTCTGTATAGAGATCTACAGGCCGCAGTGAAAGCTGTCGCCAAATGGGCGAAAAGCGTCGGCTTCACAATTTCCGCGACAAAATCAAGATTTTTTTACGGCAGTCCCAATGCCCGTCGAGAACCACAACGATATATTCATCGACTGTACAGCTGTACGAGGACGAATCAACTGAAAGTTGTTGGCGTCAACCTTGACCGGTCGCTGTCCTTCAAACACCATTGCAAGATAGTCAAAACCACGTGCGACTCTAGGCTGCGGATCTTGAAGATGATCGGGGCTTAACTTCCGCGAGGGCAACGCGATTCTCTGTTGTGTATCGGATCAGCAATCGTCACGTCGTGACTTATCTACGGTATCGGGCTCGTCAGTAGAGCGAAGGATTGGGTGGTGCAGACTCTTGCACCCCCCGAATAGAAATTGTAATGTAGGAAACATCAGTAGACATCTTCAATACATTAAATTTTAACGTGTATTGCTGTACCCTTAATGTATTCAGACTTCAGTGTGACGTCCAAGTACATAAAAATACATTAGCCTCAAACGTTACATCAGAATCAAACGTCTTGACGATGTCAAATTTGACATCAGAATACATCCAATGACAACAGAACCTAACGTTACATTAGAATCAAAGTTCATCACGATGTAAATTATTGCACGCATAAAACATTAGAATACATCCTATGACACAACAATAAAAAGTGGCTTGCAGTGCAGTGATGCCTCCTATGCATAGTTTTGTGACATTATTAATTGCAAATAAAATTGAACTCTTTAGAAGAGTGGAGACGCTAATAAAAGTGCACTTAGACGTTGTATCGTCTTGACGCCTTCTGCGCACTTATTATTCATTCACCAAGGAATAAGTGCGATGAAGACACAACAACAATTTAACGTAAAACCGCACTTTTATTAGTGTTTCCGCATTCATAATCTCATAAATGTGCCCAATGCGCAATTCTCGGCGCAATCATATAAAATAGCACATTGCGATTACAAGGTAGAGCTTACCATAATTAACTCTTGCACGACTGACATACACAGCAAAAAAAAATGTAATATCGATCAACGTAATTCAAGCTGATGTATGAAATAATGATGTAATAGCAAAAAGCAGATGCAATATTACATTAATGGATGTAATTTTGTTCGCAAAATCGATGTACATCGTACAATGTGATATTACACAACCGATGGATTGACCTGGTTGCAGCAGTTTCGATGTAATATTCAACAACTTTTGACGTAGGACTACGTCTTTGATTTCTATATGGGGGTACACTTTGTGAAAACCGAAAATGGAACATGTAACAAATTAAGAAAGATTTTGAACGTTAATAACTCAGCTACCCCTGGTCCAATTTCAATAATTTTATCACCAGTCGATCAGAAATATGGCTACGCATTGATAACAATGCTTCCGAATGTTGGTTTTCAACAAGAAACTATTGAAAAACTGGTAAATGTTCAGCATTGTCCAAAAGCGTCGAATTAACTAACAAATCCACCAATTACCTACATGCATATGCTGCTTCCCCAGCACAGTCGTCAGAGAGTAGTAAGTAAACGAAACAAGTCGAAGTGGCATTCGCCTCCGATCCTCGGGCGCGTGCGAATAGGGAGGATGGAATTGCGTAATATTTTACACACTCATCGCCATGTTCAGAACTAAACGCAAATTCTTCGAGATAACCACCATCCGTCGTCTGGCTCGCCGTGGCGGTGTCTGACGTATCTCCGGTTTGATTTACGAGGTGTGCTGAAGGTGTTCCTGAAAAATGAGATCTGTGATGCTGTCACCTACACTAAACACGCCAAGCGTAAGCGGCCATGGATGTCATCTACGTTTTTGAAGTGACAGAGACGCACTCTGTTTGGTTTCAGAGGTTAAATCATCACCACCATTGGAAACAAAACGGCTCTTTTCAGGGCCACCAAGCTTATTACAGTAAAGAGTAGGAATAGAGTTCATCTGCCTGTTTGTCCATATTCAGAACCACCAACCACACAAAATGCTCATGTAATCAAACTGGAAGCAGGGATACAAATTGTTTTGATCAACCTTGATCAACTTTGAATCGCCACGGCCGGATATTTTCGATGGAAGAAGCAACAATCTAGCATCTAATTCGACGAAGACGGCAGGAAACATTTCTGGATCAACAATAGAATAGGGCCCATCAGCATTTGTAAACAAACCGTTCCAAAGCCTCACAAATCGAAGGACGCTCACACAAACCAACACCAACATCTTGTAGGTAGAAGTTTCCCCTATCCGATGATGGTGTTGGTTTGTGTGGGTGGCCTTCGCTTTGTGAGTAAAGGGCTTTGGAACGGTTTGTTTACAAATGCTCATGGGCTCTTTTCTACACGGTTAGAAAAAAGTACCCAAAATTAAGTTCTTTTCACTCATCTCGGCACTATAGTGCAGGAACCCAAAAGTAGGTAAAGCGGGTCAAAGTAATTTTGATTTACTTGTGTGCAGTTCGTATGGAATTTTCCACTAGCTTTTTAACCAAAAGTAAGTTAGTTGTACCCAACAGTAGGTAAATATGATTATACCCAACGTTGGGTTCCCACACTTTACTACCCCTATTGGGTGGTTTTGCTCCTTCTTTTTTGACAACATTAGAAGGAGAAAATGAGACAAACTAGTCAAAATTAGTGTACTGTTGATCCAGATTTGTGAAGCCGAGTTATTTACGAAAGAGAGTGTCGATGAAGAGAATCGATCAATGTAGATAGGATCTATTGAAAAGTGACGCGAGATTTGTTTTCCGTACTGAGCTCCAATGCTACCGATGCCAGGGAGGCAGCACCCAGAGATGTTATGCCTAAGAACATGCCGATGGCGCCGACTGAGATTGGACCCAGGCCTGCTGGGGTGAGAGGTAATCACGCTAACCACCGGCGCCGATATCTATCACGGCGAATGAGAACGACCCAAATTTGAGTTTAGTTATCTCAGAAATAAGTGCAGGAACTCAGCGATGTGTAAATATTCCTCATGTTTTCCCAGGTTTTTCCAGGATTTTCCAGGGAAAAATTCCCGAATTTGAGAAAAGTAAAGGTTGGATTCACTCAGTCTATTGGTACTACTCCGAGACTGAATAAAATTTTCGTCAATTTCCACATTGTCTGGCAGATTTTTTAGGTTTTCCACAGGAAAACCTAACAGTTCCTACAGTTTTGGCGATTATGAGTGAACTAAACTCAAATTTGGGACGTTCTCATTCGCCGTGTACACAAAAAGAAAAGAGCCAGTGTCGCTACTTGATAGCAAACTACTCATAATGGGAGGAGTCTTTGTAGCTTTTATACCACTTGGTTACACATCATTCTGCTTTAACCTAAAAAGATATAAAGCAGCACTGCTGTCTGGTATCAGCTCATTCTCTGCTTGTACGTCAAGCAGTACAGTTCGGTCTTTGCTCGCTCTGTCGAGTTGTTCTAAAGTTTCTAGTTTGTTCCAAACATTCGCAGTTTAATCGCGTCGTCAGTAGTGTCGGTCGCTTCGTGTGATGGGAAGACAGCGCTCCCGGAGCAGGCTCCGAGAGAAAACGGAGAAGAAGAACAGCGGTGAGGGTAGCTTGAGTGTACCTATTTCGAATAGGTACGCTACTCTTCCCACCGATGTAGGGAATCCCACCTCAGCCACGGTGAAGCGGTCAAAGAAGAGGAAGAAAAATCAAGGCCAGTCCGATGGTGCGAGTGGACGGGACGATGCCACCGCGACGAACGTCAGCGTCATTGGTGATTTCAGCGACGCCGTCGACAACGAAACTGCTGCCACCCCGAGTGCAACAAAAATGAAGCTTCCTCCACTGGTGGTGAAGCAAGTCCCACTCAACACGCTGATTGGCGATCTTTCATCGCTGGGCGTTGCAGCTGAGTTTAAGCTCGGCAGGATCGGCACCAAGGTGATGCTCCGAACAAAAGCGGAGTACGAAGCTCGGTACGAAGTGGCCGTGAAATATCTGAAGGATACCAAGGCGGAATTCTTCACGCACGACATCCCCGGTGAGAAGCCCTTCAAGGTAGTCATCAGGGGTCTACCAAACTTCGACCCCAAGATGGTCGAAGCCGAAATCAACCGGTACAAGCTAGCCCCAATCGCTGTCTTCCGGATGACAAGGAGAGACGAAAACGTGAAGACGTACCCGGATTGTCTTTTCCTGGTGCACTTCCAGAAAGGGACGGTGACGCTCAATGCGCTACAAGCCATCCGATCAATCTGCTCCATCATCGTACGGTGGGAGCCATACCGTGGCGGCCATCGTGACGTAACGCAGTGTATGAGGTGCCTCAATTTTGGACACGGTACCCGCAACTGCAACATCAAGCCACGCTGCAGCAACTGCGCTCAAGAACACGCCACTTCCAACTGCCCTGCGGATGGAGCCGTGGCAATAAAATGCGCTAACTGTGGTGGTGCACATCAAGGTTCCGACAGACAGTGCTCCAAACGCGAGGACTTCAAACGCATCCGAAAGCAGGCGTCAAGCAACAATCAACCAGGACGCAAGAAGGACAAAACCCCAGCATTCAGGACGGAGGATTTTCCGCCTCTTCGTGCTCCCCAGCAAAGGCAGGCGAATTCGCGGGTGCAACCCGTCCCCTCTCAAGAAGCTTCCGGTGATTTTGCTGGCCAAAGCTCTCCATCCCCCCCTGGATTCTGGAGACAACCAACAGCGCAAAACAACAACGCCGATCTGTTCTCAGCGGATGAACTGATGGAAATTTTCGTCAACATGTCCGGTGCTCTTCGTAAGTGCCGCAATAAGCCCGAACAGATCCAAGTGCTCGGTAAGTTCATCATCCAGTATGGCGTCTAAACCGCTAACTATCGTCACCTGGAATGCTTGCTCTGTAAGAGCAAAAGAGATTGAGCTTGCCGACTTCCTCCGCAAGCACAGCATCGACGTGGGCCTTCTAACCGAGACCCATCTAAAGTCCGGCGACAGCTTCTGGTTGCCTGACCACAACATTATCCGGCTTGATCGCACCAGCTCCAGGGGGGGTGGTGTTGCGGTCGTCGTCAAGAAAGGAATAAAATACCACACTCTGTCCCATATCCGCACCTCTATCATCGAGGCCCTTGGTGTGGAGGTGGAGTCGTCGACTGGATACGTCCAGTTCATCGCCGTCTACTGCCCTCGACAGTGTGCCGCCAGCAGTGGACTAGCGGCTAAATTTAAGAAGGACCTGTCCACCATCACCCGTACCGGTTCCCGCTTCGTTGTTGGAGGAGATCTGAATGCTCGTCATGAGGCATGGCGGAACTACCAGCAGAACCAGAACGGTCGTCTGCTGTTCGACCATTCGCAGCATGGGCTGTACTCCGTTTGGTTCTCGGACGAGCCAACATTCATCTCACCGGCAGGCAACCCATCGACGCTAGACCTGTTTCTTTCAAATACCGGCTTGTCCAAGCCTGTAGCCTAAAACGAACTCAGCTCCGACCATCAACCGGTGGTGGCTGAACTGGGATACAACGTAGCTGCTGCTCCAAGCCTGCGCAAGGACTACCATCGCGTAAACTGGGCCCAGTTTGGACGCGTGGTAGACAGGCACATCATCGACAACCCGTCGCTTGACACCGTGGAGGACATCGACCGAGCGTTGGAGGGACTCCACCAAGCAATAACCGTGGCTGACGAGGCGTGCGTCCGACGAGTTCCTGTGAGGGGTAAGTTTATTGCCATTGATTCCTGTGGTGCCGTGGTGCCACGACAACGGCCGACTGAAACACTACTACCTTACCGAAGAGGAGAAACAGCCCTAATAAAAAATAACCATAAACGAACGATAACCCAAATAATTGAACTATTCCACAAATGGTTTGGATGATACCCAGAACACGTCGTTAAGCAAATCAACCATACAATTTTTATTAGGGAGGACAACCGACATGACATTGACTATGGTAAGTGCGAGAGTAGAGAAAAGAGCAATAAAGAGACAGTAAAAACAGTGTACAGTTGTGTTGATGAATCCCCGGATTATTCCGATCACGAGCATCCTAAAATATCCCTGAGGGCACCACAAATTGGCGACGGAGGACAGGATCATTGGAACACCGCATTTTTACTACATCTTAAGCAGCCGGTAAGAGTTTTTTTACAGCAGCATCAAATTGAAAATGCATCAACAAAAGTTTGAGGTTAGCTTCGGAATGTGGGACGGTAGAGCAGAAGGTGCGTAGCTCTAGCTATCACATTCCTGGAACAGAAGTATGTTTTTTTTATAGAAAGTGGACCGTCAAAATGGCTGACACAAATGTGTAGCACAGAGAAAAAGAATGGTGCAAATGCACAAGTCGAAAACTATAGGAAACGGCTGGCACAAATGTGCAGCATAAAGAAGAAAAAGAAAACCACTGGCGCAAATGCGCAGCAGAAGCAAAATGTCCGCGCAAATGCGCAATGTACGCAAAAGTCTAGCGCAAATGCGCAACACATGGATAGTTTGGCGCAAATGCGCAACGCACGGAAAAGCCTGGCGCAAATGCGCAGTGTTGATGTGGACCACAAAAAAAAATTGGAAAAATTGAAAAAAAAAAAAGTGAAATATTCGTTGCTCAGCAAGCGGTGCGTTTTACACGTTTGTTTTCAAGTGTGAGGCACAATGACGAAAACAATAATGCTAAATAAATAAATAGTTTTGATCATTGTCGTGGTTCAGATTGGCTTGCCCGAATAGAAATTTACATTAGCCCAACGTTTGATTCTGATGTCTACATCAGCATCGAAATCAAATGTATGCCTGATGTCAAACATTAGAAAACATTATGATTTAGTTGTATTTAAGCAACGTAACATGGTGTATACATCAGAAATTTTGGAACAAAATTTTGCCATTCTAATGTCGGTCTGACGTCAAAAATTTCAATCTATTGACATTAGAATCAAACGTTTTGAGGATGTTTTCAGATGTAAAAAACGTTAGAACTAAACGTTGTTCGGATGTTTTTAAATGTAAACGTTTTCTGACGTTTTCTAATGTAGATGTTTCCTGATGTTAGAACCAAACGTTTTTGGATGTTTTCGGATGTACATAACGTTAGAACTAAACGTTGTTCGGATGTTTTTATATGTAAATGTATTCTGATGTTTTCTAATGTAGATGTTTCCTGATGTTAGAATCAAACGTTTTTCGGTTGTTTTCGGATGTAAAAAACGTTAGAACTAAACGTTGTTCGGATGTTTTTATATGTAAATGTATTCTGATGTTTTCTAACGTAGATGTTTCCCGATGCTAGAACCAAACATTTTTTGGATGTTTTCGGATGTACACAACGTTAGAACTAAACGTTGTTCGGATGTTTTCAATTGTACTTCGTGTTTGTTGTTCTCTGATGTTTTCAGATGTACAAAACGTTTAAAGTAAACGTTGTTTGAATGTTTTCAAATGTAGATGTTTACTAATGTTTTTAGATATACAAAACACTAGAATCTTACTTTTCAAATGCTTTCAATTATATTTACAACACATTAGAATTAGAAACATGATCGTGTAAACACTACACACCATTGTTGTTAGATAACATAATAAAAATGCGTACATAACTGTCAATGCTGAAGCTCCCGTTTCCCACCAGTCAGTTAACTGACCTTAGCTAACCTAATATCATTGCGGAAACTCTCTATGCGGCAGGGGAACTATGCCATTAGCGCGCTAAGAGTTGTTAGACCACTGACATAGGCGCCAATTTGTAGGTGACGAGGCACTTGGTGACATTACAGCGAGCTTGACGATTGTTGCAGCATTTTTTTTAGCAAACTACCAGTTAAGGTGTGTAGTGTTTACAAGATCTTGTTTCTAGCTCTAATGCTTTGTACAATTGAAAGTATTGAAAAAGTTAATTCTCATGTTTTGCACAACCGAAACCATCAGAAAACATAAAATTGTACAAAAAAAAGTCATCCATTCTGGTAGACTATCTCTTAAATGCATAAAGAATAGCCATTGCTTAAGCTCCCGTTTCCCACCAGTCAGTTAACTGACCTTAGCTAACCTAATATCATTGTGGCAACTCTCTATGCGGCAGGGGAACTATGCCATTAGCGCGCTAAGAGTTGTTAGACCACTGACATAGGCGCCTATTCGTGGGTGACGAGGCACTTGGTGACATTACAGCAAGCTTGGCGATTGTTATAGCATTTTTGAGTGAACTACCAGACAATCATGACAATGTGATCGCTGCGCCTCCAGATCTCTGCCTGTTCTACAGATGATCCAAAAATGCGGAAAGTTTTGGGCTGCCAGTCTTCTACCTTATTGACGAACTGCAAATATATAATAAACAAAATTATTGTGCATGAAAAATATGACAATGGACAATGCTTGAGAAGCACTGGGAGTTTTCGAACGATGCGTGCTTAGGACCATCTTTGGCAGGGTATATGAAAATGGTGTGTAGAGGAGAAGAATGAACCACGAACTGGCGTAACTTTATGGCGAACCCAATATCAAGAAAGTCGCTAAAGGTGGAAGGGTACAATGGGCGGGACACGTTGTAAGAATGCCGGACAACAATACCGCAAAAATGGTGTTTTTCCTCAAATCCGGCCGGTACAAGACGCAGAGAAGCACAGCGTGCTAGGTGGTTAGACCAAGTGGAGCAAGATGTAGGAAGTGTGGGACGCTCGAGAAATTGGAGATAAGCAGCCAGGGACCGAGTTAGTTGGCGCAACTTTGTTATACAAAACCAGATTTAATGCCTTATTCATACTCGAATCGGTTGAAAAATACACTTAATCTTCTAGGTTACTCGATATCCATCCATTGCAAACAATATTTTGATAATTGTTTGTTTTGAGAGCTGGTGCGCAGGTAGATTGAGGTTAAGGAAACGCCACTGCTTGTGGCCAATCTTGGGTACCATCATAAGGCTTGATGAAACTTATTCCACCCGGAAACATGTTTTTTTTTCGGAATTATGAAGTCATTATACGTTATGATAACATTTTGTATTTTTAAGTTACAAGAGGACGTTGCAAAGGATGAGTTTGACGTATAAAACCTGTGGATTTAATTTTCAGAGAGTCGCAATCAGCGTATTCATTAAATCACTTATGGCTAAGCTCCAATCGGTATTATCCTCGGATTAAATAACGATCAAGAATGTCCGGCTGCTTTGATGTCGACATCAGTTATTCGCTATACAAACAATTCTCAGATCATCCAAACAGGGGCGGTATTAAAAGTTAATCCGAGTTGGAGCTTACCGCCGCTTACTCTCTGAATCCAATATTGATAGGCTGAAAAAATGGTTTAAAAATGGAACCTAAATCCAAAATTTCATAAATTTTGGTTCACATGAACCACAGAGAACAGACATGGAGGCTCGAACAAAATTTCTCTAAAAACTTGTGTAAAGATTCCTATTCGACTTAAGCGCCACTAACAGCGACTTCCCCACTTAAAAAAATCTCTTTGAAAACATGATGGCGCATGCGTTGCACAAATTACACTAGACACTAAGTGCTAGTAGCGCCAAGTGGCTATTTTCAACAGAAAATTTATAGATACTAGCGCCAAATTGGTCGAAAGTGGAAAATTTATAGAGAAAATCAGGAGATGCTAACACCACGTAACGGCGTCCGACACATAGATATAATTTGTATTGCAAAAGTAGGACATATAGAAACAATCTTTGAAATTTTATCAGTGTACAGGAATCCCCATCAAGACCCGTATTCGGTTTCCCCATCGGGACCCGTATTCGGTTTTCCCATCGGGATCCGTCTACGGAATCCCCATCAAGACCCGTATTCGGTTTCCCCATCGGGATCCGTACTCGGTTTCCCCATCGGGATCCGTCTACGGAATCCCCATCAAGACCCGTATTCGGTTTCCCTATCAAGACCCGTATTCGGTTTCCCCATCGGGATACGTATTCGGTTTCCCCATCGGGATCCGTCTACGGTATCCCAATCGGAATCCGTATTCGGTTTCCCCATTGGGACCCGTATTCGGTTTCCCCATCGGGATCCGTATTCGGTTTCCCCATCGGGATCTGTCTACGAAATCCCCATCAAGACCCGTATTCGGTTTCCCCATCAAGACCCGTATTCGGTTTCCCCATCGGGATCCGTATTTGGTTTCTCATCAGGATACGTATTCGGTTTCCCCATCGGGATCCATCTACAGAATCCCAATCGGGATCCATATTCGGTTTCCCCATCAGGATACGTATTCAGTTTCCCCATCGGGATCCGTCTACGGAATCCCCATCAAGACCCGTATTCGGTTTCCCTATCAGGATACGTATTCAGTTTCCCCATCAAGATCGGTATTCGGTTTCCCCATCGGGATCCGTATTCGGTTTCCCCATCGGGATCCGTCTACAGAATCCCCATCGGGATCCGTATTTGGTTTCCCCATCGGGATCCGTATTCGGTTTCCCCATCGGGATCCATCTACAGAATCCCAATCGGGATCCGTATTCGATTTCCCCATCGGGATTCATATTCGGTTTCCCCATAGGGATCCGACTACGGAATACCCATCAAGACCCGTATTAGGTTTCCCCATCGGGATCCGTATTCGGTTTCCCCATCGGGATCCGTCTACGGAATCCCCATCAAGACCCGTATTCAGTTTCCCCATCAGGATACGTATTCAGTTTCCCAATCAAGATCCGTATTCGGTTTCCCCAACGGGATTCGTATTCGGTTTCCCCATCGGGATCCGTCTACGGAATCCCCATCGGGATCCGTCTACGGAATCCCCATCGGGATCCGTCTACGGAATCCCCATCGGGATCCGTCTACGGAATCCCCATCGGGATCCGTCTACGGAATCCCCATCGGGATCCGTATGCGGTTTCCCCATTGGGACCCGTATTCGGTTTTCCTATTGGGATCCGTATTCGGTTTCCCCATCAGGATACGTATTCGGTTTCCCCATCGGGATCCGTATTCGGTTTCCCCATCGGGATCCGTATTTGGTTTCCCCATTGGGACCCGTATTCGGTTTTCCCATTGGGATCCGTATTCGGTTTCCCCATCGGGATCCGTCTACGGAATCCCCATCGGGATCCGTATTCGGTTTTCCCATTGGGACCCATATTCGGTTTTCCTATTGGGATCCGTATTCGGTTTCCCCATCAGGATACGTATTCGGTTTCCCCATCGGTATACGTATTCGGTTTCCCCATTGGGACCCGTATTCGGTTTTCCCATTGGGATCCGTATTCGGTTTCCCCATCGGGATCCGTATTCCGTTTCCCCATCAGGATACGTATTCGGTTTCTCCATCGGGATCCGTCTACGGAATCCCCATCGGGATCCGTCTACGGAATCCCCATCGGGATCCGTCTACGGAATCCCCATCGGGATCCGTCTACGGAATCCCCATCGGGATCCGTCTACGGAATCCCCATCGGGATCCGTCTACGGAATCCCCATCGGGATCCGTCTACGGAATCCCCATCGGGATCCGTCTACGGAATCCCCATCGGGATCCGTATGCGGTTTCCCCATTGGAACCCGTATTCGGTTTTCCCATCGGGATCCGTATTCGGTTTCCCCATTGGGACCCGTATTCGGTTTTCCCATCGGGATCCGTATTCGGTTTCCCCATCGGGATCCGTATTCGCTTTCCCCATCGGGATCCGTATTCGGTGTCCCCATCGGGATCCGTATTCGGTTTCCCCATCGGGATCCGTATTCGGTTTCCCCATCGGGATCCGTATTCGGTTTCCCCATCGGGATCCGTATTCGGTTTCCCCATCGGGAGGATCCGTATTCGGTTTCCCCATCGGGATCCCTTTACGGAATCCCGTCATCAGGATCCGTCAACGGAACCCGTCATCGGGATCCGTCTACGGAACCCGTCATCGGGATCCGTCTACGGAACCCTTCATCGGGCTCCGTTTATGGAATCCGTCATCGGATTTCCATCGGGGTCCACTTATATTTAATTGTAGCTTTTAGTAAAAACACTCACTAACCTGCAAAAGAGATCCGGCTGCAAACTTCCCGCCGGGATCCAGCTTCAGACTCCCTACCGGGAGTCGGCTTAGGACTGGTACACTTTCCTAAAAAAAAAAAACAAAATTATATTACATTACATTAATAAGTTCACATTTACTTACCAGAAAAACATTGAAACTCGCGACGGACACATTATCGGCACCATGGTGGGTATATAAATGGTGATACAGCTTTGTCACTATATTAGCGTGGAGGTCGCGGGGGGAAAAGTGCGGTTTTAGAGCAAATTGTAAACAAACTCGGTAGCTCCCTTTTTATGGCACAGAAACAAACTCGGTAGCTGTTCCATACAAAAATCCAACATAGCTGAATCGTGAATTTGACACATTAGAACACCTATATGTAGTCACCTTGATCGGCACTTTCCCGCGGGCTAATTTATTCGTCGAAAAACCAAACTTCTGGATCAACAATAGAAAAGGGCCCATCAGCATTTGCAAACAAACCGTTCCAAAGCCCATTCCTCACAAAGCGAAGGCCACCCACGCAAACCAGCACCATCATCGGATAGGGGAAACTTCCACCTACACGATGATGGTGTTGGTTTGTGTGGGCGGCCTTCGATTTGTGAGGAATGGGCTTTGGAACGGTTTGTTTACAAATGCTGATGGGCCCTTTTCTATTGTTGATCCAGATTTTTCCCACTGATGCGAAAACAAACTGTACACGGCTAATGAGATCAACGCAAATTTGAGGACAGTGTACTCAATATCGAAAAAAGTGCAGGATGAGTAAATTTGCCGCATGTTTTCCTGTGGAAAACCTCAAAAATCTGCCCTAAAATTAGGAAAATTGACGAGAATCCAGAGAATCCAATCTTTGCTTTTCTCATATTCGGAAAAATTTTCCTGGAAAAAACCTTGAAAACATGAGGGAAATTAATTCAAAACTGAGTTCCTGCACTTTTTGCAATTTATGAGTGAACTAAACTCAAATTTGGGTCGTTCTCATTCGCCGTGTGGTGCTGACTCAGGACAAAACAAACCTCGAAACAAACTTTGCATGCGGCGAGGGACCGAGGGACAACAATTTACATCGTGATGAACTTTGATTCTAATGTAACGTTTGGTTCTGTTGTAATTGGATGTATTCTGATGCTTTATGCGTGCAACAAATTACATCGTGATGAACTTTTAATCTAATGTAACGTTAGGTTCTGTTGTCATTTGATGTATTCTGATGTTTTATGGGTGCAACAAATTACATCGTGATGAACTTTGATTCTAATGTAACGTTTGGTTCTGTTGTCATTGGATGTATTCTGATGCTTTATGCGTGCAACAAATTACATCGTGATGAAGTTTGATTCTAATGTAACGTTTGGTTCTGTTGTCATTGGATGTATTCTGATGCTTTATGCGTGCAACAAATTACATCGTGATGAACTTTGATTCTAATGTAACGTTAGGTTATGCTGTCATTGGATGTATTCTGATGCTTTATGCGTGCAACAAATTACATCGTGATGAAGTTTGATTCTAATGTAACGTTAGGTTCTGTTGTCATTGGATGTATTCTGATGTCAAATTTGACATCGTCAAGACGTTTGATTCTGATGTAACGTTTGAGGCTAATGTATTTGTATGTACTTGGACGTCACACTGAAGTCTGAATACATTAAGGGTACAGCAATACACGTTAAAATTTAATGTATTGAAGATGTCTGCTGATGTTTCCTACATTACAATTTCTATTCGGGTGATTTGTTTCATTATAGAAACTTCCTATAGCCAAGGTTAAATTAATGGAGTTGGTTTAGAACTGATTTAATAAAAACTTTAACTACATTAGAAATAAGTTTAAATAGAAAGTTAACTTATACTCGATTATGTGTTACAGCTATTCAACATACCGATCCGGTAACTACACCGGAAAATTTGACAGCACTACGACCCAAGTTGAGCAACGAGATAAGTTGAAGAAATACTAGAATGGATAAATTCGATATTCCGAACTTTAAGTTCAAGTTACTTCCTCCGGGTGAAGTAAGAGATGAATGGTTACGTTATAAACGACATTTCGAGTACCTGGCGTTGGCGAATGGAGTTACAAATAAAACCCGTCTCAAGCACATTTTTCTCGCCCGTGCTGGGCCAGACGTTCAGGAAGTTTTTAGCAGTATTCCTGGAGCTGACGTAGAAGAGCGTATGGGAGTCGATCCGTTTAAAGTTGCCATAGGAAAGCTTGATGAATACTTCTCTCCAAAGCAACACGAAGCATACAAGAGATTCCAGTTCTGGTCCCTCAAGACGCAAGAAAAGGAACCACTGGACAAGTTTTTGTTGCGAGCAATGGAGTTGGCCAATAAGTGCAATTTTGGTTCCAACAAACAGGAGGCTCAAGAAATTTGCGTAGTGGATAAAGTTATTCTGATGTCTCCTCCTGACCTAAGAGAAAAGCTCCTCCAGCGAGAGAAATTGACGCTAGATGACGTCTCGAAGATGGTTAACTCTCACGAATCCATTCGATACCAGGCTACACAAATGTCAACTTCGGGTGATACACAACGTGCTGGACCAAGCGAAATAAACAGGATTCAAAATCCCATGAAAAAGGTAGAGTGCATTCGCTGTGGACGAACTGGTCACTACGGATCTGATACGAATTGCCCCGCTCGTAACAAGGCATGCGATAAGTGCGGCAAGCTCGGGCATTTTGCGAGGTGCTGTCGTTCCCAGCAGCAAAGACAAGGCCAGACACGTCACTCCACGAAGCGAAGAACCGACGATGCCGAGAAATACCCGGAACACAGCAACAAACGGCCACGATATCAGCAGGTTCGATCGATTAAAAACGAGGAGCAAGGTAACGACTCAAATTTCATATTCTGTATTGGAGAAGGTGATGAATTTTTGTGGGTGACGATTGGTGGAGTCCTTCTTCAAGTTCTTATTGACTCTGGATGTCAGAAAAACGTGATCGACGATGTGTCTTGGGACAAAATGAAAAGCCAAGCAATCGAAGTTACGAATCGACGAGCACATTCAGATCAAAGTTTCCGAGCGTACGGACGGTCTTCAAAGCCACTGATTGTTAAAGAAGTTTTCGAAGCTAAAATCGAAGTTCAGGACCACGAGAAACGTATTTCTTGTGACGCTACCTTTTACGTTATTGAAGGTGGCACTCAACCTTTGTTGGGACGGACCACCGCTAAGGACCTAGGTGTACTGACATTGGGATTGCCCAGCACCAACCCACCAGAGGTATACACACTGCGCGCAGAGCAAAAGCATCCGTTCCCAAAGATGAAGGGTATCAAGCTCAAAATTCCAATTGACGAAAAAGTCACTCCAGTGACTCAACACGCACGGCGGTCACCACTTGCTCTTTTGGACAAAATTAAAGATAAGATGGACTCGCTTCTGAATGCCGATATCATTGAGCCTGTCGAAGAGTACAGCCAGTGGGTCTCGCCACTGGTTGCAATCGTCAAGGACAACGGGGACTTACGCCTGTGTGTCGATATGCGAAGGGCAAATCTAGCGATCAAAAGAGAAGGACATCTCATGCCAACGTTTGAAGATTTTCTGCCACGATTGAAGAAGGCACGATTGTTTACACGTTTGGACATAAAAGAAGCGTTCCATCAGGTGGAGCTTCATGAATCTTGTCGGCATATCACCACATTTATCAGCCACGCTGGAGTATTCAGGTACAAGCGCCTCATGTTTGGAGTGTCATGCGCACCTGAGATGTTCCAGAAAGTGCTGGAACAAATCCTGTCGAAATGTAAAAATATAGTTGTTTACATTGACGACATCCTGGTGTTCGGGGAAGATGAAGAAGATCATGATCGAGCACTCGAACAGGTGATGGAAGCTCTGAATTCAAAAGGTGTGCTGTTGAACCATCAAAAATGCGAATTCAAAACGAGAGAGGTTGTCTTCCTCGGTTAGTTATATAATGGGTACGATATAATTACAAGTTAAAATTTGACTCATTCGACTATTCTAGGTCACCATATCTCGGCCAAGGGAATCCGACCAGCAGAAGAAAAGACGACAGCAATCGATTCATTCCGACCACCGAGATCTGCTGAAGAGCTAAGGAGCTTTTTAGGCTTGGTGACGTACGTTGGCAAATTCCTTCCTGACTTGGCAACCGTATGCGCTCCTCTATGGTTGCTTACACATAAAGGAACACTATTCCAATGGACGTCTGAGCATGACAAGGTATTTCGGAAACTTAAGGACATGGTATCAAAAGCAACAACGCTCCAATATTTCGACAACTCGCTACGAACACGAGTAATAGCCGACGCATCACCGGTTGGTCTTGGAGCGGTGTTGGTCCAGTTTGGAAGCATGCATCATGATAATGATCGCCGTATAATCTGCTATGCGAGCAAGAGTCTAAGTCCGACAGAGCGCAGATACTGCCAGACGGAGAAGGAGGCACTGGCACTCGTCTGGGCGGTCGAACGATTTTCAACATACTTACTCGGCAGAAAATTTGAATTGGAGACGGACCACAAGCCGCTTGAAACCATCTTTGCGCCCACATCACGACCATGCGCAAGAATCGAAAGATGGGTTTTGCGGTTGCAAGGCTTCACATTCGATGTCAAGTATCGTAAAGGTTGCCACAACATAGCAGATTCCTTTTCACGGCTTTCTGAAAATGGAAAGGATGATGATTTTGATGATGATAGTCAGTTTCTAGTTCTTGCTATTATGGAGTCAGCAGCTATTGACACATGTGAATTGGAAACGGCGTCCAGAGAAGATGCTGAACTTGCCATAGTACACGAATGTGCACACACTGGACAGTGGGGAAGACCAGAAGCTAAACCGTATGAAGTTTTTCGAGACGAACTGGGTTTTGTCGGTGATCTATTGGTTCGAGGTACGAAATTGGTAATTCCGAAATCTCTTCGAAACAGAATGCTTACCCTAGCACACGAAGGTCATCCAGGGGAGACGGTGATGAAGCGTCGTCTAAGAGATCGCGTTTGGTGGCCTGCTATGGACCGTGAAGCCGAAAAGTTTGTAGCCTCATGTGAAGGATGCAGACTTGTTGGTATGCCAAACAAACCAGAGCCGATGCAACGCAGAAAAATACCTTCACGACCATGGGTTGACGTCGCTCTAGATTTCATGGGACCACTTCCTACGGGTGAAAACCTGATGGTTATAGTCGATTATTATAGTCGATATAAGGAAGTGGAAATAATGCGGCAAATAACGGCTGATGAAACCATATCACGATTGCATAAGATCTTCACTCGACTTGGTTTTCCAATTACGATCACTTTGGACAATGCCCGTCAGTTTGTTAGCGCAAAATTCGAAAATTACTGTAAAGAGCATGGAATTTCACTGAACCATTCTACACCATACTGGCCACAAGAGAACGGTCTTGTAGAACGCCAGAACCGTTCGTTGTTGAAACGGCTTCAGATTAGTCACGCACTAGGGCGAAGCTGGAAGACTGATTTAATGGATTACATGATGATGTATTATACATCACCTCATTCCGTAACTGGAAAGACCCCAACGGAATTGTGCTTTGGTAGAACAATACGTTCAAAGATCCCATCACTACACGATATCGAATCAGCTGCACCAACCAACGAAGTAACGGATAGAGATCAAATTTCAAAGCAAATAGGAAAAGAGAAGGAGAACCAAAGACGTCATGCTAAATGTTCTGAAATACAGGCGGGGGACACAGTGCTAATGAAGAATTTACTACCCGGAAATAAACTGACCACAACATTTGGCACTGATGAGTATACTGTTGTAAGCAAGGAAGGAGCTAGAGTCACGATCAGCGACAAGAAAACGAACAAGGTGTACCAGCGCAACGTTGCTCACCTCAAGCGTGTAATGGATGGAAAAAGGTTGCCAGACGACGAATTGCCGGATAGTGAATCTGGCCACCAAGAACTGGATGTTTCTGCACCTTCTCCAATCGTTGCCGAGCCTCCGGCAAAATCACTAATAACTTCTGAAAATTCTAGAACGCGTCGAGAAGTAAAATTCCCATCAAAGTTCAAGGACTTCGTCATCGCTGATTAGATTTCCCATCTCCTAGAGAAAACCAGATGTGGTGCCGTGGTGCCACGACAACGGCCGACTGAAACACTACTACCTTACCGAAGAGGAGAAACAGGACAACCGACATGACATTGACTATGGTAAGTGCGAGAGTAGAGAAAAGAGCAATAAAGAGACAGTAAAAACAGTGTACAGTTGTGTTGATGAATCCCCGGATTATTCCGATCACGAGCATCCTAAAATATCCCTGAGGGCACCACAATTCCCACACCCAACTTTTGATTCGCCTGAGAAATGTTCGTAGACGCCAGTTTCAGAGGACTGGAGAGCTGGGCAAAAAACGTGAAATGGCTGATCTGAACAGACAGATTGCTTCCAGAATGGACTCACTCCGAAATGAAAGTTTCGGGCGTGTTGTCCAGAATCTGGACGACCGCTCCAGACCATTCTGGAAGGTAGCCAAGGTCCTGAAAACTCATCCCAAACCCATTCCACCTCTCAGAGTCGAAAATGATGACGATCGGCTTTTAATCACCACACAGGAGAAAGCAAATGCGATCGGCGAGCATGTCGCTTCATCGCATTTGCTTGGCTCGAATATCCAAAGTCCGCTCGAAGATCAGGTTGCGCAATGCGTTCAAAACCTAGATGCCTCCCCTTGTGTCGTGCCTCCGGCGGATATGATTACAGTACAACAGATTTGCTCAGCGCTGAAATGCACCAAGAACATGAAGGCTCCCGGGTTTGACGGTATATTCAACTTGATCTTGAAGAGACTCAGCATGAAAGTGCAGTCTCTTCTAACCGCTATCTTCAACAGATGTTTGGAACTGCACTACTTTCCAAGTATCTGGAAAGTAGCAAAAATCATACCAATCCGCAAACCCGGTAAGGATCCAACATTGCCTTCAAGCTACAGACCAATCAGCCTCCTTTCAGCGCTGAGCAAATTGTTCGAGAAACTCATTCTCAATCGTTTGCTCAAGTTTGTGGAGGAAAGCAACATTCTCCTTCCGGAACAGTTTGGATTCAGAAAGGGGCACTCTACCAATCATCAGCTAGTACGGGTGATGAATAACATCCGAAGTAACAAAGCTGTATCAAAGTCCACAGCCATGGCCTTGTTAGACGTTGAAAAGGCGTTTGACAATGTTTGGCATGACGGACTTGTGTACAAGCTTTGTAACTTCAACTTCCCATTACATCTGGTTAAAATCACCCGTAACTACCTTCAGCAAAGGTCGTTTAAGGTATCGTTGAATGGTTGTCTTTCCGACACGTTTTCCATCCCAGCAGGAATCCCGCAAGGCAGTCTGCTGGGCCCCTTGCTTTACAGCATTTATACTTCCGACATTCCTCCCCTTGGAGACGGTTGCGTGTTCTTCCTGTTCGCAGATGATACCGCAATAGCCGTCAAAGGAAGGATGCCTCGCGAAATAACGAACAAACTTCAACGATGCCTTAACGCCTTTGCTGATTATGCCATCACGTGGAAAATTAAAATCAATCCCTCCAAAACACAAGCGATCATGTTCCTACATCGGCAATCGCCCAAACTGAAACCGGCTCCATCTTGTACTGTAATCATGGATGGCACAAGGGTTGAGTGGTCCGCCGAAGTAACCTATCTCGGGATGTTGATCGATGAAAAGCTCCTCTTCCGTTCGCATGTAGAGAAAACTGTAGTCAAGTGTTCTACCTTGGTTAGGTGTCTGTATCCGCTGATTTGCCGCAGATCCCGCCTCTCAAGGGTGAACAAACTGGCCGTCTACAAACAAATCATAGCACCTGCGATCCTCTACGCAGCTCCGGTGTGGGAATCATGTGCACAGACTCACAGGAACAAAATTCAGGTCGCTCAGAATAGAGTGCTGAGGATGGTTCTTGATCGTCCTTTCGACACTAGAATAACAAATTTACATGAAGAGGCAGGCATTGCCAAAATAGATTCCAAAATTAACGAAATTAAGACTAAATTTGCACAAAAATGTAATTTATCAGAACATGCTTTGATAAGCAATTTGTATATAGTAGGTTAGGTGTACATAGTAGTTGTAGGTTAGTTGTAGTTGTAAATAGTAGTTATAAGTAGTCTCCTTTTTCAAATTTTCAAACAAACCAATCCCACCAAGGTGGTCATTCTCTAAAACAGGCCTGATAGGACTAGGAACTGTAAATAATAATTAAAATCTCACTGTACTAAAGTTGAAAAGACGCATCTGTGTCACTTGTAAAATTCATACATGTAAACCACACAAACACAAGAAATAAAGATCATTTAACTAAAAAAAAAAAAAAAACTAAAAAAAAACTGGTATCAGCTCATTTTCGCTTCGGACGGCGTGGTGAGCAATAGTAGCAGTAGGTCGTGGCAAAGGAGGTGCCAATCGTCATAGCAAATTCTTCGAGATAACCACCATCCGTCGTCTGGCTCGCCGTCGCAGTGTCTGACGTATCTCCGGTCTGATCTACGAGATGTGCTGAAGGTGTTCGTGGAAAATGAGGTCCGTGATGCTGTCACCTACACTAAACACGCCAAGCGTAAGTGGCCATGGATGTCCTCTTCAATAAAACGGCCCTTTTCAGGGCCATCAAGCTTACATCAGTAAAGAGTTGGAATAGAATTTATCTATGCTTGTTTGTCCATATTCAGAACCACAAGCCCCCAACGACCACACAAACTTGGAAGCAGGGGTGCAAGAGATTTTGATTGATTCTCGTAATCAACTTTCTTTTTGAAAAAGATTACTACAAATTTGGATCGTCTACAATTCAAAACCGGAAAGAGTTGAGATAATAGATATTTCAGGCATAACATTTGATAACGGCACAAAAGCATTTGTAAACAAACCTTCTTAGGCCCTTTACACGCGAACTAAAGTACGCCCACGCAAACCAACAACATCATCGCATAGGGGCAACTATCACCCTTCCGTAAGTGGTATTGGTTTGCGTGGGCGTACTTTAGTTCGCGTGTAAAGGGCCTTAGAATGTTTGTTTACAAATGATTTTGTGCCGTTATCAAATGTTATGCCTGATTTGATCAATTAAAAGAACTTAATGCTCTTCACATTTATTCCATCCACTAGCGGTCCTACGTCAAGCTTCCGTTTGTGCCCCTAGGCACAGACCCTTCTACTTTTTTTGCTGTGTAGCCTCAAATCACTGAAGGAAATTTTGGCATGCCCTGTGGGCAATGTTTATTTGTATGTAAAACAAATGCCCTGGTGACGTTACAGTGCAAGAGTTAATTAGTGTTTTAATTGATTATTATCGTTTCAATTGAAACCCGATTTTACTCTTGTTCTATACGTTAAACATAACGTCGGCCATAGAGATTGCTAAAGTATGATTGTGTCAGTGATTTGTTTTCATCGGGAAAATTTTCTGCTATGAAGTATTTTTTCCCGATGAAAACATTTTGCGTATACGTATACGTGACGTAGTGTGCGTACGATAAACGTCAGCAATCTCTATAGTGTGCTGTAAAGAGCCTGAATTTATAAAAAGGCGACATCTTATCCATTTGACAGGTCTTCTGCTCGTTTGGAATGACTTTTCCTATGACTTTGACAGACAATCGATTGTTCCAATTTTGACATGTCGTCTCTTTATAAATTCAGGCTCTTTAGTGTGCTGTATACCGCATCAGTGTACATCAGGAAACATCTACATTAGAAAACATCAGAAAACGTTTACATATAAAAACATCCGAACAACGTTTAGTTCTAACGTTTTGTACATCCGAAAACATCCTTAAAACGTTTGGTTCTAATGTCAATAGATTGAAATTTTTGACGTCAGACCGACATTAGAATGGTAAAATTTTGTTCCAAAATTTCTGATGTATACACCATGTTACATAATGTTTTCTAATGTTTGACATCAGGCATACATTTGATTTCGATGCTGATGTAGACATCAAAATCAAACGTTGGGCTAATGTAAATTTCTATTCGGGCCATCAACAACCGGTTTCGCCTCAGGGGCGTACGTCACCAGTTCGATTCCAGCGAAGCCGGCACTTTGCCGTTCGATTTAATGGCTATGCAAGCCATAATTCGTGCTGCAATTCGTTTGATGGAGAAGGATTCAAGGAATATCGATCTTCCAGTTGTGGAACGAGCGTCCGATCGCCTTGCGGCGGTTGATGTAGAGCTTCCAAACATCGCTGTACGAACACGTCTCGCCAACCGAGGGTGGTATGAACCCAAGCCGGGATGTGAAACGGCGGGTGAAAGCTGGGGATCCCCCGAATACAGTGCGTCCCATCGTGCAGGAGTTGCTGGCCAACCGGTTTAACCAAAGATGAATACCGTGCTTTGGCTATTTATATGGATGGTTCTAAATACGATAAAATAGTTGGAGCAGGTGTATTTAGCAGCAGTGTTTTCGGCGGCGCCAGGGTGTTCTGAGGCATAACCAAAGGGGGAGGTGGCTGTCAAATACGAACAATCGTCGTCTACCTCGCATAACTGGTTCCAAACGTAAGCAAGGCATAAAAAAGCTACAGGGTTTGTTTACGTTTGGAACCAATTTTTCTTACAAGAATGATCAGTAGGCTGATTTGACAGCACGTCCCACCCCAGGGCATAACATCTCTGACCACGCCCTCCTTCTTCGGAAGGGAAGTAACCTTCCTGGCGTCGGTACACACTAACTTTAGATTACTGGAGTCAGTAAAATTTTACTGGGTTTTTGAATTGCGGATCGCCCAGTAGTCATCACAGAAATAATTTGCATTACCGAACTGTCCGTAAAGTCAATCTGTCAAAAATAACTGTTCATTCAGTAATTGGTTCGAGTTGCGTATACTGGAAAACCCAGTAGTTTCTTTTTGTTTATTTTGCTGCAATTTAACTGAAAAGACAGTTATTTGGTTCATTATTATACCGTGTTACCCAGTTAATTTAAAAGTAGTGAATTTGCAGTCATAAAAGCATGAATCCTGGTGCAATTCACCGTTTATAATATGCCAATTAATATGACGACTTAATCCCTTGACGTACCCCGGAATAGCGCGTCGACAGTGAAAGCAAACAATGCAAACATCCATTTTGTTAATCAAAATTTGTTGGAGATCAAGGAACTGCAAAAAGAGTAAATAATAATTGTTGGTACTAACGAAATAGTACTTCAATTTCGCTGTCGAGCTTTCTCAGTTCCGTCATGATATAATTCAAGTTTTAACAAAACCGCGCGATTAAACACTTGCTCCCGGATTTTACTGAAGCTAAAATGGCGGCGGGAATAAAATTGACAGTTTAGAGTTTTACAATTCGTGGTCGGTAAAACAAGGTGGCTATTCTGCTGACCAGTCGGTAAAAAAATAAAGACTACTTTGTGCACAGTAATTATTTTTACTGACTTTTCGTGAAATCACGAAAATTTGGAAAATAACGACTTTCTCAGTAAATAAATATTCTGTGTACAGTATTTTGCATCAAACGATACCGAAGTTCAGTTTGTGTTTTACAGAACATCGGTTATTCACCTGATTTAAACTGAATTTTCAGTAAATCTTTCGTTTTACCGTTTAAGCCCAGTACAAAAAAATACCGAACAACTAAATGCTGGATTAGTGTGTAGCATTGGTGCTCAGCACGGAAAACAAATCAAGGAAAAAAATCTAGAAATTTGTTTCGCTTAGCTCTAGCAATGCAATGAGAAAATAGATGTAGAGAATCGATCATCGCGTATACGCCCTTATGCCTGATCACTGTCGAATTATTTACAAGGGCGGGTGGGGGGAGGGAGGTGGCTGTCAAATACGAACAATCTTCGCCTACCTCGCATAATTGGTTCTTAACGTAAGCAATTGCTTAAGCCATAAGAAACCTACAAGGATGTCTACATCAAAGCAGCCGGACATTCTTGATCGGGATTTAATCCGAGGATAATACCGGTGCACCATGAATGAGTTAAGCCACTTCAAGCTGAACATTGCATTAGGTCCTAAGTAACATCTACAGATTCTCTTCGTCGATTTTCTCTTTATATCTCCATGGCCATTTTAAGACATTCACAGGTATTTTCAGTACACAGGTTGGTATCCTCGAGGATAATACCGGTGCACCATGAATGAGTTAAGCCACTAAGTATGGAAGAAAAGTCTTTTCTTCAAAATGTGAATTTTTTTACCCATTAATGGGCTCTTTCAAGTTAGCGTGAAAAGAGTGTCGATGAAGAGAATCTACCAATGTTACTTAGGACATAATGCATTGTTCAGCTTGAAAATGTGCAGCAAAACTGTCAAAATTTTCACTTTCGTCCTTAAAGGTTCATCTTTGGTGACACGTTTCTGCGGTTTCTGCCTAGAGCTGGTAAATTTTGTATCGGCTGCAGGTTTTACACGGGAAAATCGGTTCATATCTGGAAATACGCTCAATTGCTTGACGCAACCGGCAAATGATGGCTACTAAGTTGGTTACTAGCTACAACGAACCTGCAATCGGTAGGTTATTCTCCATAATATGAATTTTATTAGGTTACAAAAAAGTCCTAAAATGGATAATACTTTTAGGTGGTTTGATTGCGGCCGAGCTGATCAAAAGTACGAATCCCATTGGAATTAGCTGGGGAAATGAAACATCGATCACCTTTTCCAATCGCACGCTGGTTTGTGTGACAAACAACGATGTTTTGCGATCGCTGGCACGGGATGCTCCCAAGTATCAGTTGTACGGGAAGACACCGATCGAGCGAACGCAGATTGATCATTGGCTCACCTATACCCTTTCGGTGGAGAAAGATCCGGCGGATGAGCTGAAGTATCTCAACAAATGTTTGGCACCGTTGACGTACCTGGTTGCGAATCATCTGACGATTGCTGATCTGGCCGTTTACAATCAGTTGTACGGCAGTTTCGAGGAACTAAAAGCTATAGGTATTCCAGTGCATGTCGAGCGCTGGTACAATTTGATCTCTGCCCAAGAAGCCGTGATAAATGTGTTGAAGAATTTACCCAAGGAAGCCAAGCTGACAAAGAGAATGCAACGTGGAGGAAGTGCTGATAAATCATCCGATCGAAAGCAGGAAGGAAAGTTCGTCGATCTACCGGGTGCTGAAATGGGGAAGGTCGTTGTGCGTTTCCCGCCGGAAGCTTCCGGTTACTTACATATCGGGCACGCCAAGGCGGCCCTTCTGAATCAATACTACCAGCAAGCATTCCAGGGTAAACTGATCATGAGATTCGACGATACGAATCCCGCCAAGGAGAATGTTCACTTTGAAAAAGTAATTCTGGAAGATTTGGAAATGCTGCAAATTAAGCCGGATTTGTTTACGCACACTTCTCAGTATTTTGATTTAATGTTGGACTACTGCGAGCGGTTGATGAAGGAAGGGAAGGCTTACGTTGACAATACCGAGCCGGAGCAGATGAAGAAGGAACGTGAGGAAAGGATTGAATCCAATAATCGAAGCAATTCGGTCGAAAAGAATCTGCAGATGTGGAAGGAAATGGTGAACGGAACGGCGCTCGGTCAAAAATGTTGCGTGAGAGCTAAGATTGACATGGCATCTCCGAATGGATGCATGCGTGATCCAACAATTTACCGATGCAAGAACGAACCTCATCCACGCACCGGAACCCATTACAAAGTTTATCCGACGTATGACTTTGCCTGTCCGATCGTTGATGCAATTGAAGACGTGACGCACACGCTGCGAACAATGGAATATCATGACCGAGATGATCAGTTCTATTGGTTCATTGAGGCGCTGGGATTGCGTCGTCCGTATATTTGGGAGTACAGCCGACTGAACATGACCAATACGGTTCTATCAAAGCGAAAATTGACGTGGTTTGTGGATAGTGGCCTCGTTGATGGATGGGACGATCCACGTTTCCCTACGGTTCGGGGTATTCTTCGTCGTGGCATGACCGTCGAGGGATTGAAGGAGTTTATCATTGCACAAGGTGGAGTATAGATAAAATCGTTTTGGAATTTAACTTGAACCAAAGTAAATATGCTTTCAGGATCGAGTAAATCCGTCGTATTTATGGAGTGGGACAAAATCTGGGCTTTCAACAAGAAGGTCATTGATCCGATTGCTCCACGCTACACGGCTTTGGAGAATGAAAACCGTGTGGTGGTGAATGTTGAAGGCGCCAAATTAGAGGCCGTACAAGTTCCAGTACATCCCAAGAATGCCGATATCGGAACGAAAACGGTATGGCTTGGTCCCCGTGTACTGATCGATTACGCCGACGCAGTTGAATTGAAGGAAGGCGAGAATGCTACCTTCATCAATTGGGGCAATTTGATGATTAGGAAAGTTCATAAGGATGCCAGTGGTAAGGTCACTTCGGTGGATGCCACTTTAAACTTGGACAATAAAGACTTTAAGAAGACGCTCAAGTTGACATGGCTTTGCGAGCAGGACGCTTCGGAATATCCGCCAACGTTCTGCGTGTACTTTGATCACATCATTAACAAAGCGGTTCTTGGCAGAGAAGAGGACTTCAAAACCTTCATTGGTCATCAAACGAGGGTAAGATGGTAAGCAAATTGTTGGCATGTAAGTATCTAATCCTTTTGATTAAACTCAGACTGAGGTGCCAATGTTGGGTGATCCTGAGCTGAAGAAGCTCAAGAAGGGCGATATCATTCAACTTCAGCGTCGCGGTTTCTTCAAGGTAGACCAAGCGTTCAAGCCGGCCAGTGAGTTTAGTGCCGTTGAAACGCCCGTTGTGCTGTTTTCCATCCCCGATGGTCACGCCAAGGAACAGCCGACCGCGGGTGCTCCGAAGAAGGCCACCACTGAAAATGCGAAGGTAAGTTTGCTCAATGATTTTGGTTTTAAAAGAATAGGTGACATACTTTTACTGTATGATAACATTGGTACACTGCCACTAGTATGTCGCATGCGGAAAAATTAAATTACATATCAATGGTTAGGATTGATCGCAATGCGATTCAGTGTGCCCGCCGCGCAGATGGTTTCCCTGAAGTCTACACTGAAAACGCATCTCACTCAGAGGGTGAGTCATTTTTACTCATTCGTATGATTTTTTTTTTCTAAAAGCAAGTTGAGTGACCTACGAAATTTATTTATACTAATGAGTAAAAGTGACTCACTCTTTGAGTTAGTTTCGTTTTCAGTGTACTCGTTCTACACGATTTGATTCAAAGCTTTGAAAGTTTAAATCGAAGAGAGGCAGGCAGAATAACAAAAGTCGAGTGAACAAGCACGCCTCCCTCCAGCCCCTGTAAGTACGTTAAGCTACGCCTGAGTCGCTTACGCGTCAAGTGAAAGGGAATGAACTTTGCCACATTTTAAGTTTTGCTTCCATCAGTAAAATATTGTGCTCCGTTCGAACGTGATTACTTTGGAGTTTATTTCTTATTTATTGCATCATTGTGTACGAATTTTATCTTATCGATACCGTTTTCAATTGTAACGATTTCATTCTTTCAGAAACAGGCGAATTCTACCAGCGGAACAGCACCCAAGTCGACACCGAACTCTGCTGCTAAAATTAACGATCAAATTGTACAACAGGGCGATAAAGTAAGAAAGCTCAAGACTGACAAAGCTGCCAAACCGGAGGTTGAAGCCGCTGTGAAGGCTCTGCTGGAACTGAAGACCAAGTTCAAGGAAGCAACCGGTCAGGATTGGAAACCAGGTGTAGCTGTTCCGGCTCCAGCTGTGACAGCACCACCCAATACAGGCACCTCGGTCGAAACCCTCAACGGCAAGATTGTCGAACAAGGTAACTTGATCCGCGATTTGAAGACGAAGAAAGCAGCCAAGGCCGACGTTGAAGCAGCGGTGAAAGTATTACTAGATCTTAAAGCACAGTATAAAGCTGCCAGCGGCAAAAACTGGACACCAGAGGCAGCCCCAGCACCAGCACCAGCACCCACACCCGCATCCGTCAAAAAGGAATCCAATCCTGCTTCTGCCGACATCAGCGACAAAATTGTTAAGCAAGGTGATATAGTACGGGATTTGAAATCGAAGAAGGCAAACAAAGCTGAAATTGATGTGCAGGTTAAGTTACTGCTAGATTTGAAGGCCTTATACAAGGCAACTATGCATAAGGATTGGAAACCAGAATGTGCTCCACTGACTGAATCGAAAAGAAGTGCACCTGCGCCATCCGGAAACGCAGAAACTGACCTGTTGGAGAAAATTGCCGCGCAAGGTGACAAAATTCGCACGCTGAAAACGAACAAGGCCGACAAAGCTGCTGTGGACGGTGAAGTGAAGGCACTACTGCAGCTGAAAGCCGATTATAAGACGCTAACTGGTAAGGACTGGAAACCAGGCACTGTCGCGCCAGCATCGATTGCTAAGAAGGACAAAGAAAATATGACACCGACAAATAATGAGAAATCCGGTTCGGAAAAGGACGCCCTGACTGCCAAGGTCAACGCCCAAGGTGAAGCGGTTCGAAATCTGAAATCGTCTGGTGCCTCCAAGGAACAAGTCGATGCAGCTGTGAAAGCATTGCTCGACTTGAAGGCCGAATATAAAAAGTTAACCGGAACTGATTTCCCAGTTGCGGGACGCACTCCGAAGCCAGTAACGGCCAAGAAAGAAGCAAAAAAAGTAGACAAACCAATGGCCAAGCACGAACCCGCCAAGCCGAAAGATGATGGCAGCGGACCGAAGAAGCAAACCCGGCTCGGTTTGGAAGCTACCAAGGAGGGCAATCTGCCCGATTGGTACTCGCAAGTTATTACCAAGGGAGAAATGATCGAATACTACGACGTGTCCGGGTGCTACATTCTGCGCCATTGGTCATTTGCCATTTGGAAGTCGATCAAGGCTTGGTTTGATGCGGAGATTACCAAAATGGGGGTCAAAGAGTGCTACTTTCCCATTTTTGTCTCGCGAGCTGCATTGGAACGGGAAAAGGCGCACATTGCCGACTTTGCTCCGGAGGTGGCCTGGGTCACCAAGAGTGGAGAATCGGATCTGGCCGAACCAATCGCTGTGCGCCCTACGTCAGAAACGGTTATGTACCCGGCGTACGCCAAGTGGATTCAGTCCTATCGTGATTTGCCGATCAAGTTGAACCAGTGGAACAATGTTGTGGTATGTGTTGAACGGTTTGTGGGAAGGAGGTGTTGATTACGTTGATTTTTTTTACAGAGGTGGGAATTTAAACACCCGCAGCCATTCCTGCGTACTCGTGAATTCCTATGGCAAGAAGGACACACCGCATTTGCCGGTAAATCCGAAGCTGAAGAGGAAGTGCTGCAGATTCTAGGTGAGTTAGTTGTTGCGGAGTAAGCGTACAGGCTAGTGGTGCACCGAATATTCGGCCACAATAGTGTTTGGCACGCCATGGCGGCCACTTGTTAGGTGGTAAATGGCCGAATATCAGTATTACAAGTAGGTACGGGTGACTGCCTCTCACTCCAAAGGTTCTGAGTTCCTTCGGGGCCGTTGGTCCTCGGTCGATTAGTTGATGGGTCGATAGGTAGGGTCCAGGAGTGGAAGCTGCCTCCCTGGCGTCGGTAGCATTGGTACTCAATACGGAAATCAAGATCGACGAAACACAAATCAAGGGAAAAAGTAGCTTCTTTCATCTATCTGTGAGCTGAAAATAGCTGGGGATGAACCTTATACAAGTTTGGGAAACTTTGTTGAAGTTATGAAAACGTTGGTTAATTTTAAGAGACTTCATAAAAGTTCTTCTAACTTCAGGGCACTTCTTAAAACTTAAAATAATTTCTTAAGACTTAGTAGAAGTCAAACGTCAATTCCCGTGCCTTCAACTCACCTCAAACATCTGCCAGTCGGCAACATGGAGCCATCACAGTCAACTGCTCTCCGGAACGCATTCTTGCCGTTTGCCCTGAGGAAGCCCCTATTCCGCTTATCACAGTCGAGCCCCTCCTGCCAGCGGCCAGCAGTTGTCCTGGCCCTGCGTTTAAGATGGAAGAAGGGGTCTTCCACATTCCTGTTATTGGCAAGTAGGATCAACCGACGAATATATTATCGCCTGAAAATATCTTGGTTTCCAGCGGCCTGAACCTTCCATTGTTCCCGAACAGCGGAGGTCGGACATAACGATTTACTATCAGAACGTTGGTGGTATGAACGGCCTCGTGGAAGATTATCATCTGGCCGTCATAGATCACTGCTACGACATTTTAGTTTTGACCGAAACATGGCTCAATTATCGAACCATTTCAAACTATGTCTTTGGTGCTGGCTACGAAATATTTCGTTGCGATCGAAACACGAATAATAGTAGGAAAACTACTGGGGGAGGCGTAGAGCAGAAGTTATCGAGGACGATTCCTGGAACACGGTTGAACAAGTGTGGGTGGCTATTCAACTTGGTGATCGTCAATTGCTTCTCTGTGCCGTGTACATCCCTCCAGATCGAACCCGTGACTTGGAGCTTATTGACGCACATTGTCGATCCGTCTTGGTCGCTTCAGACAAAGCAGGCTCTTCCGATGAAGTTATTGTTTGTTAGTGCTCGTGATACAGCTCCTTTCCTCTCCACGGCAGCCTAACCTTTAGTCAAGGAAGTGCATCATCACCCTGCTTTACTTATCATGATCGAAAATAATATTGTCCATGATTTTACCAGCACTCCAAACGCTGTGTCATATGACTTTTGTAGAGCTGGCCATCGCAGTATTGTCCATGTGCTGTCTAACCTAGATGGGGAGCATATTCTAGATTCTGTAGACGTCAACATTGCAGCCCAAACCCTTTTCTCACGTCTTGGCACATGTCATTGACAGACACGTTTCCAAAAAGATCACCCATATCGACTCTCGCGTCCCGTGGATGACGAAAGATCTTCGCTCGTTGAAAAGAACTAAGACGGCTGCTCTCAGAAGATTTACTAAACTCCGCACACTGCCGCTGGAATGCTACTATGTCAGACTCAACCACGAGTATAAGCGGTTAAGTCGTCTCTGTTTTCAACGCTATCAAAGGAGGATTCAACGACGGCTAAAATCACACCCGAAATCCTTCTGGAACTTCGTAAATGAGCAACGCAGGGAAGTCGGCTTACCCTCTTCCATGATTTTTAACGGTGAAACTGCTGGCAATCAGCAAGACATTTGCAACCTGTTCTCAGCCAAATTTGCTAGAGTGTTTGAAGAGGAGCAACTCTCCGCTAATCTCATTACTTTCGCGGCCAGTAATGTTCCTTTGGTCAACCAAACGCTCAGCATTAGAGCAGCATCTAAACTTCAGACTTCAGCTAAGGCTGAACCCGATGGTGTTCCGTCGATTATTCTTAAAAAGAACATCACTTGTCTTTTAGATCCAATGCGCCGCATATTCCAGCTCTCTCTTTCCAGCGGCATCTCTCCGTCTTGCTGGAAGACTGCGGATATGTTTCAAGCAAACGCGACGTAAACAACTACCGGGGAATCACGTCGCTGAGTGCTGTAACAAAACTTTTTGAATTGGTTGTCATAGAGTCCCTACATGCGCATTGCAAGCAATATCTAAGTATAGATCAACACGGATTAATAACTGGGCGTTCCACAACTACGAACCTGCTGTGCCTAACGTCTTACATCACATACAGCTTGATTGCTCGGACCCAAACGATCTTACAGATCACACAGATCTTACGGCAGCCTTCGATAAGCTAAACCACGAAATTGCTATCGCTAAGCTTGATAGGCTAGGGATCGGTGGAAATCTTTTGAAATGGTTTCGTTCATACCTCACGGAGCGCCAACTGACAGTAACTTTGTGTACTTGTCGCTCAGCAAGCTTCTGCGCAAAGTCCGGTATACCTCAGGGTAGCCATCTGGGACCATTGGTATTTCTCCTTTACTTCGACGACGTTCACCATGTTATAACAGGGCCACGATTATCGTTTGCAGACGATTTGAAAGTTTTTCTACGCATCCACTCACTCGCCGACTGCCGTTCTTTCCAAAATCAGATTGACATCTTTGCTGACTGGTGTAGTCTAAACCGACTGGTGGTCAACCAAGCTAAGTGTACAGTTATTACTTTCTCACGCAAGAAACAACCGATTATTTTCAACTACAAACTACTAGACACGAGTATCGAACGGTGGATTGCGTGAAAGACTTAGGCGTTTTTCTAGACTCAAAACTGACATACTCACACCATCCCCCTTATTCTGCGAGTCACGTGACTCTCTGTCACCGGTGAGGTGACAATTGTCACCTCGTGTGAGGTGACTCACCGGTGAGAGAGAGTCACGTGACTCGCAGAATAGGGGGGCATATATCGTATGTCGTTGACAAAGCGTCCAGAACTCTTGGCTTTGTCTTCAAGATTACTAAGAACTTCACAGACATTTAGTGCTTGAAATCGCTCTATTGCTCTCTCGTGCGATCTACGTTGGAATACTGCTCTGCAGTCTGGAGCCCGAACTACAATAATGGGACCGAGCGAATTGAATATGTGCAACGACGTTTTCTTCGCTTCGCGCTCTGTAACCTGCCTTGGAGATACCCACTTCGTCTTCCAAGCTACGAGAATCGCTGCCAATTGATCAATGTCGAGCCTTTACGTATCCGAAGAGATGTTTTCAGAGCCTTGTGAACATTAATGTTCAACCTCGATCACTACGCAATAGTCTTATGCTGAGACTTCCACTTCTTCGAACTAATTATAACTTATGGAGCGCTATTTACGGCTTGCAGCGAGTGTTCAACCCAGTAGCGTCGATGTTCGATTTCCACTTTACACGGAATATGCTTCGCCGAAGATTCTCCACCGACAAACCGACATGACACTTAATTCTCGACTTAATTCTAACTTATGCCCGAAAATCGTAAACGGCCGATTTAAATGTGCAGTAATCCGAACTGTCAAAACCATAGTAGTTTTTGATCTAGATAAAAATAATTTGTCCAGAATAGATCAAACACGGACCAATTCATAACTTTTGCAAGCGGGTTCATGGCTTAGCTAAATATTTCCGGCGAACACGGAGCCTCGCACGGAGCCAGATGTCTGTAGCATGCTTTGGTTAGAAATTTTATTCTTTTGGTATGGTCATTCATGCCGGTTTGTCGGTGTTAAGTGTAAAATTTAAGACTTATACATTTTTAGTAACTTGACAATGCTTTCCTAGTTATTTTCGTTTGTAACTGTAGTATATGTAGTCTGTATAATCTGTACTTTTTTACAACACATCATTGGGACTATTTCTAGTCTGTTGATGCAAACATAACAAATGAACAAATAAACAAATTACGTAGCAATTCGAGGAACTTCGTAAAACTTCATAGAAGTACAGGGATTTTTTTTTTAATTCAAGACACTTCGTAGGAGTTCAGCAAAAAATTCTAGAAGCTCAGTGAACTTCAAAGAAGCTCTGGAACTTTCGCAGCAACTCAGGGAGTGTTGTAGAAATTCAGCATACTTCTTAGAACTTCAGGGTTTGATTGGGAAAATATGGGAGCTTAGTTTGAATATTACTGTGCAATTCCGGAGAACTTCGTAATTGCTTTTGAAAACAAACACGTCAATCACCGATTGCTCGCTAATTAAAGCTCCATCTCGAAAACTAGCAACACAAACAGGTAGAGGAATGACTCTTCTATCATTTGGTATAGTTTGTTTGCGATATTGAGCTTTTATTCGCGAGCAATCGGCGATTGACGTGTTTGTTTACAAAAGTAATTACGCCCAAATCTCAAAGTTCTCCGGAATTATTTTTTGTCAAAATGCGCCGTACTCAATTTGTCTCAAAAAAAAGCTAAAACGGATCACAATTTTAAGTGAGCAGTAAATTTATTGTTTCATTTAAATTGTGATGTATTGTTGACAAAGGAGTTATTTGCTTGATAGGTCAAATTGATAGGATAGAGCTACCCGGATAAGCGCGAACCATAAATTGACCTTACCTAAAATGGTTAAAATAGTTTATAATCCCTGCTAAACTTTAACTGAAATGGTTATGGAACTTTACATGAACGTTTAATGATAAAGTTTTAACCTTAAGTATTATAGTTTTTTGGAAGTGGACCTTACAAATAATGGGTTGTTAAGAACCATTACCATTCAAAATTCTTGTTTTCTCCATACATTTTCGGAAAGAAAACTATACTAAAACCTTTTAACTTATGGTTTGAGAACATTAATGGTAATGGTGATGATAACCAGTAAGGTCCATGAATGGTTTTGTAACATCGATCAACTTTATGTGGAATATATCGCGAATTGGTTGCCTGTAAATTACTGATTACCAATTCACGATATATTTCACGTAAAGTTGAGCGATAATACAAAACCATTAATGGACCTTACTGACTACCATAACCATAACCATTAATGTTCTCAAACCATAAGTAAAAACGTTCTAATATAGTTCTCTTTCCGAAAATCTATGGAGAAAACCGAGGGGGGCGACACATCTAAATCTCAAGTTTAGATGGTCAAAAAATCTCACACTAGCGTATCAATCTTCGAACAATCTTCTTTCATTTGTCGCATCTACTTGCATCGCTCATCAATTTTTTGCAGAAAATCTTTAGAATCGTCATCAATCTTCTTTCTATATACTCAACGCGTGCGCAGCTAGCCACAGCAAAACACAATCTTTTTTGCATCGTAGATAGAGTCGTCCCCCTCGGAGAAAACAAGAATTTGGAATGGTAATGGTTCTTAACAACCCATTATTTGTAAGGTCCGCTTCCAAAAAACCATAATACATAAGGTTAAAACTTTATCACACAAACCTTCATGTAAAGTTCCATAACCATTTCAGTTGAAGTTTAGCAGGGATTATAAACAATTTATAACCATTATCGGTAAGGTCATGTGATGGTTCGCGTTTATGAGGGTAGTTAAACCTTAATAATGAAGTTTTCAGAGATTGTTGTTGTACAGTCCTCTTCGGGGGTTTTATTTCGCTGACCAAATCCGCAGTACGTCCACTCTTCACGACTATTTGTATATCAATCCCCCTCATTGATGCTCGGTTTCTAATACTCACCAGTCTGGTACTTGGTAAGGCAACATTAACACATTCATACTTATTAGGGTTGTATCCAGGGGTTCATATCGTACATCATAACTCTATTTATTTGTCTGCATCAACAGGCTGTGCCCCAATGATGATTTAAGTAACTTATATAGGTAAATCAAAAAATAAAAACTAAGCATAAAATACATAAATAAAACACACAATCATTCACGGTTAACTGTGCCAGAAAAGAACGATGAGAAGTATCTTCGTAGCAGCTGTCGAGGCATATGGAAATCGAAGATGCCCGAGACTCGATTGCATACTCGTTGCAGCCCACCTATTGCACCGTTCATGCCATAGTTTGTGCGCTGAAGTGGCAATCTCAGCATAACGTTGTTACGTAGCGCACGGGGTTGGACGTTAATGTTGACTTGCCCCAAGATTACACTGCAATCAATTCTACCTTGTTAAGTGTCCGCAATGAACAGGGCCCTAGAGGTGTCTCTTCTAGTTCGGAGAGGCTCCAGATCAATCAGCTGGCAACGACTTTCATAGCTGGGCAGATGAAATGGGTCTCTCCAAGGCAGCTTCCGCAGTGCGAATCGAAGAAAACGGCGTTGAACGGACCGAACTCTCTCAGCACCATTGTTGTTGTTTGGACTCCAGACCACAGAACAATATTCCAGAATGGATCGCACCAAGGAACAGTACCAGTGACTTCAAACAGTAGATATCGGAGAAATTCTTTGCTATCCTGAAGATAAATCCCAGTTTCCTAGACGCCTTGTCGACAACGTACGAGATGTGCTGCTTGTACGTAAGTTGAGAATCCAGAATAACACCCAGATCTTTCACATGGTTCACACGGTCGATTACAGTGCCGATAAGTTTGTATTCAAATGTGATTGGTTCTTTCTTCCGAGTAAAAGTGATCACTGAACACTTAGTGGGGTTAACCACCATTCGGTTCAAATTACACCAGCTGGCAAAGGCTTCGAACTGACGTTGAAGGAAGTGACAGTCATCAATCGAGCGGATTCGTAGGTAGATTTTAAGATCGTCTGCATACGATAGTCGTGGGCCTTCGATGACCAAGTTCACGTCATTGAAGTAGAGTAAGAAAATCAAAGGTCCCAGGTGACTTCCTTGAGGTATTCCTGACGTAGCTAGATAGATATTGGATCGGTTGTCACCAATGGCAACCATCAGTTGCCGATCAGTGAGATATGAACGAAACCATCGCAAGAGGTTGCCGCTGACCCCAAGTCTATGCAACTTGGCAATCGCGATGGCATGGTTTAGCTTATCGAAGGCAGCTGACAAGTCGGTGTATATGACGTTTGTTTGAGTCCTCTCTGCCATGCTTTCCGTAAGATACGATGTCAAACACAGCAGATTTGTGGAAGTAGAACGACCGGAAGTGAAGCCGTGTTGATCACCACTTAGATACTGCTTACAATGAGAGAGTAGAGGCTCCATGATGACTAACTCGAATAACTTCGAAACTGCACTCAACGACGTAATTCCACGATAATTGTCCACATCCCGTTTGCTGCCCTTTTTGTGGATAGGAAACATATGTGCGAATTTCCAACAAGATGGAAATGTACCACTCGAGATGGACAATCGAAATAGGTGAAGCATGGGCATCAGCAAGCTGGCGATATGCTTTTTCAGTAATACGGATGGAACACGCCATCGGGTCCTGGATTGAAGGACGACTTGAGTTGTGATGCGGCAGTGGAAATCATCTCGACGTTGACATCCATCGCACCCAGTGTTTGACCGTACAGTGGAACATTACTAGCTGCTAGGGTAACGTCATCATAACTCTACAATCAGTTTCTCACGGCGTACGAGACGAACCAGCCCAAGGCTGAAAGTCTCGTTAATAAAGAAAACTAAACTTTAAAATAACAATGCAGCATCCTTTAGAAAGCGCATTACTGCTGCCAGTGTGGAGGTATCATCATCCAGCATGTCGCGTATGCTATTTGGAAGCCCGTGGAATTCCCGCAGGTTCTGATACTAAGGGCATACGCATAGAATGTGCTCGATTGAAGCTGGAGTTCTACAACCGACGTAAATTCTGTGGAACGGCGTTCCACCGAAATTGTGCGAGATCTTGGTGTGACCGGTCCTCAAACGCGACGCTATCTTCTGATCCCGCTGGTTGATCTGTTCTGTCCATTTCCTCGGCGTCCCTTTGCTCCGTCTGATGAAGAGGGAGCGGTTTTGGGCCCACTTTGCGTCCCAACTTTGCTTTTTTTTCCCGTACTTTGCTCACGATCCAGCGCTTGACATCGTGAAACGGTACTTCGTTGGTGTAGCGAGGGGTAGATGGTTCTGTCCAGCCAGAAAGTCAGCTTAAGAGTTGCCTGGTGCAGTGCCCCGGAACCCAGCAGAATACCGTGTTTGGTGGCGCGGACTTCATCGTCGTCTGTACCCAGGGATGAGTTGGGGCCTCGGATGTCAGGGCTTGTATGACGCTGTGTGAATCCGTGAGGACCACGATCGGTCGTTCCAAGGGCGTTGTAGCAGCAATAAAGATGGCAGCAGCTTCAGAAGAGAAGGCAGAAAATTGCCGCGGTAAGCTACAGCTGGTTGGTGCGATGTTTCCGGCTAGACCGATACCGACCCCGGCCCGAGAGCGAGATCCGTCAGTGTATCGGTGAGTGTGCGTGGAGTATTTTTCTCCTAACATTTCAGATACAGTCCTTTTCATGGCCACGGAATTGTCTCCGGCTTTGAACCTGTCCTTAATCCGGCTCTCAATTTTCGGTAATGGTGTTTGTCAGCATTTGTCTCCATGCCAGTGGACCCTGGCCACTGGTGGGAGATCTTCGTTGGCAGCCGTGCGGAGGAGTCTGTTCCCCTCGGCTTTGGTTGCGATAGCTGCGGTTATACGGAAGCGGATTGTTCGATCTATTCTGTCAGGAGATGGTCCGGATGAGATTCACTCGGCTGCGGCAATTTTTCTTGAATGTTGTTCAAAGTCAACGAAAACTCCCAGAACTCGGACGGTCTTCTTCAGCGGTATGGATTGGTCGTTGATTTTGATCGACGGTCTGGTAATTCTGTGTCGAGAAGGGCAGACATGGCACCTGATGCTTTTAGAGGCTGATAATTCAAAGCCTACTGAGTGGGCCCACCTTGCGACGGCGGAGACTGCCGCTTGGCCTCTCATCCTTGTACGTACTGGCGTTTGTTCGGTGGTGACGATGAAGATGTCGTCGGCGTAGACGAACACATGTTTTTCGGTAGTTGACGGAAGACTCCGTTCATCACCAACATCAGTTCCTCACGGCGTACTCGACGAACCAGCCCAAGGCTGAAAGTCTCGTTAATAAAGAAAACTAAACTAATTTCTCACGGTCTCATTTGGGCATAGGTACCTACCAGCAGCAGCATCTGGTAGAGGAAGTTTGCCCCATTGAAAAGCTTAGTTAGTTTGCGTGGGTATGTTGCGGTTTATGAAAAAAATAAAGTTAACATTTGGCACATTAGTCTTTTTCAGCCTGGTGCTCTAGATACAACAGATAAGAGAAGCATATCCGTACATCCAACTTTAACTAATAACTTTAACTTCTATCATTTTCTTCTAGATTTGTACGCCAAGGTGTACACCGATATGTTGGCCATTCCTGTCGTGAAAGGTCGCAAGACCGAGAAGGAAAAATTCGCCGGAGGTGACTATACTACCACGGTCGAGGCGTTCATTTCTGCTTCGGGCCGAGCGATCCAGGGTGCCACCAGTCACCATCTCGGTCAGAACTTCTCCAAAATGTTCGACATCGTGTTTGAGCATCCGGAAACGAAGGAAAAGGAGTATGTGTACCAGAACTCGTGGGGTATTACGACGCGTACGATCGGTGTGATGATCATGGTCCACGCCGATAACCAAGGTCTGGTACTTCCTCCGCGAGTTGCCTGTGTGCAGGCGATTATCGTTCCTTGCGGTATCACTGCCAACACTACTGATGACGAAAGGAAATCGCTGTACGAAAGCTGCAGAGAGTTGGAAGCCGAAATGGTGAAGGCCGGCGTTCGTTGCGAGGGAGATTATCGGGACAACTATTCCCCTGGCTGGAAGTACAATCATTGGGAGTTGAAGGGTGTTCCGATTCGTATCGAGCTGGGCTTCAAGGATTTGAAGAACAATCAGTTTGTGGCCGTTCGTCGTGATACCGGTGAAAAGATTACCATCAAACGAGATAAAGCTGCCAAGGATATTCCTTCTCTGTTGGAAACCATCCACGAAAGTATGTTCAACAAGGCCGACAAAGATCTGCATGATCATCTGAAGGTTACCAAGGTTTGGGATCAGTTTATTCAGTTCTTGGAGTTGAAAAACATCATTCTGGCACCGTTCTGTGGAGAAGGTTCGTGTGAAGAAAAGATCAAAGCGGATAGCGCTCGTGACGACGCGGAAGCTGATGCGGGTGCTCCGGCAATGGGTGCCAAGTCGCTCTGTATTCCGTTCGAACAACCGACTGCCATTGAGCAGAACGACAAGTGCGTTCATCCAGCATGTGGAAGAAGCGCAAAATGGTACACGCTTTTTGGCAGAAGCTACTAAAGAGGGATAGAGAGGTAAGTGACAATACACGTGTTTTCGGGATAATAATGTATTTAATCTCGCCAGAGTTGAATTTTAAACAGTTACTGTTTTCTTGACTGTCAACTTAATAACATAACTTCTACATATGTTGCTTGATTGAGAATCGAGGCATACGAACAGTTTCAAGCTGATGCTTGTATCTTACTAATAAACATAATTTGTGAAAGTGAACTTTAAATGGTAAAAAACTGTTTGCCTAGATCCGAAACGTCCGTCAATTAAATTAAAATAGGCGTGCTCCAGAATCATGTTCTACTGCTAGATTTTTAGCGATGGGCCCAATCTTAGATCCATAGGCCAACATTAGAGCTATTTCCCCTAATTGTTATTTTTTGAGTTTTTTCGTTTCATTACTGCGGCAAAACTATGAACCGTATTATATTAACATGAATTGGAGTTTGATTGCAAGGTCCGTGTGTATTTTGTTTCCTAGTGGTTAAAATTACTTATCTTCCTTATACTTTTCCCTTTTACAAAAGGTTTTCTCTTGCACTTTACAATATTGGTTAACGATTCGTTTGTACCCGTTCAATCGTTCTTGGCTTCACTCGCCACCTCCGGTTTGCCCGCGCCATGATCCTTCATTTCGTCATGATGTAGATCCACTGGAACCAAGTCTGGTATAGACGCGTCTGTAGCTGGATGAGCTTCGTGTATCATGGCTTCCTCACTGTCGTGAATTTGCTGCGGAGAAGACGTCGTAGCTACGTTCGGTTCCATTATAAGGAAATGCTTGTGTTGAACTGCGTCCAACTTGGCGTGTTCCCGTTTGATCATTTCTCGCAGTTCATCCTAAAAAGGGATTCCTACTGTTAAGAAAAACGCTCCAGATTGCATTTCAAAGCCACCACTATATATATTTACCCCCATTCCTAACTTGTCAGCGAGAAAGAAGCACCCATCATCACAATCACCGGTCCACGCGACGTCCCTTCGGTTACCGGGCAAATCGAAGCACAGTCCTTCACCAAACATCATCGAACGTAAAAATCCAAATCCTCCGTTACCGACCTTGTCCCGGTTTATCAGCAGCCGAACGCAATCATCGTTCACATATTCGACTAACGATGCAAATGGCTGTACTGTCAGGGATGTGCCCATGATGATCAGCAGATCACAGTCGACGAAGTCTTTATGCGGTAGAACGTGGAACCGTTCCGGAAGGCCTTCTCCGAAGAATACAATGTCCGGTTTGATAACCCCGTTGCATGAACAGGTCGGTATCTCGTCCGAAAAAATCTTTTCTGTAAAGATATGGAATACATTTTCAAATCTACTTTTGCTACTCAATGGCAAAAATCTGACCTTTAACAAACTCCAAAGAATACTCTGTTCTGCACTGCAAACAATGATTGGTAAAGAACGTTCCGTGAGCTTCCACTATCTTTTCTTCGTTTATTTCGGCAATGCGCTCCAGTGTGTCAATGTTTTGCGTATAGTGTCGTATCAGAAGCCCTTTCTCCTCCAGCAGTTTTACAAAATAGTGTGATGGCGTCGGTTTAAATGTACCCGGATAGAGTTCCTTGGCCAGCTGGAAGAATGGTTTCGGGTTCTGGTAGAAGTATTCCAACTCAAAGATTGCTTGCGGATATGGAAGGTTGTACTTCAGTAGATTGTTGTACAATCCTGTATCCGGTGACCGGAAGTCTGGTATTCCTGCAGCTGAATTAAAAATGAAGTGATTATCAAATATCCCATCTCCAATCCTAGGCTCTATACTTACAAGTAGAAATTCCGGCCCCCACCATCGTTACGATCTTTTTGAAGCCACCGTTCTTCCAGTGCTTGATGACCCCGTCTATGTCCACCGTATCCAGTACCCTCTTCCTGGGAGCACCATCCTTGTCGTCATAGTTATCAGTAGTGTAGAAACCCAATTTGTCCGAAAGGTATTGCCTAATTCTTTCAATGCTGATGTTGTCCGAATGTAAGCCACCACTGTGGTAATGTTCTTCATCTTCACTATCATCAAACTGGGAGAAATCCGGTTTTGGCTGCACGGATGATGGCTGTCGATCCGCTGAGCTGTGATTACCTTCACCGAATGCCACATCGGGGTTTCCAGCTTTAGTGGTTACACCATTACTACTGCTGCTAGCTTCACCACCGATCGGGAGTTTGTTGTTTAAGTTTTCCCTCATCAATTTTGAACCTTCGGTACCGCCAACGACATCTGGCATCGGATTTTCGGCAGACATAGTGAAGTTGTACGAACCACGAGCAAACGGAAGAAGCTTGGTGGATAGGTGCTTCCCGAAGATACTAAAAAATTTATTATTCAGTTTGAACTACGTTTTCTTCGGTCTTGCTTGGTTGGCGGACATAAACAAGATGGAAAATCAAGCTGAACAATGCATTAGGTCCTAAGTAACATTGATCGATTCTCTTCATCAACTTTCTCTTTCTCAAATAACTTGGGTACAGAACCGTTTCATGTCGTGTTTGTCGTATTAGATGCTAGCTAAAAGCTTCTTTTATCGATCTATGTTCTGAAAATAGCTGGGAACGTCTTAAGATGGCCGTGGGGATACAAAGAGAAAGTTGACGAAAAGAATCTGTCAATGTTACTAAGGCCCTAATGCATTGTTCAGCTTGTAAAATGATACCACTGAAAGCCCTGAAAGCCTGAAAGGTCAGGCGAAAATTTGACATTACATTTTAGCGGATGACACTGCAAACTAAACATTGCATTAGGTCCTAAGTAATATTGATAGATTTTCTTCGTCGACTTTCTCTTTGTATCCCCACGGCCATCTTAAGACATTCCCAGGTATTTTCAGTACACATATCGATAAAAGAAGCTTCCATCTAGCATCTAATACGACAAACACAACGAGAAACGGTTATGTACTCATGTTATTAACGAAAGAGATAGTCGACGAAGAGAATCGATCAATGTTACTTAGGACCTAATGCAATGTTCAGCTTGAATACGAATAAAAAAATATTTCTCGATGAACATTTCAAGAGCAAATTTTCATTACGTCGAATGTAACAAAGGTAAACAAAGTCGAGCTATCAATGTCAATCGATTCTCCTGCTATTACACTATATACTGTCCGAATATAGGATCAAATCCAATTTTTAAATATATTTGCCAGTCAAATTGCTTTTTGACGTAATCACCTTCCGATCAAAATAGTTTTCGATGTTACTTAAGTCACCCAATTTCTATGGAAATGCCGTTTGACTTAAGTAACAGCGCTGAGAAACCCGTGAAAAGTGTACGTTCGTCGTTTCGCTTTCTCATTATTAAAGTGAATAAATCGAACTGTTTGTTGCTAAGATGATTTCGGTAGTCCTAAAATGATGAATGGGCTGCACGTAAGGAGACGTAATTGATAATTCTCCCGAATATCCTGGTAAATACACTTTGACTTAAGTAACAATAGGGGCCACCAAACGACGTATAATAACTTTTGACTCAAAAACCAGTATTTTTTAGCATGAAAGCTAGCGATTTGCATTTGTATGATTAAAACCCTTTTTTTTTTTTTTTTTTTTTTAATCTTTATTTTAGAGATTTTTAGCCTGAGGCTAGTTCATCTCTTGATTAAAACCCTGCTAAATATGTTAAACATTTCTATCACTATGAGATTATATGTGTTTACTTGGAAATAGGAATAACTTTTCGGTCATCAAAACAAAACTTTATTTTTCTCGGGTTGGTGCGAATGTTACTTACGACATAATGAAAATTTGCTCTTGATTTCAAATGGTACTAACTAAAGAGCCTGAATTTATAAAGAGACGACACGTCAAAATTGGAACAACCGATTATCTGTCAAAGTCATAGGAAAAGTCATTCCAATCGAGCAGAAGACCTGTCAAATGGATAAGGTGTCGTCTCTTTATAAATTCAGGCTCTTTAGTACACTCAAAAAATAAATCACATTTCCAATGGAAAATATCCATTACACACTTAATCTAGCTCGGTAAAATCTCCAAAAGCCGATTACCTCGGCATTCTCTTTTGCTGATATCTCTGCAAAATATCTGTTTGTTAGCTGACAGCTCAGCAAAATGTTATTTGTTAGCTGAGTCTCGGCAATTGTTTTACTGAATCTCAGTAAAATAAATTGCAGAATTACTCGGCTGTTGGAATCTCGGCATAAATATTTAAGTGTGTAGAATTTCACATAACTTTCATGTGATTTCATAATTGGGAATCGCACTACAAAATCACGTGAACCTTATGTGTCCAATGAAATTTATGTGATTTATCACATAGAATTCATGTGATCATATGAATGTTATGTGAATTTCAGATAAAAATCATTAATTTTGCTATTGGAAAAATATCATGTGCGTTCCCAATGGAAACTATATGAAAACTTTTTTCGGTGTACTAACTGCTTTGAACGCAATGAGCTGGATTACCGAGGTGAAGCAATCCGTTAAGTTGTGTGAGTAAAACCCCTGTATACGATACAAGCAATTAGTGACGTCACTATCTGCTTCACATCTCTCTGTACCTCATTGGCGTTGACGGCGACTCTGTAGCTCTTTACTCCTATGAGAAAATCCATAAGCAAACGTCAGACTGTGCGTGAAACATGGCGGACTTTGTACTATATAATCCATAACCATTTCAGTTAAAGTTTAGCAGGGATTATAAACAATTTTTAACCATTTTGGGTAAGGTCAATTTATGGTTCGCGTTTATGCGGGTATCCTTTCACTCCACCGAAAATTCCCATAGGAAACTGTCTATATTTGCTGGAAGAGCAAATTTTTCGACGGTGCCGTCAACGCCAATTGCTTTGAACCATTCTCTTCATCGACATTCTTTTATGATAACCACTGCTATGCAAACATGTCTGTCGCGCACGGAACCCCTTTGGATACGGTTGTGTTTGTTCTCTGTTTTGTGCCTGTGTTCGCTTTCATAGTTTTCGGCTGCATTTGCCGGATTAGCACTGGCACTCTGCCTCCCGGACGGTTATACGTGTGTGAGTGGTGGTTTTCTCGCTTTCCGAGAAGTTTTAGAATCGAGAAAGAAAACATGATTCATCATGTTTGCAAAATTGCAAGCATCAGAAGATTTGGCGCTGCGTGGTTTGATTGTTTCTCCCGGACCAGAAATTTGTGGCATCGTGAGTGAAAATTTTAATTTCAGTTTATGCGCTGCAAGGTGTGTGAAAGAACTTGGCACGATCGGTGTTGATGTTGGTACACTTGCAACTATTTTTGCAAAAAAAAAAAAGTAAGGTTTTTTCGAATGAAATTGATATCGAAAGTGTACCAAAAGTGTACCAAAAGTGCTTCTGAACGTGTTTCGCAGTTGGGTGTGGTGAAATTCGCAGTTGTTTTCAGCGAAAATTCCGTATCACAAATTTGCTCACAGGGTTCCCTTTTTTTTGCCGTTCGACGACATCGGGAATGCGCTCCCGGATATATTGATTTGGTGAGTACGTTCCAGTTGAGGATTGTTCTTGTACATTTCTCGATTGCATTTTCGAGGGGACGTGTCTGCTTTTGTGGGCAGTGCGTTTGATGGTCGGTTTGGTAGTATCCTTTTAAATATAATGTCTCATGTCCAAATAACGTCGATTTTCGGTCTATTGATTCAAAACTTTAGTATTATATTTTCAAAACATACAATGATGCATTATGTCATTTCATGGCACATAAAACAAAAAGTGTGTGTATAGGACCCAATAATCTAGGTTATTTGTATTTTGTAAAACATCTTTATTTTTTATTATACTTTTTATTTATTACATATTTTATATATATTATATATTACATGATTATATATAAATTCATAATGTAAATTACAATAAATACTGGGACGGGAGGGAGCATCAGGGCATCATTGAAGTTGTAACTGGGCAATGGAGTGGAGTGCCAACCGGAGTCTACACAGCAAAAAAAAAAGTAATATGCATCAACGTAATTCACATGATGTACAACAAAAAGGATGTAATCAAGAAAAGTAGATGTATAATAACATCCATTTGGATGTCATATTACATCGCTCTTTAAATTACACCGAAACAAAATTACCATTCTCTATTACGTTGCATCTGTGTAATATTCACATATTAATAACTTAATTATTACACAGAATCAGATGCAACCAAGTCATTTCAAAATAGTTGTGTAATATTACACAAAATTTGTGTAATATCATATAACGTTGATGCTATATTAAATCTTGCAACACTGCCAGACTTCGTTCTGGATGATCATCCATGATGATTGATGCGTTTGTTTATTGTCGGGAGTGAAAGTTTTTTTTCGTGAGCGTCGAGCTAAAATCTGCATGTAAGTAAAATTATGCTTAATTTTGTTTTTTAATGGTTCAATCACTCATTCCGGTTGATTGAATACGTCAAAAACGCGAAAGGCCTCCCCCAAATAGCGAATCTCCACTGTATTCCAACAAGAAACAATTTCGTCTTCCTCGCCGTTTTAGCTTCTCTCACATGAATGTCATTTGTATCTTCTATCCTTTCAGTGACTCCACGGCAGGAACAGCTCCATCCGCATTGCTGAGCAGCACTCGTGCAATACGCCCACACACCATACGCGACACCCAATCACAGGTACTAGGTACACCGAAAATTATGTTTATGTAGCGCTGTATCACATGTAAATTTTGAAAATTACAGATGCGTCGTGTGTGCCGTAATAATATCATATCCCTTGACCGACAAGATCCTGCAAAACACAGGTGAGTGCTCGGGTGAGTGCTTTTTGAAAAGAAAAAAAAAATACTAATTGTATGGTATCAGTCGTATTAAACTGTATTAATATTGGCTCACCGGGTATTCCGGGAAAGCCGGAAAACCCAGGAATTTGAAATCACCGGGAGTTCAATGGGAACACCGGGAAATTTGTGCTGCCTCACAACAACAATAAAATTACTCGTATTTACGTTATCGTTATCCAATTTTACACTGAACTTGAATCAAAGAACGGAGGCCTAACATTTTAAAACGGCACATAAACATTTATGAACAAACTTTTGTAGGACCTTTACACGCAACCTGGATCGATTACGCATGCAAGCAATTAACCCTTTCCTTCACATGGTAGCACAGGTGATTCACAACTTTTCGATCCTTCTTTGGTTTGTAAATTCAGCTTTAAATAGTCAGCATTGATTTAAGCTTGATGATGAAGCAGTTGTGTTGCCAAAATCGAGATCCATCTGTATTTAAATTTTCAGTATTTATCATTCTTATCCAAAATTATTAACATGCAAGGTTAGAACATACATTTTGTCATACCTATGCCTACGCGGATCATACCAGGAAAATTTATTTCAAATTTAAGTTATGCCCTTGAGCACTAGTGCCATAACTGGCTCACTTACCCTATAGCAATAGAAGACATTTATGTTAAACCTTCTTTAGGTGTTAGCCCTAATAAAAAATTACCATAAACGAACGATAAACCAAATCATTGAACTATTCCACAAATGGTTTGGATGATACCTTGAACACGTCGTTAAGCAAATTAACCATAACATTTTTATTAGGGAGGGTCAATATGACCCGAAAAGAACTTTCGAAACAGTGTAACTTTTTATGGTGAGCAACTAGAGATCTGATTTTTCTTGAATTCTCCTAATTTCTGAGAACTAACATTTCTCGATTGATTTTAGAATAGGGTAGAGAACTACTTCGGCCTAATCGCCCATTTTGGGCCTATCGAGCAGAAAACTTCAAATAAATCCATGATTTCAGAGTTAAAAAGTCAATTATACATTTGGTACGATACTTTAGTTTATAAGCTACGGAACGAAATCAATGATATCGCGTGATATGAAGGTTTGCATCAATTATTCCCAAAAACAAAGAAGCGCTCCGACCGAATCAATTTTTATCTTCATCCGATAGGCCGAAGGGAATTCATTGGCGTTTCAATGGCGTTTCAATGCGTTAGGCTGAGTTTAGAATCCGTAGGCCGAGTTTGGCGTCAAGAAGCAGTTTTAGACTTTTGACAATACCTCAACGATTGGTTTCTCTTTATCAAATATTACTGTACATACGGAATGGTAAATAAATTTGGAAGCCATCAGTAATAATAACATTCCGTTTGGTGCTAAGTTGCGCTAGAATAAGAAAGATTAAGTGTGGGTTGTTCTTAATAGGCCGGAAATGGGGTATTTAACCCTATGTCCTTCATTTGTCGATTAACTTAAATCGCTTTCTATGGCGATCTGAGCGATGGATTTGCAATATCCGATGGATTTGCAAAACGAACAAAGTTAATCGATTCTTTGACCGACAAATGGAGATAGGACCTATTCTAAAATCAATCTAGATTTCTGCATTGAAATTGTTTCTGAAGGGGTACAGAAAAAAAGTTATGAATATCAAGAGCAAATTTTCATTACGTCGAATGTAACAAAGGTAAACAAAGTCGAGCTATGAGTGTCAATCGATGCTCCTGCTATTACACTAATATACTGTCTGAATATAGGATCACATCCCATTTTTAAAATTATTTACCAGTCAAATTGCTTTTTGACGTAATCACCTTCCGATCAAAATAGTTTTCGATGTTACTTAAGTCACCCGTTTTCTATGGAGATGCCGTTTGCCTTAAGTAACAGCACAGAGAAACCAGTGAAAAGTGTACGTTCGTCGTTTCGATTTCTCAGTATTAAAGTGAATAAATCGAACTGTTTGTTGCTAAGATGATTTCGGTGGTCCTAAAATGATGAATGGGCTGCACGTAAGGAGACGTAATTGATAATTCTCCCGAATATCCTGGTAAATACACTTTGACTTAAGTAACAATAGGGGCCACCAAACGACGTATAATATCTTTTGACTCAAAAACCAGTATTTTTTAGCATGAAAGCTAGCGATTTGCATTTGTATGATTAAAACCCGGCTTAATATGTTAAACATTGCTATCACTATGAGATTATATGTGTTTAATTGGAAATAGGAATAACTTTTCGGTCATCAAAACAAAACTTTATTTTTCTCGGATCGGTGCGAATGTTACTTACGACATAATGAAAATTTGCTCTTGATATGGTGTTACGAGTCATATTGACCCGGATTTCAAACTATTAGGACAAGTGTTTTGTATTAAAACCTAAATGTTTATATGGTCAAATTGTTTGTGAGAGTCTAAATTTTGAGTTTCTGGTATGTAAAACCGGTTTTTACGTGATTGGCCACTAATAATCGATGCCAAATGAAGTCAGGTTCGGCCACAATACCGGTATGTTGATCATTCTTCAAGTTGCATTTCTAAACTTGTTTTTCTCGTGATCTCGACCACCTAGAAATTTCAAGTCTTCAGTAAAGTTATTCAGAAGGCCAAGGCCATCCGGCACATTTGTTTGGAATTTTGTCACTACGTGGCGCTAGTGTGCATGTAAAAAAGATCATTTTTTGAACTTGTTTTATCACCTAGAAAGTTCGAGTCTTGGGCCTTCACAAGATGGTCGCTATGGTTCGGAATTCTGGCACTACGTGGCACTAGTGTATCATTTTTGAACTTGTTTTATCTTGTGGTCCCGACCACCTAGAAAGTTCAAGTCTTCAGCAAAGCTGTTCAGAAAGCCAAGGGCGTTTGCAACATGGACTGTTTTGTTCGGAATTCTGGATGCTATTTTTGATCGTGTGATCTCAATTTTCAACCAAATTCAATGCAACTAGTTTCAAAAAATTCAAAGAAAAATCAGATGGTATGGGCATAGAGGTAACTCTAAGACTAGAAGATCCCGAAATAACGTGCTCAACTTTTTGGCTCAGCTTTGGTACTCTCTTCGGTCCCAAGCTAATCGATTCACCCCTCGAAACATAGGTAAAACCAATAACCCCTCATTATATCTGTCAAACTTTCATAGCGAATCAAAACATTGCGTAGTACTAGAATTTCGACTAGAAAGGGATACGTTAATCGTTTGCTTGGGACCAATAGGCTAGTCAAGTAGTGAGCCAATTTAAAATCGTTAGTTTCGTATTGATTATTGGTATAGGGTCATGCTTTAATTATGTCACGTGAAATTTAGTAAAAATTAACCCCGACCGCTCTCCCCCCTCTCCTCTTCATCAAGTTTTTCCTATACCTAATGTATTGCTTGTCACACATTTCTTCACCCCGCTCCCATTTAGAACGTGACATAATTTGTGAATCACTCCTATCAAACATGCTTGTATCTGATTGTTTTTTTATACAGTAAAAATCCAACATTGCTACATTTGCACCAACCAATTCTTGCACTATTATCATAGAGGTAACTCTAAGACTAGTAGGTCCCGAAGAAATGTGCTCAACTTTTTGGCTCAGCTCTGGTACTATCTTCGGTCCCAAGCTAATCGATTCACCCCTCGAAACATAGGAAAATCGAATAACCCCTCATTTTATCTGTCAAACTTTCATAGCGAATCAAAACAAACATTGTGTAGTACTAGAATTTCGACTAGAATGGGGTACGTTAATCGATTTGCTTGGGACCAATAGGCTAGTCAAGTAGTGAGCCAATTTAAAATCGTTAGTTTCGTATTGATTGTTGCTATTATTCACTCGCATGACCCTTTGTCCTTTCGTTGTCAGTGCACAAACTAATATCTTTTGAATTAGTTTTTTTTTTGCAATATTTACACAGGATATCCATAAGATGCAGTCAACTAATAACTTCCCTTCAATTGTGTTCCTTGGTAATACCAACAATCAATACGAAACTAATGATTTTAAATTGGCTCACCACTTTAGTAGCCTATTGGTCCCAAGCAAACGATTAACGTACCCTATTCTAGTCGAAATTCTAGTACTACGCAATGTTTGTTTTGATTCGCTATGAAAGTTTGACAGATAAAATGAGGGGTTATTGGTTTTTCCTATGTTTCGAGGGGTGAATCATTTAGCTTGGGACCGAAGAGAGTACCAGAGCTGTGCCAAAAACTTGAGCACGTTATTTCGGGACCTTCTAGTCTTAGAGTTACCTCTATGGTAATACAGGTTGTCCGATCTGGTTAGTCAGTTGGTGTGGGGAGCGCGGGGAAGCAGCATGCTTGGGGCGGGAAAATGACAGCTGGCTAGCTTCACGGTCAAAAAGAGTTGCTCACAAAAGCAACTTATCGATAAAAACGTTACTTTTTGCTTACAATAGGCTCTTTTTTTAATAACAATATACTAAAAATATAGTAAACGTTTGCTAAATGTTAGGTATTCGATAATTATCGATAATTTAAGCACAGACAAACAGACATAACACTCGCAAGTTGTTCATCGAAAAGCATTTAAGGGTAAATTTAAAAGTATCTCAGTTGGTAGTACCGCCACCTGTGGCGCGTATAGTCAATTCCCTTGCGTTTGGCGTTCACATACTACCACCATCTGTTCTGCGTAAGAGATGAACTAGCCTATGGCTAAAAATCTCTATAATAAAGTAAAAAAAAAAAAAATCTGTTCTGCGTACTACCCACCATAGTGTACTCAACAGATGGCGGCAATGTTTTAGCGACGATGTTTTACAGCGAGAAATATTCAATGTGTTATGTCTGTTTGTCTGTGATTTAAGTATGTGCAAATTTTAAAATTATTAGAGATGTGCATTTTAGCGTGAAAGTAACTCGCCAGCTGTCGTAGTCTGGGGTGGGAAGTGCTGTCAAATCAGCCTACTGATCATTCTTATATGAAATTGGTTCCAAACGTAAACAAACCCTGTAGGTTTCTTATGGCTTGTTTACGTTTGGAATCAGTTATGCGAGGTAGGGGACGATTGTTCGTATTTGACAGCCACCTCCCTCCCTTGGTCGTAGTGCATTCCAATATGGCAGAATGCATAATCTGACAGATTGGAGTACCTCCCTTATACTTACCTTGGTTAAAGTGTTAATATAGCATATTGTGGACATTGACGGAAAGTGCGGAAACGCTAATAAAAGTGCGCATTTACGTCAAATTGTTTTGTTGTCTTCGGCCCACTTTTTCCTTGGATCATAACGAAAACAGGTTGGCCAGTGAACCGGGAAAACTGAGAAATAACCGGGAATTTGAAAAGTAACCGGGAAAAATCCGGGAATTCGATGAGAGAACAGGGAACAATCACAAAAACTTTAACATGCGCTTATTTAAAGTGTATAGATTATTTTTTTTGTAAAAGTTTCTCACTGACGATAGACTTTCACTATGTTTGCACAAACTATTTATAAAGTTTATGAAAATTAAACTAAAGTAGTAATCAATGATTTCTGGATCATGAAGATTTCACCTCTATTACCTTTTGTATTACTTTTCTCCCAATTATTGGGACACATTTTTTTTTTAATTTTCCGTAATTTTTATCTCAATCTTCTAATACCCCGTTCACATTACAGCGTATATCACGTGATATACGCTGTCTTGCAATGAGCACTCATACATCTAGTTTTCACTGGAAATCCTATGTATGAGTGCTCATTGCAAGACAGCCAATATTACGTGATATAGGTTGTAATGTGAACGGGGTATAAGATATGAATGAATATGTAATGTTGGACGTCCCTGATACCACTAACTTGCATACAATTTAATATCTAACAGAAATTGGCTCATAATTTGTGTTGACTCCCCGCATAAACGCGAACCATAAATTGACCTTACCTAAAATGGTTAAAAATTGTTTATAATCCCTGCTAAACTTTAACTGAAATGGTTATGGAACTTTACATGAACGTTTAATGATAAAGTTTCAACCTTATGTATTATGGTTTTTTGGAACTGGACCTTAAACGCTGTCCAGACTGGAGAGTTATAACATGTTATAACGGTTGTCAAATAATTGCAACACAGAAACCACCATCAAGATAGCGCTATAACATGTTATAACTCTGTAGTCTGAACGTACTATTACAAATAATGGGTTGTTAAGAACCATTACCGTTCCAAATTCTTGTTTTCTCCATACATTTTCGGAAAGAGAACTATATTAGGACCTTTTAACTTATGGTTTGAGAACTTTAATGGTAATGGTTATGGTAGTCAGTAAGGTCCACGAATGGTTTTCTAACATCGATCAACTTTATGTGGAATACATCGCGAATTGGTTGCCTGTAATTTACAGATTACCAATTCACGATATATTCCACGTAAAGTTGAGCGATAATACAAAACCATTAATGGACCTTACTGACTACCATAACTACCATAAACATTACCATTAATGTTCTCAAATCATAAGTAAAAACGTTCTTATATAGTTCTCTTTCTGAAAATGTATGGAGAAAACAAGAATTTGGAATGGTAATGGTTCTTAACAACCCATTATTTGTAAGGTCCAGTTCCAAAAAACCATAATACATAATGTTGAAACTTTATCATTAAACGTTCATGTAAAGTTCCATAACCATTTCAGTTAAAGTTTAGCAGGGATTATAAACAATTTTTAACCATTTTAGGTAAGGTCAATTTATGGTTCGCGTTTATGCGGGTCACCAAAAGTTTTTAAATTTTTAGTAACGTAATTTTTCTACATCAATGGAAATATGTCAATAGGCTAATGCAAATTCCATAACAAAAAAATGCCCAATTTAGAATTGAAATTTCCTCTGCGATTTTTCATAAAATTACAAAAACATTTTTTTATTATTAATATATTTTTTTTTAATTATTTAATTAAATAATTACTTTTTTTTTCATCCATTGTTATTTATTTTGTGCCCCCCCCCTCGACCTATTTGAGTGATGTCGGACATAAAATGAAATTAATATTTGCATCAGCCATCTGTTCCATATTAATCGATTTCAAAGCAAAAATTGAATATTTTCGAATCTTTCGGGTAAAGTAAATAACTGAAACTTTGAATAACTTGCTTTGCCCCTTTAAAAAATATGTAAACTAATTTTCGCGAAATAACATAAGTTAATGCTTATTTGTCCATATTAAAACTTTGGTAAGACTTTCCATTATTTTTCCGAGATCTAAAAATGTGTTGCTATCACTGAAACATGATTTTTTTTTAATTTCAAATTGAAATTGAAAATTTTTAAAACAATTTTGACAATTTGAAAAGTCCGTGAACTTCACAGCAAAAAAAAAAATGTAAAATCGATCAACGTCATTCAAGCTGATGTATGAAATTATGATGTAATAGCAAAAAGCAGATACAATATTACATCAATAGATGTAATTTTGTTCGCAAAATCGATGTACATCGTACAACGTAATATAAGACAACCGGCGGAATGACCTCTGTGCAGCTGTTTGGATGTAATATTCAACAACTTTTTTTTTCTGTGTTGTTTTCTTCTTTGTAAAGTCCGCGAACATTTTCATTCAAATGTTTAATGAAAAATAATTAAGGAACTGATAAGCATTGTACTAATGATCAGAAGGACACGGGGTGTATGAGAATGTTTGCGAAAAAAATCCACGGCACTCGGTGTGATAACCGTGGTGTAGCGGTTATCACACCTACGTACCGAGTAGGAGATCGTGGGTTAGAGTCCCACCGAAAGCCTATTCGCAAACGTTCTCATACACCCGTGTCCTTCTGATCATATGTACATTGCTTCTCAGTATCCTTAATTATTATGACTTATCCTTAATTTAATTATGACTTCTACGTGACAGCAGGAATGTTGATTGTTCATGGTGACGGAAGGATAGTGGGTTTCTACCACCCGGTGGACCGCGTTTCAGCCTGACGGAGAACTATACGGAGTCATAATTTTTTGGCCAACTCTGCGCAGTACTCCACGCATTTCCAGAGGAAGCCACAACCTGTAAATTGAAATAATTTTTACAAATTTTAGTTGATTTATTGACGATTTCGCATTTATCTTTGCAGAACATCCGCGACGAGATTTTTTGCCTTCAACCAGACGGTTAACTAGGCAGAGACGGCATGCTTTCTGGGAACCCTCAATGCCGACCAATACTATCAGTGCTTCACGCAGTGCCGGAGGAAGTCCATTCAGCTAGCAGTACCTTCAACGTGACCCGAATTCAGTAGGAATGCTGATTGTCCATGGTCCATGGCTCCTACCACCCGGTTGTCCGCCCATCAACACGGCGGAGACTAGTCGTTATGCTTTCTGGAAGTCTTTCATGCCGACCAACACTGCGCAGTACTCCACGCAGTTCCAGATGAAGCCGTAATCTGTAAGTTCTAATATGTTTTTCTTTATATTTTAGTTCTCAAGTAACATTTGAAAACTGCGTAAACAAACTTTGGTGGGCCCTTTACTTGTCACCCGAAGTACGCTCATACAAACCAAAAACACTGTGGGGCAAATTCTCCCCTTCCTAATGATACTGTCGGTTTGCGTGGGCGTACTTCGGGTGGCGAGTAAAGTTTCCACAAAAGTTTGTTTACAAATGATTATGTGCTGTTTTCAAATGTTAGGTCTCAGTTGATTTATTGCCGATTTCGCTTTTATCTTTTCAGAACATCCGCGACGAGTTGTCTTGTCTTCTTCAACCAGACGGTGAGCTGGGTGAACTAGGCATAGACGCCATGCTTTCTGGGAGCCCTCCATGCTGACTAACACTGTCAGTGCTCTACGCAGTGCCGAAGGAAGTCTATTCAGATGGCTGTACCAAATAATTGTTAATTGTCCATGGTCCATGGCTCCTACCACCCGGTGGTCTACCCTTCAACCCGGCGGACAACTCGACGTAGAAATCCGTCCTCTGCTGCCGTGTTTGGTGCGAATGAATTTACTGCCGCCGCTAAAGGACAGAATATATTGAATACAATTTTAATTAGGTATTTGTTCTTTTTTTCTTCGAAAACAAACATCTTTTTGGAACGCCGTTGAATCCTACTCAGTTGCTCATTAAATTGCATTGCTATCTCTTTTCTTACGCATATTTTACTCTGCTGTACTAACTGCGATTATTTGTAGCTCTGAGTAACTGCAGTTTTTACAACTGATTAAATTGTATGTGAGAAAAAAGATAACAAAGCAATTTAATCAGCCATGTATACCTATACATCGTTTCTTCTTTACATCGCATCACTATTACATCGCATCACTATTACATCGCTTCGTTTACATCGCATCTGTGTACATCACATTTATTACATCAGAAAAATTACATCGGTTTTGTGTGTCACATCATTTGATTCTGTGTACATCGTACAATGTGATATTACACAACCGATGGATTTACCTGGTTGCAGCAGTTTGGATGTAATATTCAACAACTTTTGTTTCTGTGTAGGAGGGAATGTGTACTGTCATTTTAGATAGTTACATTTCACTCCAACAGTTGCAATGAATTTGACGCGCTCTTCTTAAACAAATCATCCCGTGGAAAGCTTAACATGTATTGCGAATTTCGTTATTCATTTTGTTGGATCATATTGTTGGAAGGAGATTCTCTTATTCCCGCGGGTTTCGCATAAGTGCCTCTGCTTACGGGCCCGTCCAACCCTTTTTGGCCCTTCATACAGCAGTATGTTGAATTCAGAATGATGATGGAATTTGATCTTGCTGTTGAGTGGAGCCGCATGCAGGGCAAGACCCAAGCTAGGATGGTGGCTACTTACATACATACATACATACCACTGCTATGCAAACATGTTTTTCGCTATTTTTACCTCATAGTTTGTTAAAAGAGGTTCTTATCTAGCGTCCAAAACGTTAAATACAACAGGGAAAGGTTATGCAGCTGAGTTATTAACGAAAGAGAAAGTCGACAAAGAGAATGGATCAATGTAGATAGGACCTTTCGAAATGTTTATCTAGGTTTTATCTATGAAATGCATGACACAAATTTAGACAGAAAAATAACAAAAATTGACCTTCAGATAGACCTTGAGCTACACTGTAACTGGAAAGTACCCATTAATGGGTACAATTGGGTTCTTTAATTTTGAAAAATGTATCGTTTTTTATACATCATCTGAAAGAGCTTCGTTTTCGGAGCACAGCGATATTTTTTTTGGAACCCACACCTTTTCATCTCGATTTTTAAATCAAGATTTAAAGCAAAATAATAACTTCACTGTTTGACACTAAACTAACAAACTGACAGCTCGCTCCCATACAAAGTGACACCGAGGGGCGCTAATAAGGTGATTTTTGCAAATGTAATCGTACTTATTTAAAATAGTTCCAGTGTACCAAAATTGATGAAATTTTGGGTTTGGGTTCCATTTTTAATGCAGATTACGAATATGCATTTACTTCAATACCCTTAAAGAACCCAATTTCTCAATTTAGGACCATTTTGAAGGTAAAGTAGGTTAACTCATTTAATGGGTAAAAAAAACTTATTAATACTCAAAAATGAGTACTTGTTACCCATTAGTGGGTAAACGTTACTCATCAATGGGTATTTTTACCCATGTTATGGGTTAACCTACTTTACTTCAAAATGGGTGAAATTGTACTCATCAATGGGTACTATAATGTTAGAGTGTACAGTCTTCTAACGTAAATACGACCCTGGGTCTTATAAATGAATATTTCAGGCATAATACTTGATAACGGCACAAAAGCATTTGTAAACAAACATCCTAAGGCTTTTTACACGCGAACCAAAGTACGCCAACGCAAACCAATACCACTTCCGGAAAGGTGACAGTTGCCCCTATCCGATGATGTTGTTGGTTTGCGTGGGCGTGCTTTGGTTTGCGTGTAAAGGGCCTTAGAAAGTTTGTTTACAAATGCTTTTATGCCGTTATCAAATGTTATGCCTGAATTTAAAATATAAACACAGACAAACAGACATAACTCTTAGAAGAAAATTCTTCAAAAAATATCGTCAAGCGTATTTTGCATTTTTTTGGTGCTACCATCTATCATCCACATTCCCAAGCATTGATGTGCAACTAGAGCATCCCTCGTTCATGCCATTTTTTCACCAGTTGCTTTTCCCTCGTTCTGTCAACGCGTCAGCTGTTTTGAATAAAAACAAAACAGATGGAAGTCAGTGATGTCGGTTCTACTAAATTTTCCGTAGATCTATAGAATTGATTGAATTCTGCAGAAATATGGATCTGTAGGAAAAATTCACAGATGTCAAGACTTTTTTTAAGGATTTGTTTTATTTGTTTATTGTGTTTTTTCTTTTACTGGAAACAAGTTTTTAAACATTACCTCTTTTGCATCACTTATTAGTGCCCTTTCTACCACCGCTCATCACTTTAATGTGTGTACAGCAAAAATATATATGTAATATGTATCAATCAATGAAATTCATGGTGAAGTATTGAACATCAATAACTGGTAAAAGGGGTGAAAGTTGATAGAATATTACAGTCATCAACATGATTTGTTCTCGAATTCTGTGTTAATCGTACAGCGTAATATTAGGAACGGAATGACTAATGTGCAGCACTTTCGATGTAATATTCAACTATTTTTTTCTATATTCGTCAAATGTGGTATGTGTCTCCAGTGGGATGCCTTGACCACTTATCATTGTCAAGAGCTGACATCTACTATCTAGAAGTGAAAAAGAACTGGCATCACTGATAAGTTCGAAATTTGGTGGCTTGCTCAATGCTTCAGTGGCGCCACCATGGCAAATGTAAGCACATTCCCAACTAAAACATTATTTGCGATGAATGTGATTGTGAGTGTTATGTCTGTTTGTCTGTGATATGAATGTATTAAAAAATATGAAAAATCAATTTTTTTTTATTTCGACAACGGTCTAATCGAGATTTTTCGTGTTACTTTTCAAATAGACCAATGTTACATATCCACCATTTTGAGAAAATCGAAGTTGAAGTTCGACAGATTATTATTTTAACTGTTTAGAAACAATACATTTTGTAATACTATTTTCAATGTAGTCAGTGAATAATAACGTTGAAAATTCAGTAAAACTGTAAAATCTCAATTTTGATTTGAATTTCATGCTACACACAAAAACAAATATTTTAAAAGTAATAATATTTGACGTAAAATCAATAAGAATTTCATTTTGTTTTGGCTGCAAAAAGAAATCATTATTGTTTTAACAATCCAGTATTTTTGTTTCTAAAAACCCATGGATTGTTAAATCAAAAAGAAAATCTTTTCGAATTTACAAGAGCTTTCATGGTTTTGGCGTAAGCTGTCAAATTTGGCAGCTGGGTCAACAACAAAAATATGTTTGTTTTTAAAAGAGATTTCTTGTTGATTCAATCATATTTATTTTATAAAGCCTGACAATTCACGCAGTAGAAATAAAAATTTGTTTATTGATGCAAAAATAATATGGCAATTTTTTTATGTTTCGTTTTCTTTTTGAAACAAAATTGCAGAAATTGCAATTGAATTTCTGAGGCATAAAATAAAAGCCCCCAGTTCATGAGTTGATGGGTCGATATGTAGGGTCCAGATGTGGGAGCTGCCTTCCTGGCGTCGGGAGCATTGGTACTCAGTACGAAAAACATGATCGACGAAAAAAAAACAGAAAAATTGATTATATTTATCAACTGCAGCTCGAATTGCAGCATACTTACTTACCTCAAGTCTCAAGATTTTCGAAAATCTTGCACTTATTTCCCGAAATTCACAATTAAAAACAATACTTACGTGGAACGCGGAAGTATTGTTATTGTTTACATTTTTGTCCGGGTGAAAACGAGGGAATCGTTGGTAGTTATTTTTGCTTTCATGGCCCAGAGAATGGACACAGCAAATAAATGCTAAATTAAAATTAACTATTGTTGGCTTAATAATAGAATATTGTTATTTTTACAATAGTTGCAGTTGAAAAGTGGCTGATTAAAACAAAAAGAATCCTATTTTGAATTTATATGAATAATTATTATTGAAACAACAAAATGCAATATAATTTCAATCGGAATTGTTTGCTTAAATACAATTGGGTTCTTTAATTTTGAAAAATGTATCGTTTTTTATACATCATCTGAAAGAGCTTCGTTTTCGGAGCACAGCGATAGTTTTTTCGAACCCACACACTTTCATCTCGATTTTTAAATCAAGATTTAAAGCAAAATAATAACTTCACTGTTTGACCACAGACAAACAGACATAACACTTGCAAGTTGTTCGTCGAACAAGCATTTAACGGACAATTTAAAAGTATCGTAGTTGGTAGTACCGCCACCTGTGGCGCGCATAGTCAATTCCCTTGCGTTTGACGTTTACACACTGCCGCCATCTGTTCAGTGTAGTGCCCACAAGAGTGTACTCAACAGATGGCGGTAATGTTTTAGCGACGGTGTTTTACAGTGAGAAATATTCAATGTGTTATGTCTGTTTGTCTGTGGTTTGATTTTGATTTCTACTTCAGCATCGAAATAAAATGTACTCCTTACGTCAAAAATTAGAAAACATTACAATTTAGATGTATGTATATTTATACAAGGTAACGTAACGTAACGTACAGACATGATTGTAGCATAGGCTACAACCATGTATGTCGATAGAGGTCGATAGTATTCGATCTTTTGCATGGATCGGGTTGAATTGTTGAAACGTTGTATTTCGTACATGTTTCGCCCTACCAACCAACACTAGTCAACTCTCCTCAATATTCAAGGGACCATCATGTTTTAGAAAAAAAACAGCAACATCGTTTTATAGAATCAGAAAAAAATCTTAAAATCTTCAACCTATATTCTCGCTTAATTTCGAACAAAAAAAAAATAGTGGAAATGGCTCTAATGTTGGTCTATGGATCTAGCATTGGGCCCATCGCTAAAAATCTGCTATTTATCAATTTTATCTAGATGAACGCGTCATTGGGACGGTACTAATGGATATTTTTGGTCGCTATTGAATTTAGTCCATTGCTGAATTTATGTATGGGCCCAAATAGGGGCATTTAAGCCGACATTACATCCATTTCCCCTATCTAAACAAAAATATGGATGCATGATAGTGATATGTAACAAACACGGTTTTAGACTAGGTTGACATGATTTATTGAATACGCTTCTAGTTTTACGTAATCTATTGTTCGTTTAACAGCACATTGTTTGGGCTTCCTTAGTACTGGATACTGTTACATTACTGAACTAATTTTTGTTTAATAATTTAATAGTCGGTACCATTAACCTAGTAAAACACCAACATACACTTCTGATTTACTTAGCCTTACCCTGGTTTGCAACGGATTCGATGGCCTTGCGAACGGTTTCTTCGTCGCCAAGGAACTTCATCGAGACAACGGGCTTCATATTTTCATCCAGTTCGTACACGAACGGAATGCCAGTGGGCAAGTTCAGACCCATGATAGCTTCGTCGGTCATCTGGTCCAGATGCTTCACAATACCGCGCAAGCTGTTGCCGTGGGCAGCAATGATGATATTTTTGCCGGCCTTGAGTTGAGGAATGATAACGTCGTTCCAGTATGGCAGTGTACGAGCGATGGTCAGCTTCAGCGATTCAGCCATTGGGAATTCCTCCGGCTTTGGATCACCCTTGTAACGCTCGTCCTTGACGATGGCATTGTAATAAGCATGTTCCGGTTCCATATTTGGTGGTGGGACATCGAAGCTACGACGCCAGATCAGAACCTGCTCTTCACCGTACTTGGCAGCAGTTTCGGATTTGTTCAATCCAGTCAGTCCACCGTAGTGGCGTTCGTTAAGACGCCATGTCTTTTCAATGGGAATTCCAGCTTGACCCGATTCGGTCAGGATGGAGTTCAAGGTGACCTGAGCACGGGTCAGAAGAGAAGTATGGGCAACGTCGAATTTCAATCCGCCCTCCTTGACAGCCTTTCCTGCGGCCAGGGCCTCTTCCTTACCTACAGAAAGATTGTAATTATAATGATATTGGTCAAACGTAATCCTGGTGGATAATTAATCCTTTGTTAGGACAGATCAGGAAATTGATTACACTTGTTACATCACACAGTTGTCTGTGCTATGTGCATGTATTCGGGGGGTCAAGGCTAGTTTCACTTTCACCCATTATCACTTACCCTTTTCGCTAAGATTGGCATCGTACCAGCCGCAGAACAGATTCTTCTGATTCCACTCGGATTCACCGTGACGGACCATCACAATACGGTATTTAGCAGCCATTGTTCGCAGCAGTTGTTTTGAGATTATTTTACTGGAAATTTAATCTAGGATAATCACAGGACACTAACGGCACGGCAACCGGACAAGGACTCCGAACCTGAAGAAAATTAGCGAAAAACTGATCTTTTGTTGACCTCTATTTGACAGTGGCAAGGTCAAAATATTCCGTAGCCCTTTAGAATTTTCTTAACGACTGAAGCACGGTTAAGTATTTAGAAATTTTTGAATGTGGGTTTTACTCTAAATTAAATGAACAGTCTATTTTAACATTATCATTAGTGTTTACCATCCTCATGCTATATATTGTTTGTAATATTCATTTTTTTCAGCGAACCACATTATTTTAATTGATTTCTTCGCCAGTTAGTCATCTGCCACTTAGTTTGTGCTATTACGTAGCAGTTCCATTTGCACTGCTTTACTTCTTGAAACTGATGTTTGATTCACTGCGCAAAAATCGCCTGTTCACAACTTAAGTGTGCCATTTTGAACTTGGGAAAGATTTATATGAGAATCATTTACCTAGAATCTGGGTAGATTCCACCCATAGGAACAAAACCACTTTACTCATTTTTCGACAACTATATACAGCATGCAAACATTAGTGCTATCTACCCAGTTACTGAGTAGCCTCAAAATAGCGTGTATACCTCTGGGTAGAAGTGTTTCTCTTTCTGAGTTATTATCAGTGACCGTGAAGAACTCAACAAACAAATACAAGACCTACAATTGAAAAGGCCTCAACTCCGTTTTGTAACCAAACTTGTAAGGCCATTTTGTTGCGAACCGAAGTCCGCCAACGCAAACAACAAAATGAACAGGTAAGGGAAATCTTCCTCTACCCGATTGTGTTTTAGGTTTGCAAAGGTATACATATAGGTTTCGGTTCACGAGAAAATGGCCTTACAAGGTTTGTTTAAAAAAATGAGTTGAGGCTTTTTCAATTGTTGGTCTTGAAATGGTTAAAATTTCTAGACCAACAATTGAAATAGGCGGAACAACCAAACATAATCAATGGCTTTAAACACATAATTCTCGAGAATGAAAACACTCCCACACAAGCTAACAATGCCATTCGATAAAGGAAGTTTGCTCTTTCAGATGTGCTTTGATTCACGAGTAATTTGCGTTTAAAGCCATTGCTTACATTTGGTTGTTCCGCCTATTTCAATTGTTGGTCTAGATTTGTTTGAACATAAACAACACTGCCCGTTCTGTTTACGAAAGTTGCTTTCGCCAGGAGTAGTTCTAAAAGCAAAATTAATTTCGCCGCCGAATTCCAATCCACCTCCGGCAAACTTCGTAATGGTGAGAACCAGAATGATTTCAAAAAGTTGCCCTAGTTGTGAACAGCAAGTGGCCATTGCCTCCAAACGGTGCTCGTGCGGATATTCGTTTAATGGTCGCCAAGCAAACAGTGCATACGTTCCACCTGCCAATGTAGGCCGACCGAAAGGAAGTAAAAAGGGTAAACCTACAGCGGCCGAAACACGGAAAGCAGCAGCAGTGGTCTCTGCCGCACAGGTTCAACGACGGAGGACCGGCAGAGTGCGGCGTGAGAAACCCAATTATTACGACTCCCTGCAGTATGAAAAGAAAAAGAAAAAAACTAAGGTACCTACTACACATAGGGTATAAAACACCCCCTTTAAATTTCTATGAATTCAGGCTTAATAGGTAAATACATTTCTGATGGGCATTCCAGGTGTTTAATGGGTCAACTCTGCTTCACGAATTTTTGTCTGTCTAACCCTTATAGACTCGGAAACTACAATCGATCGGCATGAAAAATTGGGGGTTTTTGGGGCCGGGAAAGGTTCTTATGATGGCTCGAGACCCCTCCCCCTCTGTAAGGGGAGGCTCCCATTTGGTATTTTAGTAAACATATTTAAGAAAGTTTTTATTGGAATTGTAATTGTAATTTATTTAGTTTACGATACCCTGTTGGTTGTACCCTTTATCAGGTCAAGGTCTATATTTGTGCTGTATGAGACATCTAAATTTAATGCTTTAAGCTGGGTTTAGACTAGGCAAGTCAAATGATCAACTCAGTTGAATTCAATTGGCTTGAAAAGTTGAGCCTGGTTCAACTTTTTTCAATTCAAGTGAGTTGATCAAGTCAGTTGAATGGCATGGCTTACACGTTCAATTTGCGTTCAAGTCAGTTGAATTCAACTGAGTTGATCATTTGACTTGCCTAGTCTAAACCCAGCTTTAATGTCACACCTTTGGTGAGTGGTGTACTATCCGTTTGGAATATACATGCCTATTCTGCGCGGCATGTGAGCTGAGGTGACACGTTGTCACTTGTGAAGGAAGAATAATTGTCACCTTGGGTGAGGTGACTCTTGGTGCAAATCAAATTGTCACTACTCTGTCACGCTGCGCAGAGTAGGCCTAAGAACATACAGTCTCTTTGTTGTGGGAGCATATTCGTTCATAGATGGGGCATATTTCCCCGCCTAATTGAAGAACCCCGAATTTTAGAGTTGTCGAAAGAAAAACCATACTTCTATGTTAACTGCCACCGAAGAAAAATAAATGATCACAGGTTATTTCTAATTCCCAATGCAACATATACGAGATTTTTTCGTTAATTAAAATGAAACGATAAAAATATAGCTGTTTTTCCTTAAGGAGGTGTATTATGCCTGTTTACCCTATAAACTTGTCAATTATATTGTAGCAAAAGCACAGAGTTTCATTTTCGTAATGATTTTTCGCACTTTTCAGAAACCTACCAGGTCAGCACTATTCAAAGGGAAGGAGGGAAAACAAACGCAACTGATTAGCACCAAAGAAACGCAAGTTTCTCGGGCCAATCGGCATGCACAGCGAAGGGCTAAGAAAGAGGAAATCGACGGCGGGGGAGATTTAGCTGCTAAGTAAGATTAAAAAAAAAAAGAATAAACAATTCAAAACTCATTGCTTGTAATTGCTAAACATTTTAAAATGATTTCACTTACCTTTCTAGGATGCCGATGGATAAGCAGGAAATCGCAGCACTGATTCTATCGGAGATAAATCGGAAAATGGGTTCAGTCGTGTGGAAACAACCATGATGTAATAAACAATAGTTAGTAGCTAGGTTATTGTACTAAATGTAGGAGTATGTTTGTCCTGCAATAATTTATTGACTGTGTGAGGATAAAAATTTGAACTCTTTTAAGTTTACATAATTGGTCGCGAGTGGAATGCATGAAATTCGTTTATTTAACGGCAAAACTCCGAAAGCACATTACTTCAGGGATTCGGACACTTTGGATGGAAATATGTTTGCTATTTACATAAACTATTTTACATAACATAGTTTGTTACGGATTCACTTGCTATTTACTTCTTGCTTGATCAAACATGATCTTCACATGGTGGCAGCTTTGCGGACAATGATGACTTCCAAACAATCTGGGTGGGCGTTGGCCAAATTTGGATTTTTCAGATGTAATCCTAAATAGGACCTAGATTATTTAATACTCTAGTAACCTCAAGTCCGTGCTCTGTCACAATGTTTCATTGTGATTAATCAACACTCAAAGGGGTAAAATATAAAATTTGGGGTAAATTTGAAAGAAAGGGAACTTGGAGTGTAGAGCGCACTGCCCACTGGAGGATTCTGAAGCCTGGCCAAGTGAGTGGGGTATGGGTTTATTTGATTGAACGTCATTTCCAATGTATATATTGATACATTCAAACCATTGGCATTTGAGATAAGATAGAGATAGGATGCGGAGGGCCCGCTTAGGAGGAGCGTAACCCATGTTATGGTTTCCATTTATTAAATAGTTCAGATAGGCTAGAAATGACAGGTTTATAGTGAGAGAATGTACCATACTGGGAAAGCATAATTTTCATAGGGTTCAGAGCGGCTGAGCTGTTCGTTTGTAGTTTGACCTTCCTTCAAAACCCATTTGGCTCTAGAACAATTTTAAACTTGTTCTGCATTATTCACATGTTGCAATTATTGAAGAGAGCTCGATATAAGATAGCCACAGATAACAGACGTTAAGGCTCCAAAATTTATCTAAAAACTTGTGTAAAGATTCCTATTCGGCTTAAGCGCCACTAACGGCGACTTCTCCACTTAAAAAGCCTCTTTGACAACATGATGGCGCTGGCGTTGCAAAACTTACACCATGGTGGGTATATAAATGGTGATACAGCTTTGTCACTATATAGGTGAGGAGGTCGCGGGGGGGGGGGGGGGAAAGTGCGGTTTTAGAGCAAATTGTAAACAAACTCGGTCGCTGGCTGCCATCATGGCTGAATCATGAATTTGACACATTAGAACACCTATATGTAGGCACCTTGACTTACACTAGACACTAAGTCAAGAGCAAATTTTCATTACGTCGAATGTAACAAAGGTAAACAAAGTCGAGCTATGAGTGTCAATCGATGCTCCTGCTATTACACTAATATACTGTCTGAATATAGGATCACATCCCATTTTTAAAATTATTTACCAGTCAAATTGCTTTTTGACGTAATCACCTTCCGATCAAAATAGTTTTCGATGTTACTTAAGTCACCCGTTTTCTATGGAGATGCCGTTTGCCTTAAGTAACAGCACAGAGAAACCAGTGAAAAGTGTACGTTCGTCGTTTCGATTTCTCAGTATTAAAGTGAATAAATCGAACTGTTTGTTGCTAAGATGATTTCGGTGGTCCTAAAATGATGAATGGGCTGCACGTAAGGAGACGTAATTGATAATTCTCCCGAATATCCTGGTAAATACACTTTGACTTAAGTAACAATAGGGGCCACCAAACGACGTATAATATCTTTTGACTCAAAAACCAGTATTTTTTAGCATGAAAGCTAGCGATTTGCATTTGTATGATTAAAACCCGGCTTAATATGTTAAACATTGCTATCACTATGAGATTATATGTGTTTAATTGGAAATAGGAATAACTTTTCGGTCATCAAAACAAAACTTTATTTTTCTCGGATCGGTGCGAATGTTACTTACGACATAATGAAAATTTGCTCTTGAAGTACTGGTAGCGCTAAGTGGAAATTTTCAGCAGATAATTTATCGATACTAGCGCCAAATTGATAGAAAGTGATAAATTTATAGAGGGAATCAGGAGATGCTAGAGCTACGAAACGGCAACGTTTACACTTAACTTTACACAAGTTTCTGACCGAACTTGGACGTCTGGTCTCTGTGAGATAGCTTAATACAATTAAATAGAAATGCCAAAATCTAACCGAGTAGTTTAGCTGGTCTGATTTCGGTACAGTTTGTTGAGGTCGGGTATAGTTTCTGAGTATGGATGCCCATTTTGAAATAACTCATATTAGCACAGAGTAATAGTTTTATTGCTTGGGAACTTTCTTTTGGGATCGTATTTTCTTCATACAATTCTCATTATTCATACTATATTAATCATGATCCGTCTTAAAAAATGTTATATGTTTAAGCCCCGTTCTAGATTTGTTTGTTATTCATATCTTATGCATTGCAGCTCGCGAGAGGTCACCAAATATGGGTTCTTTTTCTCATCCTCAAAAGTTTGGGGGGAGGGGCGATCTGAGAGCTGAATAGAGGCAAATAAAATAGGGAACACAACACCCTGACCCAAACGACTAACCAACGCATGCGGCTCACACTTAACTTGTTCTATTTCTTTCTTCCCCTCATGTACCTGTTGGCAAATGAACAACAGGGACGCTGAAGTAACTGAACCCCTATCAGAGAAATTGGCAACACGGCGAGTAGAGAGAATGACAGCCAGGCGGTGTTTTGAAGTATAACCTCATTCCTTTTGTTACAGTGCGAAATAAAAATACGTTGTTTTTTCAAGTCCGATATTTATACTTTATTTTGACGCGTTTACGAATTCCCCACGGTTAATTCCACTTCGGAACGTCCACCTAATGCCCATAGGTTATGGGCCCAGTTCGGGAATCGTGAAATCGGGACGAATATCGGTGAAAAAGGAAGTTTTTGCGTCGTGGTCGGCGGTTGGTATCGAAAGTTTGTTTCGGCTGCTGTTTGCGTTTTGCGGAGGAGGTACAGTGTACCGCATAAATACTTGTACCGATCCGATAGCTGTGAGCATGGCAGATCCCGGAAAATTTGCCATCAGTAAGCTTGGAAACAGCAACTTTGCGACGTGGCGTTTCCAAATGGAAATGTTCCTCACACGGGAGGAACTGTGGCATGTCGTGGCAGATGACAGACCGGATCCGTTGACGGACGCGTGGATACGCGCGGATAGGAAGGCCAGAGCGACGATTGGCTTGTGTCTTGAGCAAAGCCAATACATCCTGATCAAGGACTGCACAAGTGCAAAAGCGGTTTGGGATGCGCTGAAAGCGTATCACGAAAAAGCTACGATTACGTCGCAGCTATCGTTATTGATCCGGCTGTGTGAAACGAAGCTGAGTGAATCGGGAAACGTAGAGAAACATCTACTGGATATGGATTCGCTCTTCGAGTGCCTGGAAGATGCTGGTCTCAAGCTGGAGGAGAAACTGAAAATCGCCATGGTACTTCGGAGTATGCCAGAGTCGTACCATTTTCTGGCATCGGCTTTGGAAGCTCGCCCCGACGGTGATATCACCATGGAGCTGATCAGGACTAAGCTGCTGGATATGAGTACCGGAAGAGACAGGAACGTGCAGGAAAGTCGGACGCTGATGAGCGGGTACTGAAAACGCAAAAGGTGAGCAAGGACGTAGTGTGTTTCTTTTGCAAGAAACCAGGCCACTTCAAACGGGATTGCCGAAAGTGGCAGGCTCAAAACGCGGAAACGCAGGGAGCATCCGGAAGCAAACCTTCGAAGGGCAACCAGCGGCAAGCGAAGGCTAAGCAGGCGACGGATTCGAGTGATGGAGCTATTTGTTTTTCGGCGAGTGAAACCAATGAAGCCATTTGTGCAGCAGTGAAGCCGGGAAAGTCGTGGACAATTGACAGCGGTGCGTCGTGTCACATGGCTAACAAGGAAGCTTTTTTCGAAGAACTGGAGGAATCACCTGGTGTGACGGTGAGAATGGCTAACGGAGTCTGTACGAGATCGGGTGGTCATGGTTGCGGAACTGTGAAAGTTTGGAATGGCGCCGAAGGATCAGTCGACATCCAGCTGGAGAAGGTGTTGTATGTACCGGAACTGGACAGCGGGCTGTTATCCGTAAGCAAAATCACTGATAACGGATATAAAGTGCTTTTCAAGCAAGATACCGTCGAAGCCCTGAGCAATACGAACAAAGTTGTCGTTCAAGGTGAGCGGTGTGGAGGATTGTACGTCCTTAAGGAGGAAGAGCGTGCAACGCTGGCGGTAACTCATAAGCACACCGTGAATTGCCAACATACTTGGCATCGCAGGTTCGGCCATCGCGATCCTGCGGTAATGGACCGACTGCAGAAGGAACAGCTAGTGACGGGGATGAAAGTGGTCAACTGCGGAGCGAAGATCGTTTGCGAGTGCTGCATGGAGGGAAAGATGGCCCGACTGCCATATCCGCAGCAAGCAGCACGGAGGACGACAGAACCGTTGCAGCTTATCCACACGGATCTGTGTGGACCTATGTCAAACGTGACTCCAGGCGGTAAGAAATACTTCATGTCGCTGATTGACGATTACACACGGACAGAAAATTGATTGCATTGAACCAAACAAAACTTTAGTTGTATTTAAACAAACAATTCCGGTTGAAATTATATTGCATTTTATTGTTTCTATAAAACTTATTCAAATAAACTCAACATAAGATTCTTTTTGTTTTAATAAGCCACTTTTCAATTGCAACTATTGTAAAAATAACAATATTCTATTATTAAGCCAACAATAGTTAATTTTAATTTAGCATTTATTTGCTGTGTCCATTCCCTGGGCCATGAATACAAAAATAACTACCAACCATTCCCTCGTTTTCACCCGGACAAAAATGTAAACAATAACAAAAATGTTCTCATTTGATTAAGTATTGTTTTTAATTGTGAATTTCGGGAAATAAGTACGAGATTTCCGAAAATCTTAAGACTTGAGGTAAGCAAGTAAGCTGCAGTTCAAGCTGCAGTTGTTAAATATAATCAATTTTTAAGTTTTTTTTTCCTTGATTTTTTTCCGTCGATCTTGTGTTCCGTACTGAGTACCAATGCTCCCGACGCCAGGAATGCACCTCCCACACCTGGACCCTACATATCGACCCATCAACTCATGAACCGGTGACCAACGGCTTTACTTCCCTTCCGAAGGAAGGCGTGATCAGTGATTTTATGCCTCAAAAATTCAATTGCAATTCTGTTTGTTGTCACAAAAAAAAAATCGACATTATTTTTGAATCAATAAACATATTGTTATTTCTACTGCGTGAATTGTCAGCCTTCATAAAATAAATTTGGTTGAATCAACAAGAAATCTCTTTTAAAAACAAACATATTTTTCTTGTTGACCCAGCTGCCAAATTTGACAGCTTACGTCGAAACCATGAAAGCTCTTGTAAATTCGAAAAGATTTTCTCTTTGATTTAACAATCCATGGGTTTTAAGGGACAATAATGCTGGATTGTTGAAACAATAATGATTTCTTTTTGCAGCCAAAACAAAATGAAATTCTTATTGCATTTACGTCAAATATTATTACGTTTAAAATATTTTTTTCTGCGTGCAGCAGGTACATGGTGCTCTACCTGCTGAAGGACAAAGCGGAGGCGAAGGACTGTATCAAGGATTTTGTACGGCTGGTGCAGAATAAGTTCGGAAGAAAACCTCGGGTGATTCGCTCCGACCGGGGCGGTGAATTCGTCAATAAGGAATTGAAGCGCTTTTACCGGAATGAAGGCATTGAAATGCAGCTGACGGCGGGATATGCACCACAGCAAAACGGCGTGGCAGAACGCCGTAACCGCTATCTGCAGGAAATGGCTGTCTGCATGCTCCTTGACGCTAATACGGAGAAGCGTTATTGGGGTGAGGCGATTGCAGCGGCAGCATACGTGCAAAATCGTCTGCCATCGCGTTCGGTACAGAAAACTCCGTTCGAGCTGTGGAACGGCGAAAAGCCAGACCTGAGTCACTTGAAGGTATTCGGGTGTGACGCTTTCGTATATATTCCGGACGCGAAGCGCGGGAAGATGCAGAGCAGAGCCGAGAAGCTAACCTTCGTCGGGTATGCGTGTGGTTCGAAGGCATATCGTTTTCTGGACAAGAGGTCTAACAGAATAACGATCAGTAGAGATGCTAGGTTTGTGGAGCTTGGTCCAGAGCTACAGGAGGAGTCGAAACTCCGCGAGTCGAACCAAGAAAGAGATCCGCCGAAGACTAGGAATGATTCACCGGAGCGGCAGGTTGCCGAGGAGATCGAAATTGATTTTTCTGTTGGAAAGAGTGATGCGGGCAGTATCGGCAATGAGTCTGACTTTGAGGGTTTTTCGGATTCAGACGAAGAGTACTTCGGATTCGAAGAATCGAAAAACAATGAGCCTCGCAATGAGCCTAGGAGGTCACAGCGTAGTAATCTGGGAACGATGCCGAGTAGATACGGAGAGTTCGTGGTTGGAGTAGCTCAAGTTGCAGTAGCGGAGCCGGTCAGTTACACCGAAGCCGTGAAAGGTCCGGACAAGGACAAGTGGGTCCGTGCTATGGACGAAGAATATCAGTCGCTGTCGGCGATGAACACTTGGTCGCTCGTACCGTTGCCAGCAGGACGACAGGCGATTGGATCCAAGTGGGTTTACAAGCAAAAAAGGGACTCATCAGGACGTGTGACACGTTTTAAAGCCAGATTAGTCGCACAGGGATACGCGCAGTGGCTGGGTGCAGATTTCGGAGAAGTATTTGCTCCAGTCGCGATGCAATCAACTTTTCGAGTTCTCTTGGCAGTTGCGGGACATAAGAACTTGGAAGTGCGGCACATTGATGTAAGGAACGCATATCTCAACGGGCGGCTGGAAGAGGAGGTGTATATGCGGCAGCCTCCGGGGTACGCTGTTCCTGGAAAGGAAGAACTGGTGTGCAGGCTCCACCGAAGCCTGTACGGACTGAAACAGTCGGCGAAAGTTTGGCACTCCACCGTGAAGAAGGTGTTGCTGGAGATGGGATTCCGGCAGTCCGAGTCGGACGTCTGCTTGTTTATGAAGCAGCTGAACAGCGGAGAGTGGGTCTACTTACTACTTTACGTAGACGACATGATTGTGGCGTGCAGAGACAAGCAACAGCTAGACCGGCTGGAACAGGAGTTGCACAAGCGATTCGAGATTTCCTGTTTGGGAACAGTGAACCAGTTTCTGGGGATCAGAGTTCGTAAGGACGAACAGGGATTCTATTCACTGAGTCAACAGGGATCTATTCGAGAAATAGCAGTGCGTTTCGGTCTTGAAGGAGCTAAAAGCTCGAAGTTTCCTTTGGACCACCCGAATAGAAATTTACATTAGCCCAACGTTTGATTTTGATGTCTACATCAGCATCGAAATCAAATGTATGCCTGATGTCAAACATTAGAAAACATTATGATTTAGTTGTATTTAAGCAACGTAACATGGTGTATACATCAGAAATTTTGGAACAAAATTTTGCCATTCTAATGTCGGTCTGACGTCAAAAATTTCAATCTCTTGACATTAGAACCAAACGTTTTAAGGATGTTTTCTGATGTACATTACGTTAGAACTAAACGTTGTTCGGATGTTTTTATATGTAAACGTTTTCTGATGTTTTCTAATGTAGATGTTTCCCGATGTTAGAACCAAACGTTTTCGGATGTTCTCGGATGTAAAAAACGTTAGAACTAAACGTTGTTTAAATGTTTTTATACGTAAATGTTTTCTGATGTTTTTTAATGTAGAAGTTTCCTGATGTTAGAACCAAACGTTTTTGGATGTTTTCGGATGTAAAAAACGTTAGAACTAAACGTTGTTCGGATGTTTTTATATGTAAATGTATTCTAATGTTTTCTTATGTAGATGTTTCCCGATGCTAGAACCAAACGTTTTTTGGATGTTTTCGGATGTACACAACGTTAGAACTAAACGTTGTTCGGATGTTTTCAATTGTACTTCCTGTTTGTTGTTCTCTGATGTTTTCAGATGTACAAAACGTTTAAAGTAAACGTTGTTTGAATGTTTTAAAATGTAGATGTTTACTTATGTTTTAAGTAGTATAACCACTAGAATCTTACTTTTCAAATGCTTTCAATTATATTTACAACACATTAGAATTAGTAACATAATCGTGTAAACACTACACACCATTGTTGTTAGATAACATCATAAAAATGCGTACATAACTGTCAATGCTGAAGCTCCCGTTTCCCACCAGTCAGTTAACTGACCTTAGCTAACCTAATGTCATTGCGGCAACTCTCTATGCGGCAGGGGAACTATGCCATTAGCGCGCTAAGAGTTATTAGACCACTGACATAGGCGCCAATTTGTAGGTGACGAGGCACTTGGTGACATTACAGCGAGCTTGACGATTGTTGCAGCATTTTTTTAATCAAACTAACAGTTAAGGTGTGTAGTGTTTACAAGATCATGTTTCTAGCACTAATGCTTTGTACAATTGAAAGCATTGGAAAATTTAATTCTCATGTTTTGCACAATCAGAAAACATAAAATTGTACAAAAAAAATCATCCATTCTGGTAGACTATCTCTTAAATGCATACAGAATAGTCATTGCGTAAGCTCCCGTTTCCCACCAGTCAGTTAACTGACCTTAGCTAACCTAATGTCATTGTGGCAACTCTCTATGCGGCAGGGGAACTATGCCATTAGCGCGCTAAGAGTTATTAGACCACTGACTTAGGCGCCAATTTGTAGGTGACGAGGCACTAGGTGACGTTACAGCGAGCTTGACGATTGTTGTATCATTTTTGAACGAACTACCAGAAAAAGATGCCTAGTGTTTACATAATCAAGTTTCCAAATCTACAGGGCCACCCACATTAGATCCGGATCTGGCGCGATGCAGCAAAGTGACAGCTAAATATATTGTCTAACTATAAAATTTACGACAACGCAACGCAAGCAGATCTAATGTGGGTTACCCTTAAGGCCTGTGGAAGAGTGAAAACTGGTGGCCGCGTGAAGTTTAGGGAAATTCCCCAATAATTAGCAAAATTTAGCAAAACACAAATGCTCCGTCCATATGTCGAACCACAAACGAAACTCGTCAGTTGGTGGTGATTGATGACTTCCTTGGTTGCTTTGGTGGTGTCATGCCTTCCTTCGAAAAGAAGCACAGCCGTGGATCCTGGCCCTTGAGTTGATGAGTCCAGGTCTAGGTGTTCAATTGCCTCCCTGGCGTAAGTGGTTGCCACTCGGTTGCAGAACATAGAACGATAGAAAATAAACAAGAAAACAAAGCCAAATTGAAGATTAATCCAGGGATTTTGCAGTAAATATTTAGATGAGCTAAGACTAGAGAATGCTAGAGAAACTGTAAAAGACTATCAAAGCAAACTATGCACCTAGATCCAAATCTTTTCAGAAAACTTATCAATACGCATAGTTTGAACCGATGTATAAACATCATGCAGACATTGTTGTCTTTGAAATGTCTACGAGCCAGGTAAAGGGCCGAACCCAATGACACCAGGACAGCGGCATAGCGGTATAGCGGTAAATGTACATTTTAAGGTTAGTTAGAAGAACTACTAGAACTTCAGGGTAGTTCTATAAACATCAGAAAAATACCAGATTTAATTTAATTTAAGTTAATAATTATTCTGAAGACCTACAACTGAACAGAAATTCAAACGATGTCCTTTTGATATTCTTTGAATAGTTTAAATTGATCAGGTATTATTCTGAGAACCTACAACTGATCAATAAATCAATTGAAACTTTTCGGATATTACTACAAGAGATCAAAATAAGCAGGAATTGTTTTGAAGACCTACAACTGATCAGAAATTCAAATAAAGTAATTTAGAAAATATTCGAAGTGGTCAGGTTGATAAGGATTAGAAATTAAAATCTTGAGATATTTTTCGAAGAGGTCAAGTTGATCAGGAATTATTCTGAGGACCAACATCTGATAAAAAATCGAATTGAATTCGTTTGAAAATTTCTTCAGAACGTAGAATAATCGGAAATTGTTATGAAGATCTTACTACACCGAAGGTCGTAGATCTTCAGAGAAACTAGCAGAACTTTAGGGAAATTAAAAAAAAACTTCAGAAAAGTTTTAAAAAACTGAAATCTTTAGAGAAATCAAAAGAAAATCAGGGAAGTTCGTAGATCTTCTGAGTAATTTACAGCACTACAGTAATGTTTGTCGTCGTTTCGAGAAATAATCACTACTTTATGGATGTTCACAGATCTTCAGGGAAGTTTGAAGATCTTCAGGGAAGTTTGAAGATCTTCAGAGAAATTAACAGAACTACAGTGATGTTCGTAAATTTAAAGATAATTTTTTAGTTCCTAAGGGAAATTTATAGAACAGAATTTCAGAGAAGTTAGCAGAACTTTAGATAAACTCACAGAACTTCAGGGAAGATCACATAAATTTAAAGATCCTCGTACATCTAAGAGTTATTTTCAGTACTTCAGGGCAGTTCACAGAGCTTTAGGCAAATTGGCAGAACGTCAGGGAAAAATACTGAATTTCAGGGAAGTTTGTTGATCCTCAGAGAAATTTGCAGAACTTAAAGGAGGTCTTCAGATAAATTTTTATTGCTTCAGAAAAAATTGCAGAAATTCAGGAAAGTTTTGTAGACTTTTAGAGAAATTTTTAATGCTTCAGGGTAGTTCGAAGATCTTCAGAGAAATTCACAGACCTTCTGGGAGTACACAGAACTTCAGGGAAGTTCGAAGATCGTCTAAGTAATTTGCAGATTTTTAGGAAAATTTAACATAACTTTTACTTAACTTTAACTAAACTTTAACATAACCTTAACTTAATTTTAACTGAAATTTATTATAATTTAAATTTTAACATAACTTTAACCTAACATCAACTTACCATATCTTTAACTTCACTTTAGCTTTAACATAAATTTAACTAAAGTTTAACATAACCTTAACGTAATTTTAACTTAAATTTAACATAACTTTAATCTAACATTAACTGAACTTAAGCATTAACATAACTCTAAATTAATTTTAACATAACTTTAACTTAATTTTAACTTAGCTTTCACATAACTTTACCTTGAACATTACTTCAACTTTAACTTAACTTGAGCATAACTTAACATAACTTTAACTTATCTGTAACATAACTTTAAGATAACGTTAACGTTAACTTAACTTAACTTACCATTAACTTTAACTTAACTTTAACTTAGCGTTAACTTAACTTTAACTTATCTTTAACTTAATCTTAACTTAACTTTAATTTAACTTTATCATAACTTAACCTTAACTTTAACTCATCTTTAACTTAACTTTAACTTCTCTTTAACTAAACTTAACCTTTTTTTTTTACTTAACTTTAACATAACATTAATTTAATTTTAACTTAACTTTAACATAACTTTAACCTAACATTAACTTAACTTTAAATTAACTTTAGCATTAATATAACTCTCACATAATTTTGACATAACTTTAACTTAATTTCAACTTAGCTTTCGCATAGCTTAACCTTGAACATTACTTTAATTTTAAAATCATTTTAATTTTAACTTCACTCTAACGTAATTTTAACTTTACTTTAACTTAACTTTAACAAACTTTAACATATTTTTAACTTTAACATAACTTTAACCAAATTTTAACTTAACTTTAACACAACCTTAACTAAATTTTAACTTAAATTTAACATAACTTTAATTTAACTTTAATGTAATATTAACTTAACACATCTTTAACTTGACTTTAACTTTATAATAACTTTAACTTAACTTTAACATAACTTTAACTTAACTTGAACTAAACTTTAACATAACCTTAAATTAATTTTAACTTAAATTTAACAGAACTTTAACCTAACATTAACTTGACTTTAATTAACTTTAAATTTTATCTTAAATTTAAAATAAGTTTACCATTAACATAACTTGAACTTAACTATAACCTAACATGAACTAAACAGATCTTTAACTTAACTTAAACTTTATAATAACTTTAACTTATCATTAACATAACTTTAACTTAACTTGAACTAAAGTTTAACAAAACCTTAAATTAATTTTGACTTAAATTTAACATAACTTTAACCTAACATTAACTGAACTATAACTTAACTTTAAATTTAATCTTAAATTTAAAATAACTTTAACATTAACATAACTTGAACTTAACCTAACATAAACTTAACATATCTCTAACTTAACTTTAATTAAACTTTAACATAACCTTTACGTAATTTTAACTTAAATTCAACATATCTTTATCCTAACATTAACTGAACTTTAACTTAACTTAAGCATAAACATAACTCTAATTTAATTTTGACATAACTTAACTTAATTTTAACTTAGCTTTCACCTAACTTTACCTTGAACATTACGTTAACTTCAAAATTATTTTAACTTTAAGTTTAACTTAAACTTAACTTTAAGTTAACTTATACTTAACATAACATAACATAACGTTAACTTAACTTTAACGTAACTTTAACTTAACGTTAATTTAACTTCAACTTAACTTTAACTTACCATCACAGAACTTTAACTTTAGTTTAACATAACTTTAACTTTAAAATAACTTAAACTTAACTTTAACAAAAAATTAACTTTAAAATAACTTAAACTTAACTTTAACTTTAAAATAACTTTAACTTAACAATAACTTAAACTTAACTTTAACTTTAATTTAACATAATATTAGCAAAACTTTAACTTAAATTTAATCAAATATAACATAAATTTAATTTATTTTTTGCTTAACTTTACCTTACCTATAACATCCCTAATAAACGGGTACCATACACTAACAATTTCATAGATGGTACGACCATACCACATAAAGTTGAGATGATATCCCGAATTGGTGGTTAGGCTCCTCTAATGGTTATTGTTTATGCGGGATAACTTTAAATAAAGTTTAACATAACATTAACTAAGCTTTAACATAACTTTAACTTTAAAATTACTTTAACTTAACTTTGACACAACTTTAACATAACTTTAACTTATTTTTTTTTTTTTTTTTTTTCCTTTATTTAACGTCGGTCTCTGTTCCGCAATCCAGTGCCAATCACCGACGGACATCGATTGCCATCCATTGACGGCAATCGAATGTGCAGGAAGGCAGCTTCCACACCTGCGTAGGATATCGCACCCATTCATCAACACACATGGGCCGGGACCAACGGCTTTACTTCCCTTCCGAAGGAAGACGTGACCAGAGATTTTTATGCCTCAGAAAAATCCCACCGACCTCGGCTAGGATTGAACCCAGACCCATTGGGATGAAAAAGCAGTCACGCTTACCACTACACCACCGGCGCCGGCACACTTTAACTTATCTTTAACATTAATTTAACTTAACTTTACTATAAAATAACTTGAACTTAACTTTAAATTTAAAATAACTAAAACTTAACTTTAACTTTAAAATAACTTTAACTTAACCTAAACTTTACTTGAACCTCTAGAACTAGAATACTCTAGTTTGAATAAACCTTAACTTAACATAATTGAACTAAACATGAACTTAAATTGTGCTCAACTTTAACTCAATTTTAACTTAACTTGAACGTTTCTTTAATTTTAAATTAATTATAACTTAACATTATCATAACTTTAAATTTAACATAACTTTAACCTAACTTTAACTTAACTTTAACTAAACTGCAACATAACCTTAACTTAATCTTTACTTAACTTGAAATTTTAACTTAAATTTAACATAAATTTAACTTAACTTTAACCTAACATATACTTAACATATCTTTAACTTAACTTTAGCTCTAACTAAACTTTAACATAACCTCAACGTAATTTTAACTTAAATTTAACATAACTTTAACCTAGCATTAACTGAAGCTTAACTTAACTTAAGCATAAACATAACTCTAACTTAATTTTAACATAACTTAATTTTAACTTCGCATTCACATAGCTTAAACTTAACATTAACTTTAACATAACATAACTTTAAATTAACTTTAACTTATCTTTAAGATAACTTTAACATAACGTTAACTTAACTTTAACTTAACTTGAACATAACTTTAACTTTAACACAACTTTAATTTTAAATTAATGATAACTTAACATTATCATAACTTTAACTTAACTTTAACATAAATTTAATTTAAATTTAACGTTAACATAACTTATACCTAAATTTGAATAAACTTCTACTTAACATAATTTTAACTTACCGTTAACTTAACATTAACTTAAATTTTACTTAACTTTAACTTAACGTTAACTTAACTTCAACATAACTTTAACTTAACTTTATCTTACACATAACTTTAACTTTACTTTATCTTAACTTAAACATAACTTTAACTTAACTTAAACATAACCTTAACTTAACTCTAACTTACCTTTAACGTAACTTACTAAATTTTAACTTTTACTTTAACATAAGTTTATCTTACCATCAACATAACTTTTATTTTAACATAATTTTAACTTAAATTTAGTTGTTACATACTTAATTTAACTTAACTTTAAATTTTACTTAACTATAATAAAACTTTAACTTAAACATAAACATCGGGATCCGGCATCGGAATGCGTTGCATCAGTAAGGATGCTTAACTCAGCCGGATTCCTCCTGCGGATCAATTTTGGAAAATAGTTACATCAAAATTGATCCGTTGGAGGAGTCCGGATGAAAAAATCATCCTTGTTGATGCTTTGCATCAGTCAATTAAATCCGCCGGATTCCTCCAGCGGATCAATTTTTGGAAAAAAAAAAATACATCAAAATTGATCCGCTGGAGGAATCCTGATGAGTTAAACATCCTTACAATAAGGATGCTTAACTCAGCCAGATTCCTCCAGCGGATCAATTTAAAAAAAATAATTACACTTAATAACAAATTGTTCAATACTTACCTCTATTCCCGAACACCTCCGGAATTATTGGAAGCAGCCGGCTGAAAAAAAAAACAATTACAAAATAATCAAAATTTTGGATCTGTTTGTTAGAATTTGTAATTATTTTTCAAAATTGATCCGCTGGAGGAATCCGGATGAGTTAAACATCCTTGTTGATGCGTTGCATCAGCAAGGATGCTTAACTCAGCCGGATTCCTCCAGCGGATCAATTTTGAAAAATAGTAACATCAAAATTGATCCGTTGGAGGAATCCGGATGAGTTAATCATCCTTGTTGATGCTTTGCATCAGTCAATGAAATCCGTCGGATTCCTCCAGCGGATCAATTTTTGGAAAAAAAGACATCAAAATTGATCCGCTGGAGGAATCCGGATGAGTTAAACATCCTTATTGATGCGTTGCATCAGTAAGGATGCTTAACTAAGTCAGATTCCTCCAGCGGATCAATTTTTAAAAATAATTACACTTAATAACAAACTGTTTAACACCTACCTCTATTCAATTTCCGTACCCGTCCCTTAATCCGGAATAATTGGAAGCAGCCGGCTGAAAAAAAAATACAAATTAATCAAAATTTTGGATGTTTGTTAGAATTTTGTAATTATTTTTCAAAATTGATCCACTGGAGGAATCCTGATGAGTTAAACATCCTTACAATAAGGATGCTTAACTCAGTCAGATTCATCCAGCGGATCAATTAAAAAAAAATTACACTTAATAACAAACTGTTCAATACTTACCTCAGCTTACCTCTATTCAATTTCCGAACACCTCCGGAATTATTGGAAGCAGCCGGCTGAAAAAAAAAACAATTACAAAATAATCAAAATTTTGGAAACAGATCCAATTATTAGAATTTGTAATTATTTTTCAAAATTGATCCGCTGGAGGAATCCGGATGAGTTAAACATCCTTGTTGATGCGTTGCATCAGCAATCCTGCTTATCTCAACCGGATCAATTTTTGAAAATAATTACATCAAAATTGACCCGCTTGAGAAATCCGGATGAGATAACTAATGCAACGCATCAATTTTTTAAATTACAAATAATAACACTAAATATAACAAATATTTGAATACTTACTGTTAAAGTTGCTAATTTCCTTCGCGGCTCGGGTGAAGGAATTTGCGGTGCGCTCCGTGCACTCAGCCATCTTGTCTAGTTTGTTTATAAACAAACCAGACAAGATGGCTGAGCGCACGACAAAAAAAAATACACCAATTTAAAAACGTCAGTCTTTAAGTCGCCCAATGTCAAATGACGTCACTTTGTCGCCGGCAATTCGTGTGTAAAGTCCTACAGTAAAAGTATGGACGTCTGTCAAAAGTTGTTCCAATCGAACCGTCAAAATGCACCGCTTTGCTCGATTGGAACAGCTTTTTTCAGTTTTGTGGTGTCAGTCGTCCATACTTTTACTGTAGGGCTTTATTCGTGTGGGGTGCTGTATTCGTACACGGTAAGAAAAAAGTACCCAACGGCCAGTTCACTTTTACCTACTTTTGACTAGTTTGTCTCCTTTTCTCCTTCTAATGTTGTCAAAAACGGAGGAGCGAAACCACCCAACAGGGGTAGTAACGTGTGGGAACCCAACGTTGAGTATAATAATATTTACCTACTGTTGGGTACAACTAACTTACTTTTGCGTTGAAAGCTAGTGGAATATTCCATACGAATTGCACACAAGTAAATGAAAACTACCCACACGAATTGCCGGCGAAAAAGTGACGTCATTTGACATTGAGCGACTTGAAGACTGATCGTTCGCCCTTTGTCCGGGATGCGGACAAAAGGCGACTCGCCCCGCTAGAGTAATTTCATCCGCCGGGCGACCAAATGGCGCTCCGGGATGCGGACGAAGGGCGACTCGCCCCGCTAGAGTAATTTCATCCGCCGGGCGACCAAATGGCGCTCCGGGATCCGGACGAAAGGCGACTCGCCCCGCTAGAGTAATTTCATGCGCCGGGCTACCAAATGGCGGATGGAAGTTGTTTTTATTTTTTTGTGATTTTGTTCGTAGCGGCTGATTACGTGGTCAGCCATGTTTTTATTTCATTCGTGGAAGTCGTTTGTTTTTCTTCGGGCCGTGAAATTGGCCTCCGATGGCCATATTCGGGAATGAATGGTCTTCCGACGGGACCAAAGACGGAACATTTTTATACTCAAGGTAAGTAAACTACTTTTCAATAAAAACAAAAACAATCACCCCTATTCTGTATTTCGTTTCGAACGAAATTCTCATACAAAAAAATATTTTTTTGTATGAGAATTTCGTTCGAAACGAAATACAGAACAGGGGTGAATATAATTTGATAATTTTTGTAAATTTTTTTCAGCCGGCTGCTGGCGTTTACTTGAGAAGTGTCACGGACTAGGAGTGGACTCCACACCGAGATGGATTTTTATTCAACCGAAACCGGGGTGAATTCCCTCCCAACGGAACCGACGAGGTCAACAAAATCAGCAAGCCAACATGCCAAGTGGAATACTCTCAAGGTAAATATACTGCATGCAAACGGAAAAAAAGGGCAATGTTGATAATTTTTGTTTATATTTTTCATCCAGATCCAGTTAAGTGCAATTCTGGATACATGATGGTGAAGCTGGAATTAGCTACGGGAAGTTGATTTAAGATAAGTATTGCCCTGTTTGTTGTTTTAAGTGACATCATTTGTCATAATTAATCCGCTGGAGGAATTCGGATGGAGTTAAACATCCTTTGGGATGTCTGGGGATTGTGATCCTCCGAACTGAATTGTTGTTTATTTAAAGAAGTGATTCAGAGTAAAATCAATAGTCATAATTGGTTTTCTGGGCTACATCCGGATATGTTCCAACATCCCTGAGGATGCGTTGGAATTGTGCATCACGCGATGGTTATCAGGTTATGTGATATCAAGCAATATTTCTTGAAGGGATTAAATTAAATTTATAAATGGCCTGCTGCATGATTTCCCGCTGTCTTGCAACATCCTTGAGGATGCGGTGGAATTGTGCGCGCACACTCGTGTGTGTGTGTGTGTGTGTTTTTTTTTTTTTTTTTCATAGTAAGGTTTAGGAAACCTTCAAAAAGCTTGGCCTGTAGTGAAGTTGGCACGGTGCACAGCTCCACTAAAACCCATTCCTTATCTCTCCTCTGCCTTGATCCTCCCGGGACTACGGTGAAGCGACTAATTCGGGGGGTGGCTGTGCTCATGCACTTCTCATACTCTTAGCACTAGCTGGTGTTACTAGATCGCTGCTCATCTCTCCATTTACGCTGCACCTTCGACAACATTTGAGCAACTGTGCTGCTAACGGCATTCCAAGTGCCCTGGTCTCGACACATATCATGTACGACATTCTCCACGTTGAGGACGGGCATCTCCCTTCGCATTGGACGCTGCGTGTCCGAACCGATGCAGGTATTTCCTAAAGCAGCAGTGGCCAGATAGGAACTGCGTCAAGTGAAAGTTGACTTCTCCGTGTTTTCTGTTCACTCAGGTCGAAAGAATCGGTATCAACTGATGTGTCCATCTACCGTTTTCCGTCGTGTCCCACTCGAGGTACCACTCCTGTTGCCACATAGTCAACGACTCCGCTCTCACGACTTTCCGTACTCTTCCGGCTTCTCTCTGCCTGTAGCACTCGCTGTCCTCCGCCTTAGTGATGCCGATAGGGATCATTCCGGCGATAATGCCTACTGCTTCCGACGCACTGTATATAGGCGTATGCGTGTGTGTGTTTTAATATTTTTGTAACAGTTTGCTATTTTTTAATTCATGAACAATCCAAAGCCAGATCCTGATCAGGAATTCGAATCTGGATCCCGATAACGGATTCGAATCCGTATCCCGATAGCGAATCCGAAGCCAGATCGCGAAAGTTAAATTCATGTTGGTGTAAAGTTGAAGTAAAGTTAAATTAAAATTAAAATTAATTAGTTAAAGTTTTTTAAAAGATAAAATCAAGTTGAGTTTCAATAAAGATAAAGTTAAGTTAAAGTTAATATATTATTTAGTGAAGGTTAGGATAAAGCTAAGTTAAAGATATGTTAAAACCAAGTTATTTTAAAGTTAAGTTAAAGTTAAGTGGAAGTTAAGTTAATGCTTATGTGTCTTTGACTTATAATCAATTTAATTAATTAGTTTAAGTTAAGTTAAGGATATGTTAAAGTTAAGTTAAAGCAATGTTAAAGTTAAGCTAAAGTCATGTTAAAGTTAAGTTAACGTTAAGTTAGATTTATATTAAATTAATTAGATAAGGTTTAGTTAAATTTATGTAAAAAATAAGTAAAAGTGAAGTATGCTTTATGTTAAATTAATAAGGAAAGAGTTAGTTAAATTAATGTTAAAGTAAATTCAATGTTAAGATAATTTAATGAGTTGAAGTTTTATAAATTTAAGTTAATGTTTATTTAAAGATAAACTCAAGTTAAGTCAAAATAAAAACAAAGTTATAAAATAAATTAGTTTAAAGTTAAGTAAAAGTCAAATTAAAGATAAGTTAAAGTTAAGTTCAAGTAAAGTTAAAGTTAAGTTGAAGTAAAGTTAAAGTTAAGTTGAAGTAAAGTTAAAGTTAAGTCAAAGTTAAGTTAGTTTTATTTTAAATGAATTAGATAAGGTTTATTTAAATTTGTGTTAAAATAAAGTTAAAGTTTTGTTAGTTTTAAGTTATATTTAGTGTTACTTAAATTTACGTTAAATTTAATTCAAGTTTATGGTTAATTAATGAGTTGAAGTTAAATAAAACTAAATAAATGTTTATTTAAAGATAGACTCAGTTTAAGTTATAATAAAATCAAAGTAAAGTAAGTGATTAGTTTAAAGTAAAGTCAAAGTTACGTTAAAGTTAATTTAAAGTTAAAGTTAAGTAAAAGTTAAGTTAAAGTTAAGTTAAAGTTAAGTTAAAGTTAAGTTAAAGTTAAGTTAAAGTTGAGTTAAAGTAGAGGTAAAGTTAAGTTAAAGTTAAGTTCAAGTTAAGTTAGAGTTAAGTTAAAGTTAAGTTAAAGTTAAGTTAAAGTTAAGTTAAAGTTAAGTTAAAGTTAAGTTAAAGTTAAGTTAAAGTTAAGTTAAAATTAAGTTAAAGTTAAGTTAAAGTTAAGTTAAATTTAAGTTAAAGTTAAGTTAAAGTTAAGTTAAAGTTAAGTTAAAGTTAAGTTAAAGTTAAGTTAAAGTTAAGTTAAATTTAAGTTAAAGTTAAGTTAAAGTTAAGTTAAAGTTAAGTTAAAGTTAAGTTAAAGTTAAGTTAAAGTTAAGTTAAAGTTAAGTTAAAGTTAAGTTAAAGTTAAGTTAATGTTAAGTTAAAGTTAAGTTAAAGTTAAGTTAAAGTTGAGTTAAAGTAGAGGTTAAGTTAAGTTAAAGTTAAGTTCAAGTTAAGTTAAAGTTAAGTTAAAGTTAAGTTAAAGTTAAGTTAAAGTTAATTTAAAGTTAAGTTAAAGTTAAGTTAAAGTTAAGTTAAAGTTAAGTTAAAGTTATGTTAAATTTAAGTTAAAGTTAAGTTAAAGTTAAGTTAAAGTTAAGTTAAAGTTAAGTTAAAGTTAAGTTGAAGTAAAGTTAAAGTTAAGTTGAAGTAAAGTTAAAGTTAAGTTAAAGTTAAGTTAAAGTTAAGTTAAAGTTAAGTTAAAGTTAAGTTAAATTTAAGTTAAAGTTAAGTTAAAGTTAAGTTAAAGTTAAGTTAAAGTTAAGTTAAAGTTAAGTTAAAGTTAAGTTAAAGTTAAGTTAAAGTTAAGTTAAAGTTAAGTTAAAATTAAGTTAAAGTTAAGTTAAAGTTAAGTTAAATTTAAGTTAAAGTTAAGTTAAAGTTAAGTTAAAGTTAAGTTAAAGTTAAGTTAAAGTTAAGTTAAAGTTAAGTTAATGTTAAGTTAAAGTTAAGTTAAAGTTAAGTTAAAGTTAAGTTAAAGTTGAGTTAAAGTAGAGGTTAAGTTAAGTTAAAGTTAAGTTCAAGTTAAGTTAAAGTTAAGTTAAAGTTAAGTTAAAGTTAAGTTAAAGTTAATTTAAAGTTAAGTTAAAGTTAAGTTAAAGTTAAGTTAAAGTTAAGTTAAAGTTAAGTTAAATTTAAGTTAAAGTTAAGTTAAAGTTAAGTTAAAGTTAAGTTAAAGTTAAGTTAAAGTTAAGTTGAAGCAAAGTTAAAGTTAAGTTGAAGTAAAGTTAAAGTTAAGTCAAAGTTAAGTTAGTTTTATTTTAAATGAATTAGATAAGGTTTATTTAAATTTGTGTTAAAATAAAGTTATAGTTTTGTTAGTTTTATGTTATATTTAGTGTAACTTAAATTTACGTTAAATTTAATTCAAGTTTATGGTTAATTAATGAGTTGAAGTTAAATAAAACTAAATAAATGTTTATTTAAAGATAGACTCAGTTTAAGTTATAATAAAATCAAAGTAAAGTAAGTGATTAGTTTAAAGTAAAGTCAAAGTTACGTTAAAGTTAATTTAAAGTTAAAGTTAAGTAAAAGTTAAGTTAAAGTTAAGTTAAAGTTAAGTTAAAGTTAAATTAAAGTTAAGTTAAAGTTGAGTTAAAGTAGAGGTAAAGTTAAGTTAATGTTAAGTTAAAGTTAAGTTAAAGTTAAGTTAAAGTTAAGTTAAAGTTAAGTTAAAGTTAAGTTAAAGTTAAGTTAAAGTTAAGTTAAAGTTAAGTTAAAGTTAAGTTAAAGTTAAGTTAAAGTTAAGTTAAAGTTAAGTTAAAGTTAAGTTAAAGTTAAGTTAAAGTTAAGTTAAAGTTAAGTTAAAGTTAAGTTAAAGTTAAGTTAAAGTTAAGTTAAAGTTAAGTTAAAGTTAAGTTAAAGTTAAGTTAAAGTTAAGTTAAAGTTAAGTTAAAGTTAAGTTAAAGTTAAGTTAAAGTTAAGTTAAAGTTAAGTTAAAGTTAAGTTAAAGTTAAGTTAAAGTTAAGTTAAAGTTAAGTTAAATTTAAGTTAAAGTTAAGTTAAAGTTAAGTTAAAGTGAAGTTAAAGTTAAGTTAAAGTTAAGTTAAAGTTAAGTTAAAGTTAAGTTAAATTTAAGTTAAAGTTAAGTTAAAGTTAAGTTAAAGTTAAGTTAAAGTTAAGTTAAAGTTAAGTTAAAGTTAAGTTAATGTTAAGTTAAAGTTAAGTTAAAGTTAAGTTAAAGGTAAGTTAAAGTTCAGTTAAAGTTAAGTTAAAGTTAAGTTAAAGTTAAGTAAAAGTTAAGTTTAAGTTAAGTTAAATTTAAGTTAAAGTTAAGTTAAAGTTAAGTTAAAGTTAAGTTAAAGTTAAGTTAATGTTAAGTTAATGTTAAGTTAAAGTTAAGTCAAAGTTAAGTTAAAGTTAAGTTAAAGTTAAGTTAAAGTTAAGTTAAAATTAAGTTAAAGTTAAGTTAAAGTTAAGTTAAATTTAAGTTAAAGTAGAGGTAAAGTTAAGTTAAAGTTAAGTTAAAGATAAAGCTAGGATCAAATTTTGACAAATGTAGGTTAAAGTTTAGTGAAGATTTAGTTTAAGTTAAGGCAAAACTAATTCAAAGTGACGATAAATTAATGAGTTGCGGTTTAAAAGATATAATAAAGTTTAGTTACGTTAATATTAAATCAAATTTAAGTTAGACATTAGTTAAAGTTTAGGAAAAGTTAAGTTAAAGTTTAGTAAAAGTTAAAGTAAAGATATGTTAATAGATACTTAAGCTTAAGTTAAGTATGTGTTGATGTTAAGTTAGACATGTTGAAGCTAAAGTTGAGATTAATTTAAAGTTTGGTTAAAGTTAAGATAGTTATGTTAAACTTAAACTAAAGCTATGTTTAAATTGTTATAGAATTAGTTGAAACTTAAGTTAGAGTTAAGTCAAATTGCAGTACATGTTATAAATAAGTGAAGTTGAAGTTATTACAAAGGAACTTCAGGGATCCTTTCAGAGCACATCAGTAATACTTCAGTTCTTGGAAGTTATTGAAATCTCTTGGAACACCTTGAATTTTATTTAACTTTTTGGAAGTTCATGAAGCTTCTTTAAACTTCATTACATCTCACTTGGATGTTCTTGTTAAGTTAAGATTGAGTCTAAATTTTGTTAAATTTATGTTACTGTTACGTTGAAATTAAAGTTAAGTTAATTTAACAAGTTAATGTTTAATTAAAGTTAAGTTGAAATTTGGTTACATAAAATCAAGCTGACTTACAATTAAATCAAAGTTAAGTTAAAATTTAGTAAAGGTTAAGATTAAATTAAGTTAAAATTAAGTAAAAGCTAAGTTAAAAATATGTTAAAGCGAAGTTAAAGAAATGTTGAAGTTGTGTTAAATATAAGTTAGTGTTCAGTGGCAGTTAAATTAAAGTAAATTTTTATTTAAGGTGTATTTAGTTAAAGTTTAATTGAAGATAAGCTGAAGTTTAACTAAAGATATTTTGAAGTTACGTTAAAATTTCATTAGTTATGATAAAGTAAAGTTGAAGTTATGTGAAAGTTATGTCCAGGCAACTTCAGAGAAACTTCATTCTTTGAACATCTTGGAAGTTCTGTTCAGTTAAAATTAATTAATATAACTAACGTTTAGTAAATGTTAAGTGAAAGCTAAAATAAACTTAAATTAAGTTAACAGTTAAAACTTTTTAGAAGTTTTGTTTATGCTACGTAATACTCAAATCGCAGCTACACAGCAAAAAAATGTAATATCGATCAACGTAATTCAAGCTGATGTATGAAATAATGATGTAATAGCAAAACGCATATACAATCCCGACCAACCATTTTGTTAATTTTCTTTAATTTTCTATACATCGATCTTCAAAGCCATTCATAAGAAAAATCGATAGCGATCGTCACCATTTCATGAATAATTGTAAAGATGCTAAAAGTCTAATCGTGAATCGTTTATAAAGATCTGTCTCAAAATATTGCTACCAATCGTTACCAATGTTAAAATATCGATTGTGTTGCCAGATCAAAATATCGATTTCTGTTGTAAAATCAAAATTTCTAGTTTCGATCCCAGGCCATCTGGGGTGTACTGATTTCGTTGTTGGTTGCTAATCCTCGGGTCCACGGCTGCTGTTGATGAGCTTATCAACGACAGGCAAACACACTCTAGTATGTGGTGTATTGAAATTTCTGTAAATCTTTTCATACATGAATTCAATATTGTTTTGTCATAACCATCAACCAGTCAGCCATGTAGGTGTAATAGAGTTCAAAAAGTTTTCCTCATTGGGTTCCAAATGCCGAGAATCCCACCACGCATGCTATCACGAGTTATTAAATATAAAACGTGAAGAACTACAATGGTAAACATTTGCTGCGTCACGGCCATCGGTCTTCTCGTTCATTTACCAGCAGATTGCTTCTTCCGATGAAATGCCGAATATGTCGATAAATAATATAAACATTGCTATCTGTCACCTGGTGTGTCTCGAACTCTCTTTAACCAACGATGCAAATCGATAACAAGGAGATTATAAATGTGCATCGATGGCAATCTTTGTTGTTCTTCGTCAAAGTTCAAAGTTACGATGATATCAGTATTTAAATATTTATTGATGAATATTTGTAAAGAATACTAAAGTCCATGTGAGATATCGAAATTAAAAGAAATTTAGTATGGCACCTTTAAAGATTACTATCATATGACCGATGAAGAAATAATCTTAAATGTAAGTATCGAGCAATAAAGATTTTTAAATGTGTACATCGAAATCATAGAAAATTTAAAGTAAAGGATTGCCGACATAAATATTTATTTCTGTATAAAGCACTTTGAAGAAGTTTCACGAACGGTTGGTCGGGATATTACATCAATGGATGTAATTTTGTTCGCAAAATCGATGTACATTGTACAATGTGATATTACACAACCGATGGATTGACCTGGTTGCAGCAGTTTCGATGCTGGACTTAAAGACAAGAAGTTCCCAGCCTTCCAAGAACAACATAGGACTTCCTGGAAACTAACTTAACTTAAACAGAACTATAACTTAGTTTTTACATATCTTTAGCTCAACTTTAACAACTTTAACTTATCTTCAATTAAACTTGAACTGAAAATTAATGTAAATTTAATGTTCCTTCAATAAACCGAGCGGACTGTATTTTTCACGGATACTCGAGAACGAAAATAAAACACGTCCGATACTAGCGAGTTCAACAAAAGATATGATTTTTTATTCTCCAAAAGATACATTGGTATTTGTGAGGTTCCAACTTTTACAATACAGTGTTGGCAGTAATAGTAGGGTTCTGTAATGTAGATTTTCTATCTTAACATTTAACTTGGCTTAAATTTAACTTTATTATAGTTCTTATTTAATTTTAACCTATCATTAGCTAAACTTTAAATAAACCAATAACTAATAATACCTTAAATTTACTTTTTCTTTAACTTAACTTCAACTAAAACGCAACTTCAACTTAAAATTATCATTACTTGTAATTAGCTCTATCATACCTCTCACTTCACTTTAACTAAACTTTAAATTAGTTTTATCGTAACGTTCACTAAATTTTAACTTAATTATAACTTAACTTTATTTTATATAAACAAACTTTAATTAGATTCACTTTACTTTAACCACAGGCAAACAGACATAACACATTTATTATTTTTCTTGGTAAAACATAGTCACTTAAACACTACCGCCATCTATTGAGTATCCTGTGATGGGTAGTACGCTGAACAGATGGCGCTAGTGTGTATACGTCAAACGCAAGGGAATTGACTAAGCGCGACACAGGTGGCGATATTACCAACTAAAAACATTTAAATTGACCGCTAAATGCGTGTTCGATGAACACCTTGCCAGTGTTATGTATGTTTGTCTGTGCTTTAACTACAACATAGCTTTAACTAAACATTCATGTGAACTTTATGAAAACTCCTTCCATGAAGTTCCTTTGCATAACTTAAACTTAACATAACTTTAAAATTTTGTAAAAATTTGACTCAATTTTAATACATAAGTTTATCTAAACTTTATCTTAAGTTTATTTAAAATTTCATTAAAATTTTACTTATAGTTAATTTGAACACAACTTGATTTTATCTTTAGCCAGACTTCAACTTAACATTAACTAAAGTTTAACTTATAACCTCAACTTTACTTTAACTTAAACTAAACATTCACTTAACTTTAACTAAACATTTACTTAACTTTGACATAATTTTAACGTAGTAAGAACTTCCATGTGAAAAGTAAAGAAATTTCTAAAAGTTTCAAAACTTCCAAGAACTTTCAAAAGTTCAAAGAGCATTCAAAAAATTTCAAAAGCTTCCAACATCTTTCAAGAAGTTTCAATAACTGGAGTTTCCCTGAAGTTCTCTGGAAATTTCCCTGAAATTCCCTGGAAATAACTTTTCCATGACTTAAGCTAAACTTAATAGTTTAACATAAATTTTAATTAACGTTAACATAACTTGAACAGAAGCTCTCTTGAAAAAACTTCAACTAAACTTTTACTATACTTTAACTTAACTTTAATTAAACATTATCTTATCAAATTAACATAACTTCAAGTTAAAATTAACTTCCACTCATTTTTTACTGAACTTAAACATATTTTAGCATAATTTTATCATAACTTTAACTTGAATTTAACATATCATTCACTTTAACTAAACTTTATCTTGAGCTTAACCAACCTTCACTAAATTTTAGCTTACCCCGTAAAAAATCCAATAAAAATACAATGAATTTCATTGTTATTGTGACCATGATATTTACTGTTAAAACATTGGACATTTTTGTTGATTACCATGAAATCACAACGGAATTCATGGTTCACAACAATGAAAATCAAGGTATTTGTGAAATTTACAATAAAAAAGGGGGGTTGTTAAGCATCTTAGCAATAAAAAAAAACTGATTTTTCTAGAACAAATTTAATCTCATCACATTAATTTTCATTGTTTGAGCATTGTATCGTTAAAAATCTAAAATTTATTTTTCGCCGTTCAATAACTAAACAATAAATTTTAATATACTCAAAATTCAATCGTGAAAATCATTGTAATTTCATTGTTTTATTATAATTATTATTTTTCGGGAACTGAACTTGATTTTATCTTTCATAAAACATGTTTTACTAAAATATTACTAATTAACTAAACTTATGTTCAACTATTACTTAATCTGAACTAATCAAATTTTTAATTCTCAATTTTGATTTAACTTTGACTTAATTTTATCTTAACTAGAACTTCCAAGAAGTTACAAAAACATCCAAGAACTGAAGTTTCCCGGATGTAACATGAACATAACTACAACTTAGCTTTAACTAAACATTAACTCAAATTTACCTTAACTTAAACTAAACTTATATCTATGTTTCGAAAGCAAAAAAAAATATCAAATTTAAAAATTTATAAATTTTAAAAATTAAACAACTTAGTAGGACTTAGTGGCCAAAGGAAGTTTTAGGAATATAATAAATAGTTACCGAGGGAGTCTATGTTACAACCAAATTCATCACTTTCAACATTGATAATGTTTGGAATGAATCATATTCATATATTTAATGCTTTTTGAATCTCAAATTCAACTTCACTGTAATTTCGCAATTTTTACTTACTTAATTACACAATTTTACTTACTTTCGTGAGTAAAATGTTGTATGTAAAAAAAAAAGAAAGTGAGTAAACTTGACTCAGTCTGTGAGTCACTTTTTACGCCTGTGTATTGCTAGATAAATTTTGTTAATTTTTCTCTACATAAATATTAATTTAATTTTATGTATTCAATGTCACCGAGCTTATCTTCAAGTCACCGGACAGCGTTAGTTTAGGTTGCACCATCTCGACGGTGGACCTAACGAATCTGGATCATTAACTCAGTCCAACAAGGTACAAATAAGACAAATAAGTTTTTTATAACATTACTTATCCTTGATTTCATTTTATTCATCCTGTACAGAATAGTACTCGACTGTCAAATTGACGAATGGAACTCCAACTGATGTCGCAGTCGTCCAACTTCATCCAGAGTTCCAGAGTCCACTAGTCTCCCGGATTATAGGCGCCTGCAATCGATTTTCAATGGCATCGGATATCGATTTACTTTAGACGACAACCTGATTCAAAAAATTCCCATATTGATTGGTATTTGACAGTAATTCCCACTTTTTCTAAAACCTGAAGCCACCTCTTCTTGGATCTTGGAATTCAAACTGACGTCGGATACCTATTTCCAATCTATAGACATAACCCGATCCCAAAAATACCCATTTTATAAATAATTGACAGTATTCCCAATTTTTCTTAAACCAGAAGCCGCCAGCTTTGATTTCAAAATCTCATCGGATATTAATTAGCGGCCTCTAGTCATTACCCCGGTTCTAAAAATACCCATATTTATGGATATTTGACAGTATTTCCCACTTTTTCTGAAACAGGAATCCTACACCTTGGATTTCAAAATAGCGTCGGATATCGATTTCCTATCTGTACACGTCACCCCGATTCCAAAAATACCCATATAGATGGATATATGACAATATAACCCACTTTTTCTGACACAGGAAGAGGCGATATTTGATTTAAAATGGCGTCGGATATCGATTTCCAGTTTATTGTAGATTGTAGTAGAGTTGGAAACTTGATCATGTTAACACTGCGCATCATTGTCTGGTAGTTCGTTAAAAAATGCTACAACAATCGTCAAGCTCGCTGTAACGTCACCTAGTGCCTCGTCATCCACGAATTGGCGCCTATGTCAGTAGTCTAATAACTCTTAGCGCGCTGATGGCATGGTTCCAATGCCGCATAGAGAGTTGCTACAATGATATTAGGTTAGCTAAGGTCAGTTAACTGACTGGTGGGGAACGGGAGCTTTAGCAATGACTATTATGTATGCATTTCTATAATGTAATCTAACAACAATGGTGTGAACTGTTTACAAAATCATGTTTGTAATTCTAATGTGTTGTATGGTTGAAAGCATTTGAAATAAGTTAGATTCTAAAGTGGTTCTAGGAACTAGATTTGAGTTCCATTGAACCCGTCTTTGAATTCTCATGTAATTCGATGTGTCGCATGATGGGTTTGACCCGAATCAGATGTTGGCCTCTTCCCCCGGGACACCCGGAATATGTCCGGATGTGGCCAAAATGGTTCTAGGAACTAGATTTGAGTTCCATTGAACCAGAAATTTAATTCTCATGTATCTTGATGTGTCGCATGATGGGTTTAACCCTAATCAGATGTTGGCCTCTTCCCCCGGGACACTCGGAATATGTCCAGATGTGGCCAAAGTGGTTCTTGGAACTTAATTTGAGTTCCATTGAACTAGTCATTAAATTATCATGTAATTCGATGTGTCGCATGATGGGTTGGACCCTAATTAGATGTTGGCTTCTTCCCCCGGGACACTCGGAATATGTCCAGATGTGGCCAAAGTGGTTCTTGGAACTTAATTTGAGTTCCATTGAACTAGTCATTAAATTATCATGTAATTCGATGTGTCGCATGATGGGTTGGACCCTAATTAGATGTTGGCTTCTTCCCCCGGGACACCCGGAATATGTCCGGATGTGGCCAAAGTGGTTCTTGGAACTAAATTTGAGTTCTATTGAACCATTCATTGAATTCTCATGTAATTCGATGTGTCGCATGATGGGTTTGACTCTAATTAAATGTTGGCTTCTTCCCCCGGGACACCCGGAATATGTCCGGATGTGGCCAAAGTGGTTCTTGGAACTAAATTTGAATTCCATTTAACCAGTCATTGAATTCTCATGTAATTCGATGTGTCGCATGATGGGTTGGACCCTAATTAGATGTTGGCTTCTTCCCCCGGGACACCCGGAATATGTCCGGATGTGGCCAAAGTGGTTCTTGGAACTAAATTTGAGTTCCATTGAACCAGTCATTGAATTCTCATGTAATTCGATGTGTCGCATGATGGGTTGGACCCTAATTAGATGTTGGCTTCTTCCCCCGGGACACCCGGAATATGTCCGGATGTGGCCAAAGCGGTTCTTGGAACTAAATTTGAGTTCCATTGAACCAGTCATTGAATTCTCATGTAATTCGATGTGTCGCATGATGGGTTGGACCCTAATTAGATGTTGGCTTCTTCCCCCGGGACACCCGGAATATGTCCGGATGTGGCCAAAGTGGTTCTTGGAACTAAATTTGAGTTCTATTGAACCATTCATTGAATTCTCATGTAATTCGATGTGTCGCATCATGGGGTTAAACCTAATAAAATCTAATCAGTTACTGGATGCTTTCCCCAGGGCACCCGGGATTGGCCTGAACCTGAATGATGAGGCATCCCTGGGAATATCGTCTGATTTTGGGTAGATTGTAAGTTTGTTTGTTATTATTGTTAGTTTAAGATATGTATATGCAAAAAAAAATCAAATATTTTAGTTATAAGAATTATTTTTGTATGTATGTTTAAAGGAGTTTTAAATAAAGTCATTTGAAGGGTTCAACATTATTTACTTTTTATTATTAAAATCGCAAAAAGAAAGAAAATGGTGGTGCACAAACTACAGCCGCCGGCTAGTGCGCCGGGGCGGACAAAAGGCGACCAAAGCGGCTAAAACGATCAGTTTTTTGACAGGTATCGTTTTCGCCTCAGGCGCCCAAATGTTGCAAATATGGTCGCCCCCGGCGCGCCGGCGACCAAAATTGGACCAAGCGGCGCCGCGAGGTTCGAGTCGCCCAAGTCCGCCCCGTCCGCCGAGCGGTCCGGGGGCGAGCCGTGGGCGACTAGCCCGCTGTATGTGGGTACTTTGACCCGTTTTACCTATTCTTGGGTTCCTGCACTACACGCTAACTTCTGCTTACTCACCAGGTGAGTCGATTGTACTCACTTTCGTCCGATGTATCGAGTTGTCAAAAATTGAGTAAACGAGAAATGTCAAACTGAGTAAAAACCACTCAGTCAGCAAAATCCTGGACTTGGAAAAAATGCCAGTCATGTCGGAGGAAACCTCATAGAAAATGTTACTCAAAACTTGCTGAAATGCCTTCAAGTAAGTACGAATTGCTTAGGGAAACGGTGTTGGACCGGTTTTTGCTCCGGGAGAATGAATCCGGAGCAGGCAATTTCCATTTCCTTTAATAAAAATCAAAACAAAAATTCTCCCTGCAACTGAAAATACCGGTGAGTGGATTTGACTCAGTCTACGTGAGAACGTAGTTTACTCAAAAGTGAGTCAACATAATACTACTCAATTTTGAGTAGCCATACTTGCCGCTGAGATGAGTACATTCGACTCAATTTTGAGTTGACCAGAATAAGCGTGTATAGTGCCGAGATGAGTGAAAAGAACTTACTTTTGGGCACTTTTTTCTAACCGTGTACACGGATGCGGTATACACGCTAACTTGAAAGTACTCATTAATGAGTAAAAAAAGACCCATTTTGAAGAAAAGTGGTTTAACTCATTGATGATTAAACAATTTTACCCATTAATGAGTATCTGTTACCCATTAATGATTAACAATTACTCATTAATGGGTAACAGATACTCATTAATGGGTAAAAAATTTACTCATTTAATGAGTTAAGCCACTTTTCTTCAAAATGGGTCTTTTTCAACCATTAATGGGTACTTTCAAGTTAGCGTGTACAGCACACTATGGCCGACGTTATGTCTAACGTACAGAACAAGAGTAAAATCGGTTTTCAATTGAAACGATAATAATCAATTAAAACACTAATTAACTCTTGCACTGTAACGTCACCAGGGCATTGTTTTACATACAAATAAACATTGCCCACAGGGCATGCCAAAACTTCTTTCAGTGATTTGAGGCTATGTCAGTCGTGCAAGAGTTAATGGTGGTAAGCTCTACCTTGTAATCGCAATGTGCTATTTTATATGATTGCGTCGAGGATTGCGTCGAGGATCGCGCATTGGGCACATTTATGAGATTATGAATGCGGAAACACTAATAAAAGTGCGGTTTTACGTTAAATTGTTGTTGTGTCTTCATCGCACATACCTATTCCTTGGTGAATGAAGAATAAGTGCGCAGAAGGCGTCAAGACGATACAACGTCTAAGTGCACTTTTATTAGCGTTTCCACTCTTCTAAAGAGTTCAATTTTATTTGCAATTGATAATGTCACAAAACTATGCATAGGAGGCATCACTGCACTGCAAGCCACTTTTTATTGTTGTGTCATATGATGTATTCTAATGTTTTATGCGTGCAACAATTTACATCGTGATGAAGTTTGATTCTAATGTAACGTTTGGTTCTGTTGTCATTTGATGTATTCTGATGTTTTATGCGTGCAAAAAATTACATCGTAATGAAGTTTGATTCTAATGTAACGTTAGGTTCTGTTGTCATTGGATGTATTCTGATGTTTTATGCGTGCAACAAATTACATCGTGATGAAGTTTGATTCTGATGTAACGTTAGGTTCTGATGTCATTGGATGTATTCTGATGTTGCATGCGTGCAACAAATTACATCGTGATGAAGTTTGATTCTAATGTAACGTTAGGTTCTGTTGTCATTGGATGCATTCTGATGTTTTATGCGTGCAACAAATTACATCGTGATGAAGTTTGATTCTAATGTAACGTTAGGTTCTGTTGTCATTGGATGTATTCTGATGTTTTATGCGTGCAACATATTACATCGTGATGAAGTTTGATTCTAATGTAACGTTAGGTTCTGTTGTCGTTGGATGTATTCTGATGTCAAATTTTACATCGTCAAGACGTTTGATTCTGATGTAACGTTTGAGGCTAATGTATTTTTATGTACTTGGACGTCACACTGAAGTCTGAATACATTAAGGGTACAGCAATATACGTTAAAATTTAATGTATTGAAGATGTCTGCTGATGTTTCCTACATTACAATTTCTATTCGGGTTAGAGTTGGTAATATCATAGAGGTAATTCTAAGACCAGAAGGTCCCGAAGAAACGAGCTCAACTTTTTGGCTCAGCTCTGGTACTATCTTCGGTCCCAAGCTAATCGATTCACCCCTCGAAACATAGGAAAATCCACTAGCCCCTCATTTTATCTGTCAAACTTTCATAGCGAATCAAAACAAACATAGTGTAGTACTGGAATTTATACTAGAATGGGGTACGTTAGTCGATTTGCTTGGGACCAATAGGCTAGTCAAGTAGTGAGCCAATTTAAAAACGTTAGTTTTGTATTGATTGTTGGTAATATCATAGAGGTAACTCTAAGACCAGAAGGTCCCGAGGAAACGTGCTAAACTTGTTGGCTCAGCTCTGGTACTATCTTCGGTCCCAAGCTAATCGAAACATAGGAAAATCCACGAACCCCTCATTTTATCTCTCAAACTTTCATAGCGAATCAAAACAAACATAGTGTAGTACTAGAATTTTGACTAGTATACGGCACGTTAATCGATTTGCTTGGGCTAGTCAATTAGTGAGCCAATTTAAAATCGTTAGTTTCCACCGGTTGGTCATACCAACCGGTGGAAACTAACGATTTTAAATTGGCTCACTACTTGACTAGCCTATTGGTCCCAAGCAAATCGATTAATGTACCCCATTCTAGTCGAAATTCTAGTACTACACTATGTTTGTTTTGATTCGCTATGAAAGTTTGACAGAAAAAATGAGGGGTTCGTGGATTTTCCTATGTTTCGAGGGGTGCATCGATTAGCTTGGGACCGAAGAGAGTACCAGAGCTGAGCCAAAAAGTTGAGCACGTTATTTCGGGACCTTCTGGTCTTAGAGTTACCTCTATGGTCATACTACGATAGAGGTAACTCTAAGACTAGTAGGTCCCGAAATAACGTGCTCAACTTTTTGGCTCAGCTCTGGTACTCTCTTCGGACCCAAGCTAATCGATTCACCCCTCGAAACATAGGAAAATCCACTAACCCCTCATTTTATCTGTCATATTTTTATAATGAATCAAAACAAACATTGTGTAGTAGTAGAATTTCGACTAGAATGGGGTACGTTAATCGTTTGCTTGGGACCAAAGGGCTAGTCAAGTAGTGAGCCAATTTAAAATGGAGAGTTTCGTCGCAAGCGAGGTCGCCAGTGGAATGCAATGCCTAACACTTTCTCCTGCTTCGGAATAGTTTTCTCCAGTGTCTGTGCCGTCCGCTGAGATGTTTTCCACCCCGGGAACAACTTCTAGGGTCTCACAAAGAGACCCACTTCTGGGAAAAGTATCAGGAGGCTTGATATTCTGCTTGTTGTTGATTTCTGGGCCTTCCACTGGGAAGTGTTCAACTCCGGGAACGATTTCTAGGGTGTCACAAAGAGATACACTTCCGGGAATACTCTCAGGAGGCTTGGTATTTTGAGTGTTATTATTGTTGATCGATATGCCGTCGTTGCTGACCACTTATAATCGCTGCTTTCTGTATAAAAATGGATATTTGGAATGGGTTATTTATTGGTTTATTTAAAACGTAAAATTTAGACACTGACATTTCTGTTTCTCCAGAAACTGATAAGCTCGAAGAGGACATCATAATTCCAACTTACGTCCGCTTGTTGTAAGTATTCCTGTAGGTCTTTTAATGAGCATGTGAGGAGCTCAAATAATCCGATTCCACACTCTACAATTCATAGTACATTGAATTACAGAATATTCAATTATTGATTATTTACACTTACGCCCAAAAACTTTTATCCCAAATCGACTATCAACGACGAACTCACACTTCTTTCTATCGCCATTTTGAACTTACAAATATGCAACGATAATTTTCTCACCAAGAGATGACGTACAATTTACGTGAATTTCAGATAACATTCACCAGTATGTCACTTGACTTCGACCAGTCAATCCAATGGAATTTATTACCATGTCATTGAATTTCATATGCATTAGGTAATTCTTATTGGATTGCTATTTTTGAGAAGTTACCTGAATTTTCAGGTGCAATTCACGTTCCTAATTGGTTCAGTGTAGGCAGTGATAAGGGGAGCGGGAAAAGCTTGTGTTATTTATTGTTACATAGGGAGAGGGGGCTATGGGAAATGTTACGTAACATATTGTTCAAAGCGAAAAAAAAAGTAATCAAAAGCTAAAAAATAAATTGGTGTTAAACAAATCCAGCCCCTAACATATGATAGAAGCTTTTCTAATTGCTAATTGAGATTTTTTATTCAATCTTAAAAAAGGGGGAAGTGAGCTAGCCTTACGTAATTTTAGAGGAGGTTTTGTTAAGCAATATTATTGTTACATAGAGTGGGGGTCCAAATTCAGATTTTTTTGCGTTGCGTAATCAACCTTTCAAAGAGTCCAAATTGATGGTCTAAGTGTTCAGATTCCGAGCGTTTACGGTATTGCAATTATGTTTTAGGAGCTGTTAAAATCGAGTACAATCCGTAAATTTTATTTTTGTTTTTAAATTGTTCATTGAGGTTGACTTTTTGTTTTCAAATATTTTGTTCAATATAAAAATTGGTAACGAAAAATCTCGCCTAAATATTGAAACCGAAAAGCTTTCTCAACCAGTTTAAAATATTTGTATAGTCGTGTTAATCCACCATCATTTACCGCTTACTTTCCTTCGGTGCTCAGCTAAAGCATGGATGTAGAAAATTGCACTTCAACTAACTTGCAAACATGTATTAAAAATGCAAATGCTTGTGAAGTGCTCTCGAAAGATCAAACTGCATACAGAAGAAGGAGCAAGCCCGTCGGTATTCTTAATTGAAACCATCTTGTTTCAAGCAATACATTTACGACAAAGTTGATTCTACTCTTCCATCCGCTTCCGTTGTAGTGCATATTTAATCACTTAGCACAGTGTAAAGCTGGCAAAAAGTTACTTGCCCGTTTTGGGTAAGTTGTGACACAACTTACTCCAGAAAGCAAGTATGTAGGTGCCTACATAGGTACCTCGTAATTTGAATTTCATAGAGTGATAAAAGCGAAACAACGACTACATACATATTGTATACAGCATAAGGAACGACACTTCTTAGATCCAATGCCGTTAGTTTTCTGCAGCCTGCAGCTAGCTGTCGAGAAGTGTGAAACTATGTTATCAACAAGTAATAAATGATATGAAAATTTGCGGAAGCCCTCGACATACACATTTAGAATCACTTGAAATGCTTGATGCGCACATGTAGGCGTAGAATAGATCTCCCTTTTTATGGCACAGACCTGTTGGTCCATATTAACGTAGAATAGATGTGAGAGAAAATTTTTGATTTTGACGTAGGACTACGTCTTTGATTTCTATATGGGGGTACACTTTGTGAAAACCGAAAATGGAACATTTAACAAATTAGGAAAGATTTTGAACGTTAATAACTCAGCTGCCCCTGGTCCAATTTCAATAACTTTATCACCAATCGATCAGTAATATGGCTACGCATTGATAAAAATGCTTCCGAATGTTGATATTCAACAAGAAACTTTTGAAAAACTGGTAAATGTCCAGCATTGTCCAAAAGCGTCGAATTAACTAACAAATCCACCAATTACCTACATGCATATGCTGCTTCCCCAGCACAGTCGTCAGAGAGTAGTAAGTAGACGAAACAAGTCGAAGTGGCATTCGCCTCCGATCCTCGGGCGCGTGCGAATAGGGAGCCATGTTCAGAACCAAACGCAAATTCTTCGAGATAACCACCATCCGTCGTCTGGCTCGCAGTGGCGGTGTCTGACGTATCTACGGTTTGATTTACGAGGTGTGCTGAAGGTGTTCCTGAAAAATGAGATCCGTGATGCTGTCACCTACACCAAGCGTAAGCGGCCATGGATGTCATCTACGTTTTTGAAGTGACAGAGACGCACTCTGTTTGGTTTCGGAGGTAAATCATCACCAACATTGGAAACAAAACGGCTCTTTTCAGGGCCACCAATCTTATAACAGAAAAGAGTAGGAATAGAATTCATCTGCCTGTTTGTCCATATTCAGAACCACCGACCACACAAAATGCTCATGTTATCAACTGGAAGCAGGGATACAAATTATTTTGATCAACCTTGATCAACTTTGAATCGCCACGGCCGGATATTTTCGATGGAAGAAGCAACAATCTAGCATCTTATTCGACGAAGACGGCAGGAAACATTTCTGGATCAACAATAGAATAGGGCCCATCAGCATTTGTAAACAAACCGTTCCAAAGCCTCACAAATCGAAGGCCGCTCACACAAACCAACACCAACATCTTGTAGGTAGAAGTTTCCCCTATCCGATGATGGTGTTGGTTTGTGTGGGTGGCCTTCGCTTTGTGAGTAAAGGGCTTTGGAACGGTTTGTTTACAAATGCTGATGGGCTCTTTTCTATTGTTGATCCACATTTGTGAAGCCGAATATTTACGAAAGAGAGTGTCGATGAAGAGAATCGATCAATGTAGATAGGACCTATTGAAAAGTGACGCGAGATTTGTTTTCCGTACTGAGCTCTAATGCTACCGACGCCAGGGAGGCAGCTCCCAGAGATGTTATGCCTTAGAACATGCCGGTGGCGCCGACTGAGATTGGACCCAGGCCTGCTGGGGTGAGTAATCACGCTAACCACCGGTGCCGATATCTATTACGGCGAATGAGAACGACCCAAATTTGAGTTTAGTTATCTCAGAAATAAGAAATAAAGTGCAGGAACTCAGCGATGAGTAAATATTCCTCATGTTTTCCCAGGTTTTTCCAGGATTTTCCAGGGAAAAATTCCCTAATTTGAGAAAAGTAAAGATTGGATTCACTCAGTCTATTGGTACTACTCCGATACTGAATAAAATTTTCGTCAATTTCCTCATTTTCTGGCAGATTTTTTAGGTTTTCCACAGGAAATCATTAGACAAATTTACTCATCGCTGAGTTCCTACACTTTTGGCGATTATGAGTGAACTAAACTCAAATTTGGGGCGTTCTCATTCGCCGTGTACGCAAAAAGAAAATAGCCAGTGTCGCTACTTGATAGCAAACTACTCATAATGGGAGGAGTCTTTGTAGCTTTTATACCACTTGGTTGCACATCATTCTGCTTTAACCTAAAAAGATATAAAGCAGCGCTGTTGTCTTTGCTCGACTGTTGAGCTGTTCAGTTCGTTTTCTTTTTCGCTCGAGTTCTCGCTTCGATTCGGTTTGTGCTGTCGCGTTGCGCCGTGGAAGCGTCGCCACCTTCGCGCGTTCTGGCAAGTTTACTGCAACTTGCCAACACGAAACAAATGGTGCGTAAACGTACCAATGATTCAGCAGCGGGCCCTTCAAAGAAGGTGGTAATCCAGCACAGCGCGTCGCAGGATGACGCCGGAAAACGGGTACTGCAAGCCAACCAGTTTGCGGTGCTCCCCGAAGAAAATGGCGATGGTGACGTCGTTCCCATCGCTGCAAGAGAGCGGATTCCCCCGCTTTTCACGCCGGAGAAGGATGTTGCCAAGCTGCGTGCCGAACTGGCAAAACACAAGCTGCTGCCTCGCTTCAAGCTTTGCAGCATCGGCACCAAAATCATGTGCTCCAGCCTGGAGGAGTACAATCAAACAGGATGTTTCCTAAAGGAAAACAACGTTGACTTCTTCACGCACGATCTGCCATCGAGCAAGCCACTGAAGCTGGTATTGCGTGGATTACCGTCGTTCGAGGCGGCTGTGGTTAAATCCGAGCTGGAGCGGCTTGGGCTCAAACCTGAGGCGGTGTTCCCAATAAACCGGCGTTCCAACCACAACACCAGCTTCCGTGACCAGTTGTTCCTGGTGCACTTCACGAAGGGATCCACCAGTCTAGCGGCTCTGAGATCCAAAATCCGGGACCTGTTTCAGGTCATCATCAGTTGGGAGCATTACAAATCCCAACATCGTGATGTTACGCAGTGTATGAACTGCCTCTCCTACGGCCATGGCACCAAAAACTGCCATATGAAGACTATCTGCGGCAAGTGTGCTGGAACTCACTCGACTGCGTCCTGTGAGCAAGATGATGACATCGAGCCAACGTGTGTCAACTGCGGTGGTAACAACCAAGCCTCCAATCGCGGATGTCCCAAGCGAGTGGAGTTCATCAATATCCGTCGGAAGGCTACGATCAATAATCAGCCCGGTCGCCTCCGTAATCATCGTTCGCCTCCTGCACGCACGGAAGTCCAGTACCCAGCTCTCCAGCCCCGTCGACATGTTCCGAACTTAGAACCACTTCCGCTCAACAACCAACAAGTCAAGCATGTGAGTATTCCTAACAATCGAACAGTCCAGCATCGTCTCGCTGCTGCTGCTGCCCAGCCAATGCCAGGTCCCTCCACCGCCCCTGGTTTATCATACGCTGGTGTTGTCTCAGGTGAGCCTGTCGACGATTCTCCGTTCACCTCGGAGGAACTTGTGACGCTCGTGGCCGAGGTCATCATCATCTTGCGCACCTGCAAGACTCGATCTGAACAGCTTCATGCTGCCCTGTCCCTTGTCACTAAGTATGGACCGTGAAGCCATCAAGATCGTAAATTGGAACGCTTGCTCCTTGAAGAGCAAAAACATCGAGTTTGTTGAGTTTCTCAATGAACGAAACATCGACATTGCCATCATAACTGAAACCCACCTGAAGCCTGAAACAAACGTCTACCTTCCCGATTTCCGGCTCGTGAGGCTAGATCGAACCAACTCTGGAGGAGGAGGAGTGGCTATTGCAATAAGGAGAAACATCTGCTGTCGACTGATGCCCAGCTTTCAGCTGAAGATCATCGAAGCCGTAGGGGTGGAAGTTTCTACTCCTATCGGCCCCATCACCATCGTCGCGGCTTACTGCCCCAAACAAGTCAACATCAGGGACGGATCAGCAGCAGATCTGCGACGAGATATTATCAAGCTAACACGACGACGGGAAAACTTTATCATCGCTGGCGACCTGAACGCCAAACATCAAGCTTGGGGCAACAATCGGCGCAATCAAAACGGCACCATCCTGAACAACGACCTGCAGGAAGCGCAGTACAACATCTTGAGTCCGGAAACTCCCACCCGGTTGAGTCGGTCCGGTGTTCACGCTACCATCGATATCTTCATCAGCAACATGGGCAACAACATCGCTCAACCTATCACCTATCAGGAACTCAGCTCGGACCACTACCCGGTGGTGACTGAGGTGGGATCCTCCGTAAATCGATTTGAAGCTTTCCGGCGCAACTATCATCGTGTTGACTGGGGTCAGTTCCAACATTGCGTCGACACCGCTGTAGACTACGATGTCCAACCGGAATCGTTCGAAGATGTTGACCGGTGTCTGCGCTCCATCGATCAAGCAATTTCCCGGGCCAGGGAGCTACATGTGCCAGTATCCAGACAGGTGAGTAACACTCTGAACCTTGACAGGCCTACTAAAGACCTCATTAGACTCCGCAACACGATCCGTAGGCAGTACCAGCGTACTGGGCTGCCTAATCTGAAGACCAATTGCAACCGTTTGAGCAAAATCATCCAAGCCAGGATGGTGGATCTCAGAAATATCGATTTTGCAAACAAGATTCGCTCTCTCCCAGATTGTGCTAAGCCATTCTGGAAAATGGCAAAGATTTTGAAAAATAAGCCGAGGCCCATTCCTCCCCTTTCCTCTCCTAACCAAAATTCGGACCCATCTTTACTAATAACCCCATTTGAAAAGGCCAATGCTCTTGGACAACACTTTGAAAATTCACATAACCTTGGCCACGCCATGGTGAGTCCCCACGAGCCTGCAGTATCACAGGCAATGGCTAGTGTCGCTGCCACCCCCGTAGTTGTCCCTGACGAAAGTAGAATATCGGCTGATGAGGTGATAGCAGCGATTAAATCAACAAAGAACATGAAGGCCGCTGGTGTCGATGGAGTGGTCAACCTCGAGCTGAAAAACTTGAGTGTTGACTTCTTCAAGCACCTTGCAGTGGTCTTCAACAAGTGTTTAATGCTTGGCTACTTCCCTGCATGCTGGAAGTTAGCCAAAGTTATTCCAATTCACAAACCTGGCAAAGACCCTACCAGTGCCAAAAGCTATCGCCCCATCAGCCTCTTGTCCTCCATCTCGAAGCTATTCGAAAAATTGATACTCAGCCGTCTGCTGGTGTTTTCAAATGATAATAACATCTTTCTCAAAGAGCAATTCGGGTTTAGGAAAGGCCACTCTACCATCCACCAACTCGCACGGGTTACTAACATCATCAAGCGGAACAAGTCCGTTTCCAATACATCTGCCATGGCATTGTTGGACGTCGAGAAGGCGTTCGACAATGTCTGGCATGATGGTCTAGTGTACAAGCTGCATCGATACAACTTTCCGAACTACCTCGTGAAGATCATCAAAAACTACTTGTCGGGCAGATCATTCCAGGTCTACTTGAACAATGTCTCCTCTGATACGTTCAACGTTGATGCAGGGGTCCCTCAAGGTAGCCTGCTTGGGCCTATCCTATTCAACATTTTCACGTCAGACGTTCCTCCCCTACCGGGTGGTGGTATCCTGTCAATGTTCGCAGATGACACCTCCATCATCTATAAGGGTCGAGTGATCCGTGCTCTGGCGAGTAAACTACAATCAGGCCTGGATGTTTTGTCCGACTATTTTAAGAGCTGGAAGATTTGTATCAATGCAGCTATAACACAAACCATTCTGTTCCCACACTCGAATTCACCTCGGCTTGTTCCACCTGCTAACAACAAGGTCCATCTTGATAGCACTCCCATTGAATGGTCGAGTGAAGTAGTCTACCTTGGTCTCACCCTCGATAGCAAATTGCTATTCCGATCCCATGTGGACAAGACATCCACCAAGTGTAACATCTTGATCAGGTCGCTCTACCCTCTGATAAACAGGAAGTCCACCCTCTCCCTCAAAAACAAGCTTGCTGTCCACAAGCAAATCATTCTGCCGGCTATTGAGTATGGTATGCCAATCTGGGAGAGTTGTGCTAAGTGCCACCACTTAAAGCTTCAGAGGATCCAAAACAAGATCCTCAGAATGATCCTTAACAGTCCACCGCGAACTCGTAATTCTGAGATTCACCACCTGGCCGGTCTTCAAACACTCGAGGAGCGAAAGACTTCCACGCTGGAAAGGTTCAGAGTCGCCTGTCTGCGATCAAACCACCAGATCATTCGTGATTTGGCAACCTAGTATAAGTAGTTAGGTGCTCAAGTAGGTAGGTTATCAAATTTTTAAATTCAAACCAAAACAATCCCACAAAGGGTATCCTGTAAATTAGCGCTAAACGCAATCATCACATTAGAATAACCAATTAATTAGAACAAAGATGAAGAGCCAAAGGCTAACCAATTGAAATGTTAAATCAAATGTTGAAACATAAAACCCAGAAAATAAACGTAAATTTTACTACTACTGGTATCAGCTCATTTTCGCTTCGGACGGCGTGGTGAGCAATAGTAGCAGTAGGTCGTGGCAAAGAAGGTGCCAATCGTCATCGCAAATTCTTCGAGATAACCACCATCCGTCGTCTGGCTCGCCGTCGCAGTGTCTGACGTATCTCCGGTCTGATCTACGAGGTGTGCTGAAGGTGTTCGTGGAAAATGAGGTCCGTGATGCTGTCACCTACACTAAACACGCCAAGTGTTAGTGGCCATGGATGTCCTCTTCAATAAAACGGCCCTTTTTAGGGCCATCAAGCTTACATCAGTAAAGAGTTGGAATAGAATTTATCTATGCTTGTTTGTCCATATTCAGAACCACAAGCCCCCAACGACCACACAAACTTGGAAGCAGGGGTGCAAGTGATTTTGATTGATTCACGGTGGCCAGCAAACCGGGAAATCCGGGAATTTGGAAAGTAACCGGGGAAACCGGGAAAAACCCGAGAATTCTGCAAGAGATCCGGGAAAATAAATTAACCATATCATAGGAACAAATTTTTACATCAGAATTTCAGAATAAACCATTCAAACAGAGTGATCCTTTAGCAAATGAATGTCTTGCTCTATTTGTTGCATAATTTTCTTCAGTATACCGTCTTATTGTTTTTAGAATTTAATCACTCAGCAATATTGCAAATTGATTTTTGTCGTTTCAATTTCAGATGTAAAGTGCATGGTCCTCTAAAGAAAATATTGAAGATGCTGGAGTTTGGAAACAAATATTTGTAAAAACCGAAACTGAATTATTCTTTTCCGGGGTTTTAATTTTTCGTTGTTCAAAATTCTCATGATGAATTTCAGAATTAACTTGGAATTCTGCTCTGAATTATCTTGAAATTGTTCTGAAATAAACCAGAAAACACTCCGCGTAATAATTACGTAATAATAATTGAATTCCTTTAGGAATTTTCTTCCAACCCCTTCTAAGAATTTATTGGAATCCTTCATATAATTCCCGTTCCCGCCTATCCGGAGACTTTGATTCCTTTAAAAATCTTTTCAAACATTTCTTTTAACTCTATTCAAAACAAAAGAAATCTTTCGAAAATTTATTTATAAACCCCTTGGAGTATTTTAAATAATTTCTTTCTAATTATCAGCAAATTTTTTGGAATCAATTTTGTTTGGGTTATGTGATGAATCATTCGCACTAGGGTTGAAATTATTGCCAGAACATTTTAAGAACTCTGTTTCTTGTTGAATTCCGATCTCAATTCTCTTGGAATTCTTCTTAAAATTCATCTGTCATGTTCCTCACGATGCCCATACAAATCTCATCAGAACCACGTAGGAATTTTCTGCAATGTTTTATTTTTATTTTCACAATTCTTTTTTAATCTACTAAAATTACCTAACAGTTTAATTTAGAACTTGCATTCTTCTCCAAAGAAATCCTTCCAAATTCATCTAACAATTTCTATGGATTTCATGTAAGAATAATTCTGGAAATCTGCTCTTCTCCTTCGAAAACTGTGTGGGAATCCTACTCAATATTTGTTTTTAATCAACACTTTGAATTCTTTTAAATTTTACTAAAAATTCCAGGGTTTGTCCGCCAGATTCTACAGATTGCTATGTAATTTGTTATTACCCTTAAAATGCTTCCAAGTCTCAGAGCGTGACAATTATGACTCCACGACTCATAAGTATGACGTTTTTTTTTTTATAAATCTGTGATCTTGAAAAAATTCAAAATTTCACATTTTAATTATTGTTTCTCCAAATCTTGCATCACGAAGCATGTTATTAATCACAAATTTTGAAGAAAAGTTCTAGTTTCAGACTACACAAATTTCAAAGCTCCAGAATCTTCGGAATCTTCTTAAATCACATTCTTTTTATCCTATCAGTAAATTTTGTTTTTTTTTGTTGCATATTAACAACCGGGAATTTTTAAGATTTGAACCGGGAAAACCGGGAAAAAACCGGGATTTTCAAAATGAAAATTCACTGGCCACCCTGATTGATTATCTATCACCTTTCCGTAAGCAAGGTTGCAAAGACTCATTTCAGCTAAAACAATGTTTTTCTAAATTATGAAATAATTAGATGCCATGATTAAATTTTGAATTGGTAGGATACAAGAAGAGGTTGCAAAGAATGTGTTTGACATATTAAACCTGTTTATTTCACTTCATGAGAGTCACAATCAGCGATTTTTCACAAACTCACTCACTCACTCACTCACTCACTCAGCGATCAGCAAATCGCTGATTGTGACTCATATAAAGCAAAATTTACAGGTTTTATGTTTCCAACGCATACTTTGTAACCTCTTCTTGTAAGTTACAAGTAAAACATGCCATCATACCATCTTTTGGTTTTATTATTCCGAAAAACATTATTTTAGCTGAAATGAGTCTTTGCAACCTTGTCCGTAAGTGGTATTGATTTGCGTGGGCGTACTTTAGTTCGCGTGTAAAGGGCCTTAGAATGTTTGTTTACAAATGCTTTTGTGCCGTTATCAAATGTTATGCCTGATTTGATCAATTAAAAGAACTTAATGCTCTTCACATTTATTCCGTCCACTAGCGGTCCTACGTCAAGCTTCCGTTTGTGCCCCTAGGCACAGACCCTTCTACTTGGTTTTTTTTTACATTAAGTTGGAGAAGACTTTTACTACACCAAGTGTTGAATAAGTTGATTTCATTCTGGAATTCTTCTGTGTCGCTAGAATTACTTATTTCCACGAAGAGCTTCATGTCGTCTGCATATATAAGAACTTTTATTTTTTTCAAGTTTGTAGGAAATGTCGTTTACGTACAAAATAAAAAAAAATTGGGCCTAAATGAGAGCCCTGAGGCACCCAGAGGTGACCGAAATAGGTAGTTTATTCTGAAAACGAACTATTTGTTTGGGTTGCGTTAAGTATGATTGGAGCCAATTCAGAAGTCTAGATTTCATTCTTATTTTTTGAAATTTAAAGGATAATAATGGTATGTCGGTTCGGTCAAATGGTTTACTGAAGTCAGTATAAAAAGCTTTTGTCCATTGCGTTAAGAATGAAGGCAACAAATTAAAAAAAAAAATAGAGGCAGCTGAACGACCTTTAAAAAGCCGTGCTGTTTGTTTGTAAATTGATTTATTACTTGCTGAAATTTTTTGTCGTTTACGATTGATTCAAAATGTTTTGGGATGCAAGAGATAATGACAATTTCACGATAATTACGGATGTCAGATTTCTTGCCTGATTTGAAAATAGGCACCAAATGAGACGATTTCCAAATTTCAGGGAATTTCCCATTTTTCAGAGACATATTGAAAAGGCGTTCTAAAGGAAGGGTGAGTTGTTCTGAAAGATTCTTCAAGAATACAGGTGCAATTCCGTCAGGTTCTGGACCTTTAGATGCGTCCAAATTACTTAGTGCATTGAGGACTTCATGTTGACATGTTTGATTGACAGATATGTTGTTAGAGATTCGGGAATGAATGCAAAGAAGTCGCGGTCGCGGTCTTTTTCAGAAAATGTAGTGTATACTTCCTGAAAGAAATTTGCAAAGAGATTGCGGATTTCAGAAGAATTTTCACCTACATTTCCATCAAAATGCATTCGTGACGGAAAGTTATTACTTTTCAATTTCGTTTGATTTCTACAAATTCAAGGGTCGCCCACTCAAACCAACATTCTCATCGGGTAGGGAAAGACTTCCCCTATCCGATGGTTAGGTTTGTCTGCGAGAACGTGCCTTGAATTCCTAGAAATCATCGATAGGAGTCATTGTTTACAAATGCTGTTACGCCCTAATTCCAGCTCTATCTAGATATATTCAAAAAGTAGAAGGGTCTGTGCCTAGGGGCACGAACGGATGCTTGACGTAGGACCGCTAGTAGATGGAACAAATGTGAACATTTAGTTCTTTTAATTGATCAATCGTCAATTATATTAACCCTTTCCGTTTTTTATTTGTAAGCCTATCAAATTTGTAGTATTTATTTAAAAGAGAAAGTTGATGAAGAGAATCCAAGGGACTATCAACTTGAGTATTTCGATTCATCTACCCGGCTTTAAAAGGTGTATTTTTATTTTTTTGTTATTTATGAATTTTTAAGTTTTGTGCATTTTGGTATTGAAGTGTATTCAATTCACCCCTCACAGGATTCCTTTCCGAATTATATGAATGGGGCGGGGCGGAAAGTATCGTTTGTGCAGAATATGTAAAAAAGGAGGGACTTCGAGAGTTTGAACTCGTGAGAGCTAATTTTCTCACAAATTTGATTTTATTGGCTTTCTGGGGACTGAATATATACTAGAGTGATGAAAAATTTGAAATTTTCGCTCCACAATACTTAAACGATTCCAAATCGGATCCTGACTCACTTCTCAAAATTTGAACCCATTTGGTGAGAAACTGAGATGGCACAAACCATTTGAAGTTTGTATGGGAATTACTATGGTAAAACCAAGATTTTTGTTCATGTCTATCTAATAATTCACCATATCGGTCTGCAAAAGCAAGCAACTGTACTTGTAGGAAATTTTCCCAGCTACAACTTTGCTGAAGACCACTTTTTGATTAAATGCAAGTGTTCGCACAGCATGCGTGAGGAGCCAATTCACCGTACCTGTCTTTTGCATCATGGCTACATCGACGAATTTCACCACCTAGGCAGATTGGATCCTGCACTGAACCGAAACCGATGATGTGTCATCACGTCGTGTCATCAATGACTTCCGATGATTCAGTCAATATTAAAACCTAAGAAACCCGTCTAGGGCGTCTCTTTTTGATTATACCGACCAGCAGATTAGCATCAAGCGAGGAATAGTGGAACTACTTACAGTGAAGATTAAAAATTGTGAATTATATACTCTAATAAGAAGTTAAATAACTTAAGAGTTTAATTAGTAGCTTAAAGCCAAGTTAGTGAAATAAAAAGAAACTATTGGTGATTAATAAATCGTATGTGGACTAGAATTACTTACCTGTGATGAAGATCATACCTGAAAGGGAAGAATATACTTACCTGTGAATTGTAACACGAATCTGAAAGAAAGTGATTATACCCGTGAAAACCTCCCGCCTTTCTGAGTATCGGAACAGCAAGGATTGAAAGTTATCAATGGTTCAATGCGCTGATGTCTTATGATGATGCTCAATCAACTGCTCAACAGGCAACATTGGTGTTTCTGGGGCGTTAAATAGGACACAACAATCATGGCTACTATGTCACACTGCAAAATACAGTGTTGCCTACAGAGCAGCTGCTTGATCATGTCATAAGTTTACCAATCTCTTAAATAATTATTAGCTTTTTCCTGTCGGGTTTTCATAGAAATGATCTTCGTCAAAGTTGTAGCTGAGAAAATTTTCTATAAGAATGGCTATCGAACTGTTTCGCAGCTTAATATGGAAAAAGACTAGAAGGCAATGAACAAAAATTTGAGATTTCCCATAGTAATTTACATGTCAACTTCAAATGGCTTGTGCGAAGTCTGTTTCTAACCAAATGAGTTGTAACTTTGGGAGGCTAATCTGGACCCGATTTGAAACCATTTAAGCACTGTGGAGCGAAAGCGAATTGTATTCCCACTTCTCTCAAATTCTATATGCATTTTTAACACTTCCTACCAGCGTGTTTTGGAAAATGGTCGGACGATGATTAATCTCACCAATACATTCGGGCCTACAATTCCACACCTTATATAGAGACCAGGTTGAGCCTTGATAGCTAGCTGCTTGCGGGAACTGATGACCTTGACCAGTGTCCAAATAATACTCTCTAACAAATTTTTGGTGGCCCTGAAAAGGACTGTTTTGTAGTGATGGTTGAGTAATTCTGAGCTGGGTGTTCAACACGGATGAGGCTGTCGTGCTGTATGTCGTTTGGAGCGAGGGTGACACGCTTGGCATAGATGACCGCTCCTCAGCGACTCACGAAGAGCTACTGATTCCGATCCATATCATAGCGGTGCAGCTTCTTCCTCCTTGATGGTTGCTTATGTGGGCTCTGCAGCTCGTTGTTACTGGAGAACAATTTTCAACGCCACAACAGGCCGAAAGCACTGCTACTGCTGCTACTAATTTCGACGACTGAACAACACCACATAGTGGTGTGGTCGTTGGGAGCGTGGGGTTCTGAGTATGGCGATGAGTGTGCAACATATTACGCAATTCCATCCTCCCTATTCGCACGCGCCCGAGGATCGGAGGCGCATGCCACTTCGACTTGTTTCGTCTACTTACTACTCTCTGACGACTGTGCTGGAGAAGCAGCATATGCATGTAGGTAATTGGTGGATTTGTTAGTTAATTCGACGCTTTTGGACAATGCTGGACATTTACCAGTTTTTCAATAATTTCTTGTTTAAAAATCAACATTCGGAAGCATTGTTATCGATGTGTAGCCATATTTCTGATCGATCGGTGATAAAATTATTGAAATTGGACCAGGGGCAGCTGAGTTATTAACGTTCAAAATCTTTCTTAATTTGTTACATGTTCCATTTTCGGTTTTCACAAAGTGTACCCCCATATAGAATCAAAGACGTAGTCCTACGTCAAAAGTGGAAAATAATGCATTATTACACAAAATACACGTTTATTCGATAAAAAAAAATACTTCAATACGTTCATCAATACCTGCCTAAATCGAAAATACACAAGTGAATAGCCCCTCGATAAAAACATAGCTGAAAAACCAAATCAATTATAAGGAACACATTGCCTTTGTTTGCGCTCTATTCGCAGTGTCACCATGTATGCAGCTAATCGATGGAAACCGTGAATATCAAACATCCCATCTGTTGGACGGAAACACTTTTTTTGCTCTTCATGTTTCATCCCATTCTATCGAGGAATGTGTTGTCCTACATTATTGGAATTATTGCTTGTCTGTCACATGCCTGCTGCCTGTATCTTTCCTGTATAGGGTAGAGCGCTACTTCGTCGTAATCGCCCATTTCCGTTCTATCGATCAGAAAAGATCAATAATATCAATGCGTTCCGATGCGTTAGTTCATTAGCTACAACATAAATCCTGTTAGAGCGCGTTGTTTGAATATTTACACTCATTGTTCTCAAAATAAAAGAAGCGCTCCTAGCGAATCCCCTTTCCTACGTTTATCCGTAGGACGAAGAAAATCTAATGGTGTTTCAATGCGTTAGGACGGAATTGAAACTCTATAGAACGAATTTAGAATCAAGAAGCAGTATTTGATTTTAAACAATATCTCAACAATTTGTGACTCTTTATCAAATCCAACGGTACGTATGGAAGGTGAATAGATTTAGAAGTCATCTTTGGCATAAATTTTCCTTTTTTTGTTTGAACTGGTTCAGAAAAGAGAGGTAAAGCGCGGGTTGTGCTTAGTAGGACGGAAATTAGATCAAAAACCCTACTGCAGAATGCCGTCGCTGGTGCATTGTAGTGTGCACCATTTATTACACGCCGTAGGTTCCATGTGGTTCGATGCACATTAAAAAAACCAATCGGAAGGGGTGTCATCTTTAAGCGAAAAGCTAGAACTAACTGGCTAAATATTGATTAATTCTGATATATGATATATGGCGTTTATGGTGCAATACCTGCATGAATTAAGAGAGAAGGATTAGGCACAGACAAACAGACATAACTCTCACCATCACATTCTTCGCAAATACGGTTTTAGTTGGGAATGTGCTTGCATTTGACATGGTTAGCGTTAGCTAGCGTTAAGCAAGTCACTACATTTCGAACTTATCAGTGATGCCAGTTCTTTTTCAGGTCAATTTAGTATATGTCAGGTCTTGATAATGATAAGGAGACCAAGGCATCCCACTGAAGACATATACAGTAATGATCAGATTTTGCCAGCCCTTTTTTTGGAAATCTTTTCTAAGTTACGAAACCCATGCACTTTTCAGTGGTCTTATTGGACCAAAGTGTACCTTATACCCCATAAAGACTATGGCTTATATCATGTAATATAGGCTGTCTTGCAATGAGCACTCATACATTTACAATACTCATATATTATTATCATATATATCAATTTACATTACTCATATATTTACATTACAATCATACACTAGTTTTCACTGGAAATCTTATGTATGAGTGCTCATTGCAAGACAGCTTATATTACATGATACACTCAGGTTTTTTTTTACACGGGGGATATGTACCTGTTTAAAAAAACCGTGTAAAAAAAAACCTACCGAGATTTTGATTTTTCACATGCTTAAATGTTTTTAAAAGATCGGATTTTGATGCCATTTGTAGTTATAGCATGCTATGGTCCATATTTTAAAAATTTGTGAATTTACACCAAAAATTGTGATTTTTTTAAAAGTATGCCATTCGATTACCTATAGCTTGAAACGGATAATGTGGTTGGAATCAAGTCGCTAGGTTGTATCATAGAGGTAACTCTAATACTAGAAGGTCCCGAAATAACGTGCTCAACTTTTTGGCTCAGCTCTGGTACTCTCTTCGGTCCCAAGCTAATCGATTTACCCCTCGAAACATAGGAAAATCCACAAACCCCTCATTTTATCTGTCAAATTTTCATAGCGAATCAAAACAAACATTGTGTAGTAGTAGAATTTCGACTAGAATAGGGTACGTTAATCGTTTGCTTGGGACCAATAGGCTAGTCAAGTAGTGAGTCAATTTAAAATCATTAGTTTCGTATTAATTGTTGCTATTACCATTACACAATGCTTTTTCCTCGGTTTTTCTCTATATTATCCATACAAAAATACTGTAAGAAAAGTGATTCATAGAAATAAACGATCAAATAGACCCACATTGTGTATGAAAAAGTACGTCCAATGGAACAATTCATTAGTACCTAGTCTCAAAATGACGGGAAAAGTCCCCTCTTTAGAATGGTGAAGTTTTCGGTCATGCCGATTTATTAGTTTTAATGTTGGCAATCAGCATACCAATAATTTTGAATCACTAAAATACGTTTACAAATTGTTGCGACTAAACCTCGGACTAAACAGTTTTTCTCAAGAGTCGTGCAAAAATATGTCTATCAAACGGGTGTAATTTTTCACTGTGCATCTTCCGGAAAAGCTCTTGATCGTCAGTGCACCATCAGCGAAGTATGGCCGTAGTGTCCATCCATCGAACGCTAGAAATTAATCTTTTTTCGTATTACCACAGCATCAATCTGCAGCAATGCACTTGCAGCCAAACGACGATGTAACGAAACCCCCATTGAGATTGGCTCCATTTACGTTGCGGTAGGACACCAAATATGTATAGCAACATACCTAGTCGGTCGGATCGTGAAAATAGAATATCATACTCATGTGGATTCAGTAGATTGAACTTTTCGCTGACCAAAGTGGAATGAGGAACAGCAAGGGAAAAAAATCAAATGGTCGATAACCTTTCGGTATGGCTATAGTTGCTACTCCGAGGTTGATCGAAATAAATGAAATTCTACAATGAATCAACTGATAGACTGACTTGAGTAATCGTTCATTGTCATTGCACACGTTTCAGTGGCTCCATTATCAAAGATTAATAACGACGTTGGTCACGTCTAAGGTAGGTAGGCGGGAATAGTAAAAGAATCTTTAAATGTGAGCTTTGTTTTTTTTTCATGGGCCTAGTTAGAGGGCCGTACTGCCGTTCTACGCATATCAGTCCCATGTTTCAAAAGTTGCTTCTGAGAAAATCGCGAATAATGTTTCGAATCATTTCTGCTTATTGGAAGAAATATACGTTAAAATAAGTTACCGCATTATTCACATTTCAACAGAATCAATATGTTTTAGTGAAAACTACAGAAATTACCTTCAATGAAAACAGTTAAGCCTATTTTTATACGAATAATATTTAATGGGACTGTTATGCCTAGAAATTTGCAATGAAGTAGGATATTCTACGCATGTTAGTCCCACTAGGAACTGTTACTTTCAGTGTTGCTTTGATGGCTACGTTGCGTTTGACGTCTTTAATCTTGTGCTTGCATGAGCGTGCTTGCGTTCTCCGCGAAGTTTTGGAAGATCCTGGATAATTTGTATAGCTTCCCATCATTAAATTATACCAACTATAAATTTGTTGACATTGCTACTTCTATAAAACTATTAAAGGTATGGGCATTTCAAGCAACTAATGATGAATGCACTATTTAGAACATAAACTTCTTAACATCTTGTTCTACTTCTTAGCAAGATTAACGTAGGCCTAAAGGATATTGTGCTTAATAATTTTGAGTCCAACCATAGATTTATGGTGGCTGACATGCTGTGGACAAAAGATCAATCGTTACACGATCGTTGACCGTGGGCTTCGATGATTTCAAGAAACACTTTGGATGAGTTGACATGCACATGCAAATTTCTTCCGTACGGAGTCGACCTTTATGCTGCGTAATATCATATTATAAAAGGGGCTTTTCATGAAACACGTAGACACTATAGGGGGAGTGTGAGGGTGGAGAGTGTCTAAGCAAGTGTCTAATAAGGCATTGTTTGAAATTATAAACTGGTGTTTTAATATGAAATCCCGTTTTTCTAAATATTTATCAACATAAAATAAAACTTCCACTTCCTAAAATGGTTCATACCGTTTCTTTTGATTATATAAATCCTGTTTCAAAAATTTGTGTACACAAATAGATTCGTTAATGATAGATTCAGTCAAGATAATCTTTGTGGGACAGTTATGCGTAGAATTTCAACATGGGACAATTAGGCTTGATATTGTTTTATACAAACCCAGAACAAATGATACGTTTTTCTATTTTCATTCCAAAGTCTACCTAAACGAGTACTGCTTTATGAACAAAAGTGAAAAACGTCCAAAAGTAACATGGGACAGATATGCGTAGAACGGCAGCGTAGGGGAGGATGAATATCCCGCGCCCATGTTCTCATACTTTCAGTGCTAGCTGGCGTTGCTAGATCGCTGCTCTTCTCTCCATTTACGCTGTAGCTCCGACATTATCTGCGTGACTGCTCTGTTGACGGCATTCCAAGTGCTCTCCTCGCGACACATTTCATCGACGACATTCCTCACGTTAAGGACAAACATCTCCCTTCGAACTGCCTTGAACTTTGGACAGTCGTAGACTATATGCCTCGGCGTTTCATCGGCGTTGCCACACTCCGGACAAAGGGGCTGACGCTGCGTGTCCGAACCGATGCAGGTATTTCCTGGAGCAGCCGTGGCTAGACGGGAACCTCGACGGGAACTGCGTTAGGTTGGAAGTTGACTTCTCTGTATTTTCTGTTCACCCAGTTCGAAAACATCGCTATGAGTGTATGTAACAAACCCTTTTGTTACGTCCGCGCTCAGCCCACAAGTGACTCTAACCACACTCTGGGTCGATTTTTTTCACCATGGTTTGCGAAGCAAGAGGAAAAACCAAAAAACAATTAATCTACTTACTGACGGCGATTTATTGAATGTTTGACAATAACAGCCCTATCTCTTCATATCAAGAACTACTCAAGGTTTCTGTTTGTGTGCGGTGTCAGTGTCGGGCCCGTCGATGATCGAAATTTTATTCGACCGGAGCGTCTTCCGGAGTCCAAAGTAGGCGCGATTCCTTGCCAAAATGCGTCTTTGAATTTCTCTGCTGGTATCATTTTCGGCGGTCACCAGTGAGCCCAAATACACGAACTCATCGTTCACCTCGATTTCGTCACCGTCAATCTGAACTCGGGGTGGGAAGCTAACATTGTCATCCCTAGAACCTCTTCCTTTCATGTATTTTGTCTTTGATGCGTTGATGGCAAGTCAAATCCGCCTAGCTTCAGCCTTCATTGTACGTTTCCGCCATCGTCTCAAAGTTCTGCGCCATGATGTCGATATCATCGGCGAAGCCAAGAAGCTGGATGGACTTCCTGAAAATCGTGCCACTCGTGTCTATCCCAGCCCTTCTGATCACATCTTCTAACGCGATGTTGAATAGCAGACACGAAAGTCCATCACCTTGCCGTAGCCCCCTTCGAGATTCAAAGGGACTCGAGATACCTTCCATCCACTCCTCCGGTAATATATCCTCTTCCCAAATCTTGGCAATTACTCAGTGCAGTGCTCTAGCCAGTGCATCACCACCGTATTTTAATAGCTCACTAGGTAGTTGATCTACGCCAGTTGCTTTTTTGTTATTCAGCCGACCAATCTCCTCTTCAACTTCCTGAAGATTAGGGGCCGGTAGCCTGTCGTCTTCTGCGCGTGCTCCAAGGTCTGTTGCCGTGCCACCTTCGATTTCAGCTGCATCACCGTTGAGGTGCTCGTCATAGTACTGCTTCCACCTCTCAATCACCTCACACTCGGTCGTGAGAAGGTTACCGTCCAAGTCCTTGTACATATCGGCTTGCGGCATGTAGCCTTTGCGCGAACTATTTTCCATCGCCTCGTGATCTCGGTCTTCCTGCTGACGCTTCTTACTTCGGAGAACCGAGTTTTTTCTGTTCCGCGCTTGTCTGTATCGCTCCACATTCAATCTCGTGCGGTGTTCCAGCATTCTGGCCCATGCTGCATTCTTCTCCTCTACTAACAGTTTGCATTCGCCGTCAAACCAGTCATTTCTTCGGTCCGGGATCGCAGTACCTAGTGTCGCTGCAGCAGTACTACCTATGGCGGAACGGATGTCCCTACAGCTATCTTAAAGAGTAGCTTCGGCAAGCTGCTCTTTCGTGGGTAGTGCAACTTCCAGCTGCTGCGCGTAATACTGGACAACTCCGGCGTCCCGTAATTGCTCAACGTTGGGTCACGGCGTTCAACTTCAACGGGTGTTATGCACCGTCGAGAGTTTTGAGCGCATGCATACTGCAACTAGGTAGTGGTCCGGGAACTGCGGTACGTGCGGCCGTTGATAATGTCGGAGAAGAATTTCCCGTCGATTAAAACGTGATCGATTTGGTTTTCTGTGTGTTGGTCAGGTGATCTCCAGGTGGCTTTGTGGATATCCTTGAGGGGGAAAAGGTACTTCGAACTACCATACCCCGAGAGGCTGCAAAGTTAACGCATCGTTGGCCGTTGTCGTTCGATACGACATGCAGGCTGTTTGGACCGATTGCCGGTCTATACATTGCCTCCCGTCCTACCTGAGCGTTTATGTCGCCGATGACGATTTTGACATCCCATTGCGCATAAAGCGATTCTTTCTCGTCGTCGGGTCTCCCTTCGTGTGGGCAGTGCACGTAAATGATGCTGTAGTTGAAGAAACGGTCCTTAATCCTCAACTTGCACATCCTCGCGTTGATCGGCTGCCAACCAATCACGCGTTGGCGCATCTTACCCAACACTACAAAGCCGGTTCCCAGCTCGTTTGTAGTGCCACAGCTCTGGTAGAAAGTAGCCGCTCGATTCCCGCTTTTCCATACCTTTTGTACTGTGCAGCAAAGTTCCTGCAGTGCTACGACTTCGAAGTTGCGTGGTTGAAGTTCGTCATAGATTAACCTATCGCAGCCCGGGAAGCCAAGCGATTTGCAGGTCCATATTCCGAGTTTCCAATCGATCCGTATTTCTATCTTCAGTATTTTCAACTTTATGTTTTTTTCCAGGGCGGCTTGTTGGGCCTGCCCCAACCCCCTGTCTCGCCAGGGGACCATCGTGCACAGTTCTGTTTAGAGTCACACGCTGGCACTAGGACGGTTGTCAACCGCTCCTAACATGGAGGACAGACGCCGTTTTGAGCCGCACCTCCACAGACGCTGAGGTTTGGTGAAGCATTTCCTCTATCACCGTACTATGGTTACCGTGCCAGTGTTCGCGTCGCACCTCTTCACTTTGCTATTGCCGGACTGGCAACATTGCCCAGGCTACGCCACCCAGCTGTGTCCATGTTTCAGCTGGTAGTCTTTTGTTATCATATGACTTGGGGAGGCCTGAAGTAGGAACTTGTGAGGACCAGAGCTAGGTATTCCGCTCCTTCCAGGTTGTCAACTCACCATTTTGTAGCCCTTTCCACCACTTGTGGAAAATAAATTCCTTTAGAGCACCCGTACCGGTGCGTTGCTATTCAGGCGGCTAGTTTGACAATTTTAGCCGTTGCTATTTTAGTTCACAACCAGGTTTCGCACCGGTCGTTGCTATCACGATTGTTAATTTATGTTTTTTACTTTCGCACCGGTAGTTGCTAAATATATCGTTGAACTTTGAGCTAAAACTGATCGCAGAGCTTCGTCAAAGTAATTAAAAATTGATTATTTTGGCCACCCTAACCTGGAAATGGTCACCCTAATGACAACATAAAAAATACTGGTCTAATATTTTGCGATAAGAACAAAACTACCTTTTTTACGAAATTCTGAGAACCACTATATCGTTTTGCTATGGAATGGCTGAATATATACCCAATTTGGAAATTAAGTTCAAATGCATTGCTGAACAGCATTTAGTAAAACCAAATACTATTGCATTTCCAGTAATTTAAATTACATCAGCTCGATGAATTGTTGAATTTCCAACCAAATTTTGCATTTTTCAACTGATTTGGAAGGTAATTCAACATTTTGTCACCATCTGCTTGCTCGCATTCTGAACATGCTTCATCTTCCTTAGAAGAGAAGCTTTATGTTTTGCTCTGCCCCGAGCAATGCCGAGCTAGTGTGTGTGTTTACAATCTTCCAAAGCTTTCTTGCATTTGAAATAAATGTTTTGTGTAATTATATCACGTGACGAAGACTTGCTTCTCACCTCAGCACTGTGGTCCAAAAAGGGTAAAATGTGGAACTTTTTTCCTTGAGAACTTGTTTCATTTTTGCTGTACAGTGTCTTCAGAAGATTTGTTTGTAAGCCTAATTTATAAAAAGGGTTAGATTTTTGATAGACCGATCTCCAGTTTGATTCATAACCACAAAATATGAGTCGGTGCAAAAAATCATAAATTTTTTTGAGTGTTTAGAGATCACGCAAATGGTTTGAAATTTGTATGGAAATCACTATGGAAGCAATTTAAATTTCACTCATTTGCTCTAACTTCCAAAGTAGCATTGCAAGCTTTATAGAGGTTTTATAGCATTCTACAAGTCCATATCATGGTCTACAGAACCCTCATAAAACCAAAATTGTTTTTTGGGTTTTATTCTAGTCAGTGTTGAAAAAGTTCGCGATATTTCACGAAGTTCTCTAAGGGAAAAGTTCGCGAGTCATAGTGATTTTTTGCGAACTTTTCCATCACTGATTCTAGTTGTCCAAATGCTAAAAAAGTAATATGTGGTTGCCATGCAAGGGGTAAGCCACTCAGCACATTGTGCCGAAATTAGATTAGGAACGTGCTGTTTGACTGTATATTCAGGAACATTCTCTAATTGAATATACCAGAGGAACTCAGACCAGCAGTTCACTTCTCAGTTCACTTATAGATCTAAATCAGAAATGTAGGTTCTAGCGTGGCCTCGAGAAAAAGGGGCAGATAATCAGACCCCATTAGTACCCTTAATTCAAATAATGCTACAACTCAAGCAAAAAAAACCATAGAAGTCATATTCATCATCCTGTATTGCTAATTGCATCTGAAACTGGACTGTCCCAAAAATGCAAAAAGTGTGATAAAAGTGCACGTTTCCGTCAAATCGTTTTGATGTCTTCGAAACACTTATTGCTTGCATCATAAGGAATAAGTGCACGCAAGACACCAAGACGATTAGACGTAAACTTGCAATTTTATCACACTTTTTAATAAGTGAAAACGCGATTATTAGTCCAATTTGGTGTGAAATGCGCAATATATTCGGTCTCCAACAATGTTCCGCACCGGCTCAACTTTTTCCGGCCGCAGATAGACTGTAGCATTTCACATCATGAAAGGCTAGGTTTCTGGTCTGCCTTTGAGGGCATTATAATTCACAGGATTTTAATTTTGCACACCCGCCACTTCCACTAGGCTGCAACTTTCACTAGACCGATTGCGACTTGCGATTTCATAAATAAATGTCATAAATACCGCATACCGGGTTGCCGAGTTTGGTATTTCACAAACAATCGCAGCTTGCTCTATGACCGGCCCAATCAGCGTTGCCAGATTTTTTTAAAGCTTATCGGTATCAAAGGTATTAAAAAATCGGTATTAATCGGTATTTACAATTTCATTAACTATATATTTTTGCCGTTTTTGAAAGCGAAAATTTTAACGATGGTGACGACTCGGACTTGAGGGGAATGGCTATGTTTAACGGCTTACTCAGTCTTAAAACAGTCTTAATTTTTTTAAATTTAGTTTTTAAAATTATCGTTGTCCTCAAGTGGTGATCAAAATTGAGAGAAAATAGTTTTTCTTTCAATAAAATATCATTAAATGAAACCAAATATGGAAAATCAGCCAAAATAACGACTAAACTATTAACAATTACGACAAACAATATTTTCACTTGAAAAAGGCCACAACCCTTGGCCGAAATGTCCAGCAGATTACATCGTAGTTGTTGCAGTTTTTAAGACTGAGAAAGCCGTTAATCAAAGCAAAATTTTAGCTTTTGTACAACGATCGGAAAATTCCGGACGAAAACTCGGGGAATGTTTGAATTAGCTTCTGAACGAAGCCAAACAAACATCCAAAGAAAGACGAAATAAGCTTTCCTGAATGAAGGTCGATGAAAGTTCTAAGACAAGTTAGAAAAACATCCGGGAAACTGCCGAGACACGAATTGAGAAACTTGTGGAAAATAATTAATTTCCAGGGAAAGCCTGAAGAAGCTCGGAAAAATCTTCCAGTAGAAGTCGAACAAACCTTTGGCTTTATGGTCAAACTTCCACAAGAAGGCGAAAGAAATTTCTGGGAGAATTAATTGAACTTCCTGGAGAAGACGAAAGAAACTTCCTAAGATAGATTGGAAGAAACATCTGAAGAAAATCGGAAGCAACTCACGGAACAGTCGAAAGAAACAAGGACATAATTCCGGAAGAAATAGATTCCTGGGGGATGTTCTAATGATCCAGAAAATTTTCCTGATATTCATAAAACATCCCTGAAGACTCCGCAATTTCCCTGAAGTTTTCGGTACATTCCGAAAATGTACTTGGGAATACTCCATAATTCCTCGAAAATCCTTAAAGTTCTTTTATATTTCCTGAAATTATGGGCTGTTTTGGAGTTCTCTAGTCATCCTCGAAGCGCTCGGAATTTCCGATTATAATAAAACTACAGGAATATCTTTAATCATCTTTGAAGGTCTCTGGACTTTCTTGAAGATTACGAAATCTCTTAAGTGCTCTCAAAATTTTCTTGAATTTATTGTAACATCAGCATTGAAGTTCTCTGATCTTCCCGATTTTTTTAAATTTTTAAAAGTTATTGACACTGCCATATAAAGCAAAGAACTTCCCAAACAATGTTCTCACAATGTTCTAATGTTCTCGTAACTTCCATTACGATTCCTAAATTTTCATGAGCCCCTCAGGACATTGCTGAAGTTTTCGGAAATTGCCTGAGGTTCTCGGAACTCCTTTATAATTTCAGCAATTTAATTGATTAATTGATCTGTCCTGATGTTGTCTGAGCTTCACTAAAGTTCCTGAAAACCATTTATTTTCCCTGAAGTTTTTTGGCTTTATGAAGTTATATGATGTTTCCTTAAGTTCACTGGAGTTCGCTGGACTTTTCTGAAATTCCCGGGTTTTCGAATTTTAACAGAAGTGAAACTGTCTTTAATTTATCGAAACTTACACAAAAATCTGGACTTATCTGATAGCATCCTTGAAGTTCCGGGAAAGTTGAAAAACTAGCGAGAGAAGACGAAAGAATGATTCGAGCGAAGGGTGAAGAAGCTTCCAGGGTAAGGTGGAAGAAAACTACTTGGAAAGTTGGATGAAACTTCAGGAAGTCAATGTTTAAAATTTCGACTCCCTAGGAATTACCAGAAAGAGCCTTCGACTATTTCTCGATTGATGAGTAGCCAAAAACAATGAGGAAATGCAAACATTAGTCGAAAGAGTTTCAAGCATAAGGCATCTTTAGAGATGATTGTTTAGAATTTTGAAAGCTCAAAAAATATGAGGTATTCAAAAAGATACAAGTCTCTCACAAAAAAATTCTCCGAGTGCAAACAGGCAATAATAATTTTGATGATTAAAAAAAAAACGGTATAAATCGGTATAAAATCTTAAAAATCGGTATTCTGAGGAACCTTATCTGTATATCGGTATCTAGTTTGGAAATCGGTATAAATACCGATAAATCGGTATATCTGGCAACGCTGGGCCCAATCGGCACACCTGCGGCACACTGACAAAAAAGATGACCCAAGATTGGTGTGCGAAGTGACCTACCCCTTGTTGCCATGGCAATAAATAACAAGTCTATTTTTGTTGTGATGAAATTGGTGTTATTGTCTGGTACATATTCAACTACTTTTTTCTATTTTTTCACCTTTCCATCTTTCTTGAATTGCTTCAATCCTTCACTGCTTTATAGTTCATGAACTAGTCTTCAAGAAGATTACTTGACTTTGTATTTCCACTTGTTTCATTCTCTCATATGAACTCCTATTTATTCTAGATTTATTCCTATAAATCTTCAGAGAGAAAAAAAGTTAGTTTTTCTATTTTGATCATATTAAGACAAGAATAATTTTCGTTACGTTCAAATTGTGCAGGATGTTCGTACAAACAAATCTTCTGAAGACACTTAATGGCTAAAATGACAGGCTAAGGTCAGGCCCTATGAAAAAAGTCCCACATTTTTTTCGATTTTGGACCACATTCCGCATATATTGAAGACTTCCTGGCGTGACTCGCTCGAATAAGAAGGCGAAATGTACCGTTAGTTGAACATCTCTACGTATATGAAACCGACGCACGCTTCTAATTGAAACAGTGGTGCACGGAAAGGATGATGTTGGAGGAAAATAATAAAACCACAACCGCAAAACGTAGCAAGAGCTTACTAGCGATGGGTCCGCTTGGAATACGACATAAGGCGAGGATATCTCCTTCCTAGGAAATTACTTTTAGCGTGGGTCGTATTACGATCACATTCCTAGCAGTTTCCTTTCGGATGCAATCCATTGGTTTAGAACATGGGAAAATTCCTGACCTGCAACACATGGTAGGATTTTTCAAGTGCTGGTTTCGCTATATTTGAATGCAGTGCTGTTATGGTTAAATGTATCGTCTGGATCGTTGGGCTAAATGTGTTGCTTTTGCGGTTCATTTCATATTGCGTGAACCTGACTCTGTTCTGTAAATATACATCGAAACAATTGGCAATATGTTTAAGAATCAACTTATGTATGCTTTGCTGTGTGCATTGTAACAGAACGGTCAAAGAGTAGACGACAATTACATAAATAAATAAATTGTTTAAGTAAATTGAGTTATTAAATTTTTAGAATCCAGTTTATATATGGTAAATGACTGATTCTCGGATCTATAGCAACAAAATTATTACTGTAATTGCCTTGACAAGTTGTTCGAGAGGTTGATCACTTTCATTCTAAGCCGAATTTTTCAATTTCAGCATTTCAAAAATTTCCTGAAATCAATCAAGTTTTCAGTTCGCTTTCAGCGGTAGATGCAGCAGCAGTATCTCGGTGTCGATCGCTATCAACAGTTTGTATACTCGATTATGTGATTTTTCGGAACGCTCTTGTTCTTTGCTTGCAAACCATTTGATAACGAGTGTCGTTGACATTGTATACCGTCAAGTTTTGCTTCGGGAATGAAAGTGCCAAATTCCGTTCAAATGAAAGCAGCATACAGGATAACTCCACAGTCCAAATATCCCTTTTCATAAAGTTTAAGAAATCGGTGCTCCATACATTGACATTTAATTATGCATTATGCAAATGGAAAGGCAGTGGATGGTGTATGTTCAATATCTGCGAGTTTATAATCTGCCAGCAAAACTTCCGGACCGCGTTCTAGCGTTAGTGGTAGGGAAATACGCACACCAGTCCGGGTTTCTGCTGATCGGTAATTGTGGAACTACGGCACTGTTGGGTAAAAGTTTAAGTATCAGTGAAATATTCAAAAATTAGAAAATTGTAATTCTCGACTAGCTCAAGGTTTGCTCTTTCTCCAGGGTCGGCACAATACTTACCCGGAGTAGACTCACTTCTCAAACAAGGTGGACTTAAGGGAACGCCTACCTGCAAGACCGAAAAAAAGCGAAAGTTTGGATTTTTTTCTCGAAAACGACGCAACATATTGAAAATCGGTTTTCTGCCGTTTATTGAACACACATTAAATGGTACATTTATCAGGCGATGCTGTAAAAACGAGGTCCTGGTGCCCCGCACGGCTGCTCCCCGTGGACGATGTTCTAAAAAACGCTTTTTGCGGTGCCAACTCCGGTTTGTGATGTAATAATCTGAAATAAAAAAAAAACCTTGCCAAATCGTTAAGCATGTGTTAAACTAGTCCTTGATCGTTCGTTTTTTTTAAATTTTTTTGACAAAATGGCGGCCTTGCAAAGTTGAAGTGCTGATTTTTGATCCTTAAAATTTGTCTTTGATCAGCTGTTAAAAATCGAAATTAAATGATAGACGAAATCCGAACGATCGTCGACTGCACAAAATAGTACTGAACAGAAATCAAAACGAATCGGACGAATCGAATGTATACATTTCGAGAAATTTTTGGCACCGGTTTTGAAAATATGATTCCGAGATAATCGCGTTTAAAGTTTCAAGTTGGGTTTAGTCCACTATAAGTGAATATTTTTGTACGTCACATAACTTTCACAATTTTCATCGGATCAACTTGATCTTTTGAGGAAACCTTCTTGACTTTATATACTTTCGATTAGGACAATAAAAAAATCGATTTTTTGAAAGTTTGCAGGTAGGCTTAACCCCTTAAACATCAATAGAGAACAATAGATACACAGATTCATGCATAAAGGCTCAGATAGAAAAGTAAGAAAGGTTACAAAATCATTTTCTATTTTTTTTTTTTTTTACTCATATCGGGAAGGATTGAGATGGGTTTTTAGGAAATCGTTGCGGCCGATGCTGGAACTGGTGGGGCTCTTAGAAGGTCGTACGGCGTGGGAGAGAGAGTAAGCTAATGGTCGGGAACATACCTATCAGCTGCATGCTGTTGCTGCGTACGCCCGCGGGTCGGCGTGATGCTAAGGCGCTCACGGAAGGAGAGGAGAAACACATCGGTCCAAGCACAAGCAAGCGGGGGTGAACCCTCCGGTCCTTACTGGGCTGGGACCTTCTTAGCGTCCGTTTCTCTCTTCAGCGACCGTGTGTAGTGGACGGAATGACGTGGGGGCCCGCCGACTACCTGCACCGCTGTGGGGTTCACTGGAGTGCTGGGGAATGCTTCACTAGGCCTTCAAGTGTCGAGGTTAATTGCACAGGGGCACCACGTGTCTTACTGGGGTGCCTCGCGTATTGTTGGAGTACCTAAAGCAAGTGTCGGTCTCACTGCTAGCATGACGGGTATTCCCGATCGACGTCCACGGTAGGGTAATTCGGTAATCTTCACACAGAGTAGTAAACGTGCTCGGCCATATATCCGACTCCGAAATTAAGGAACTCCGCGGCTTTCCAACCTCCAAAACTGTTCGGAAAAGCTTCACTGATCGATCACGTATCACACCTCACACACGTAGAATTTTTCTCATAGAACGGATCCCGGGTGGATCGAGTCTCGGAAAACCACCGTCTACACTCTGACCGAAAAATCGTCGTCGATCTTCACTTCTCTTCAAATCCGAGTGAGGGTTAAAAGTCTCACGCGGTTTTTTTCCACTGGTATACTGTTCGTCCTCTTCACTGGGATATCGTGTGTGCACTCTTCGAACGTCCAGTCATCAATCACTCCGGCTACAACTTCCAGCTTCGCCTGGAGTTCCCTTTCCGTACTCACTCTCCCAACTCTCATCTCGTTGTTGATTATCCGTAAATGGTGAAACGTAGCCGTGTCGGTCTTGCTCGATGAATAGGTTAGTAGAATTTTATTAATATTTTAATTTAGTGCGGATCTTTGCCGTCTTTTTTTCATTATTTACATAGTTTACAATCTAGCAAACCTTACACACTTTTACTTAGTGTGTTTGCTAAATTGTTTATTTATTTATTTATTTATTTATTTCATAAATGTCTGCATGCAAAGATTAATATAATTCATAAATAGGTACTGGTTAACTAATTTTAAGGGTAATATTTTAGAGCTAGATGTATATAATTATGTGTAATGTAGCCGTTTCTTCATAATGATCACGGGAGTCCGACAATGTAGTTTTTTTTTAATCTGTTCTTTATGTGTTTGGTATTATACTAATAATTTAAACAAATATATGTAAATTAAATTTACACACATAGAAAACAGATCCCGTGAAGGAAACCTAACACATAATTTCTTAAGACTAATTAACAATAGTAATTTTCTTTTTTTATTATGTACGAATTATGAATATTTACAATTTAACAAGTTTGGGGCCATTCAAATCAAACTATATTTTACATTGTGACTGGTTTTAAACCGGTAACAAAATTAATTCCAAAGCTGTAAGGACTTTGTCCAGTAAACCCCAATTAATGACTAAAAATAAAAAAAATCGATTTTATTGATTACTTACGGTCATTTGAAAATTTTACCTACTTTTCCGGCTGTTCAAAACCAAAACCCCGGTACAATTTTACCAACTTTGGTGATCTAAATTTTCAGTGTGCGGTAAAGAAAAGCGTTGTCATTCGGGAAAAAAATCAAACAGAGCTGTGCTTCCATATGTATACTGATGTACGTGGTGTAACCCAAGTGAAAGGTTCGGAAACAGCTAGAGAAGCAACAACAGAACGAACAACGAAAGCAGGATGAAGAGAACCGAGATCAGATCAGAGATCAGCCCGGTAGTAGTTTAAATGGTACTTCGTACGCAGGTGTAGTAGCCGGAGATGCAACTGCTGAGGTGCCAATTGAGGTGCTCGATGAATAAGTGATGGCAATCAACGACAAATCAACCGGAAATTAGAACAAGCAAGCGGAAGCCAGAAATAGCTGCGATCGTTTTACCAGAAAGACGCGTATACTTAGCTGCAAACAAACTCTAAATTAAATATGAAAATCTAATCGGTCAAGGGCTAAGCCTGCATGATCGATTGCGCTCTCAGCATTTTCTTCCTCAAAACTAATCATATTTCAACATGAAAAAAACCTAACTCATCGCAAGTACCCAACCTAATTTGGCAACGTTCCAACTAAAAAGCATTTATCTGTCAGAAAATTACGCCTAACTAGCCGTGACATTTAATCGTTGGTACTTGGAAATTATTTAGTGGTCAGTTTTGTGTGAAAAATGTGAGTTTGAAAGCTTAAAAACTATTCCACACTGAGCCATATGCATTTAAACAATATATTTAAAATTAAAACACTTATTTTCACATTGTTTGTATATCCATATAACTCGAAAACAGCAGGCTGTGGAGTTTTGACTTCTTGAGAAGATCAAAAAGGTTATGTTCCATTTAATTCCACTTAATTAATTTTGGTATCCATGACAGATACGTATTTCGACTACAATGTGCAGTCTTCATCAGTGTCATTCCCACTAAAGAACTATTCAAAATCTAACCCCCTTAAGTACTCATCCCCCAGGTATAAAAGTCAAGATCACAGGTATAAAAATGAAACTACAATGTGTTGAATCGGAACCTACCTAACTAATTAAAACCAAAGATTTAAGTAAGCTAAAGGAGAAAAATCTATTCAACTCTCTAATAAGGACAATCCCAAAGGCTTGGTAGCCATCATAATGAAGTAATGAAATTGGGTTGTTAGCGGAATGCTTCAATAAAACAGCAAAAAGGTTATGTTCCATTTAATTCCACTTAATTAATTTTGGTATCCATGACAGATACGTATTTCGACTACAATGTGCAGTCTTCATCAGTGTCATTCCCACTAAAGAACTATTCAAAATCTAACCCCCTTAAGTACTCATCCCCCAGGTATAAAAGTCAAGATCACAGGTATAAAACCTGTCTTGACTTTTATACCTGGGGGATGAGTACTTAAGGGGGTTAGATTTTGAATAGTTCTTTAGTGGGAATGACACTGATGAAGACTGCACATTGTAGTCGAAATACGTATCTGTCATGGATACCAAAATTAATTAAGTGGAATTAAATGGAACATAACCTTTTTGCTGTTTTATTGAAGCATTCCGCTAACAACCCAATTTCATTACTTCATTATGATGGCTACCAAGCCTTTGGGATTGTCCTTATTAGAGAGTTGAATAGATTTTTCTCCTTTAGCTTACTTAAATCTTTGGTTTTAATTAGTTAGGTAGGTTCCGATTCAACACATTGTAGTTTCATTTTTATACCTGTGATCTTGACTTTTATACCTGGGGGATGAGTACTTAAGGGAGTTAGATTTTGAATAGTTCTTTAGTGGGAATGACACTGATGAAGACTGCACATTGTAGTCGAAATACGTATCTGTCATGGATACCAAAATTAATTAAGTGGAATTAAATGGAACATAACCTTTTTGCTGTTTTATTGAAGCATTCCGCTAACAACCCAATTTCATTACTTCATTCTTGAGAAGAGTTGTTTATTTTATCAAGACAAACAACTTTGCCTTAGTCCTCAAGACTTCAAAACGCCATTTAAATGCATTAAAAAAAGTTATAGAAAAAAATACATGCTCCACTAAAATGATGAAATCTCAAAAACACCCAAAGATACCTTTCTAAAATTTTGATATTTTGTACGAGTATTGCTTAATTTTTGCTGAAAATGTCAGGTTGCGATTTTTTGCGACTTGAGAGTTATTAAAGTTCAAAAATTGTTGTTTTTTTTTGGGTTTTCAACAATATCTTTCAAATTTGAAGCTCAAACCAGTTTGTTTCTTCACAAAAGTTATTTATTTAATGCATTTGCACAACGGAAAAATATAACATTATATGGTTGTCAGCAAAAAACAAACCGAAACAGAAAGAAAAAACCATATTTTCGACATTTTTTCCTTTAACTCCATATAACTCGGAACCAGTAGGCTGTGGAAATTTTACGTCTTCAAAAGAGTTGTTTATTTTGTCAAGGCAAATAACTTTGCCGGAGACATCAAGTCTCCAAAACGTCAGAGAAAGAAGTTAGATGGTGGCACCATCTTTGCGGAAGAGTTTTGAACTATTTGTTTGTGTCAATAGATGGTCGTTATTATGATGAGAAACTTTGCCCAAGACACCAAGTCGCGGAAATGCTTCGTTTCGGAGTTATTAATTTTGCTCCGCTAGATTGCGTTTCTGGCCCATAGTACATTCCAATTATCGAATGGCATTCAGCGGCGCCGGTGGTGTAGTGGTAAGCGTGATTATCTCTCACCCCAGCAGGCCTGGATTCAATCCCAGTCGGCACCGCCGGGATGTTCTGAGGCATAACATCTCTGATCACGCCTTCCTTCGAAAGGAAAGTAAAGCCGTTGGTCCCCGCTTCATGAGTTGATGGGTCGATAGGTAGGGTTGAGGTGTTGGAGCTGCCTTCCTGGCGTCGGTAGCATTGGTGCACAGCACGGAAAACAAGATCGACGGAAAACAAATTAAGGAAAAAACAAATCGAATGGCATTCGGTAGATGGAACGTTCCGACTAGCGAATGATTTTTTCCCTTGATTTGATTTCCGTCGATCTGGATTTCCATACTGAGTACCAATGCTACCGACTACAGGGAGGCAGCTCCCATACCTGGACCCTACCTATCGACCCATCAACTCATGAACCGAAGGAAGGCGTGATCAGAGATTTTATGCCACGGAAAATCTCGGCGGCGCCGACTATCTATACTAGCGCCCCATGACTGTACTCAATTATCTGCTGCTAGTTTCGATTAATTCGAAGAGCCCACGGTCTGAGAGACCAATTGATAATAATGCCAATATGTAAATAAACGAACTAGTAAAAAAATTTATCAAAACATTAACTATTTTTATCCACCACATTTTAGTAATAATTATTCCAAGAAACTTCACGGAAGACATAAATTTAGTTAGACGCAATCGTATAGCGTTAATATTTTTCCTGATAGATTGAATTTCTGGCCCACTGTGCACTGTACTTACTTTTCTGGAGGCACCTGGATCACATCCGGAGTTTAAAGACCATTGCAGATTTCTCAATATGAGAATTTATTATGCAGACGTGCTATCAAATCAGCCTACTGATCATTCTTGTATGAAACTGCTTCCCAACGTAAACAAACGCTGTAGGTTTCTTATGGCTTGTTTACGTTTGGAACCAGTTATGCGAGGTAGGCGACGATTGTTCGTATTTGACAGCCACCTCCCCCCCCCTTGACTAGATTGCGGAACAGAGACCGACGTTAAATAAAATAAAAAAGAAGAAGAAGGGATATAATCCCAACTTTATGTGGTAAGGTCGTTCCATCTATGATATCGTTAGTGTATGGTACCCATTTATTAGGGACTGCACAACCCTGTTTGTATGCGTTCGTCTTTCACGCGATGTTCGTACAGTTCAATTGTGTCTCTTATTCATATTGCCGCAGATATGTGATATTACCCTGATCAGGATGTAAGGTGCCTGCACATCATCATATCGAATCTCGAAACATTCTGCTACTGCAGCGATGTAACAGTTTTACCGTTTGTTGAAATATGCTCTGCATAGGGTCGTAAATAACTTCCCATAACTCAGTAACTGCAATACCGGATGTAACTATACCGAAAGGAAAAAGAATTCCCATCAGCAACGACACTGTTGAAATAATCCCATTTCTTTTCCTGCACTCACTTTTGACTCCATATAGCGACCGCGTAGGACTTCCGGGCATCCTTTCGATGGAAAAACTACTCCATTTGTTCTGAAGCAATTTGGAACACGTTTGAAGTTGGTGTGCACGGTAACTTTTACAATCTCATGGATGAATACAATGTTACCCCTTTTTTTTAAAAAGGTCTTGAAGTTAAACATTTTAATTGAATGATTTGATTACTTCCATAAAAAATCTCACCCTTATTAATTATGATGAGTCAGTGCTGGTTTGCTTCATTCATCGAATAGCATATAAAACTTACCGTGTAGTAAGGAAGCTCAGTTTTACGGTGTGCTTCACTTCACGGTCCAGAATCTGTTGCCGTATAGAAAAATGACATAAATTTATTTGCCCATGCTTGGAATGCAATCGTTTGCTGTTTCCACAAGGTTTTTGAGTCTGTCGATCCCCGATCCGCAATGGTATATTTTCTGTGTAGGTAGCGCATTTCGGGTGAGTTGCAGTATTAGATATACGTTTTGTGCCTCGGCAATAAGTGTTCCTATAAATTTTAGGCTATGTGGTATTATTGTCTGCAATGTTTGCTGGCTAAAAGTTTATAACATGAGGTTGAGCATTAGTTTGCGTTCTCTCAGTTCACACGATTGCGACTGGAAGATATAGTGGCATTAGAATATAAGGAGCACAATTTTCAGTCAATTTAATGGCTATGGTGCATTGGTTAAATTATTATTTTATAAGTGTAGCATTGCGCTTCACTAGTGATATAATCATTCTTGTTTTTAATTCTGAACGAGTATACATTAGGGTGCTTCATTTTATTTCTTGTATGCCATCCACTAGTTTGATTCATAACCCCATAAAATGAGTCAAAAAATGGTAAATATTGATGAAGGTTTAGAGGTAGGATTCTCAGATTAATCTGTGTTTCTACAGATTATTGAGAGTATTTAAAACCAAAAATCTGTTTTCATAGATCACAGACTTTTAGGTTTAAATAAGATCACACAGATTTTTTAAATTAATCAGACTAGAAAACTTAAGTTGTTTGAAAGAAAAACAAGTTTTATTTACACTTCAGAGAAGTTTTCTCATCACCTACTCTTATATCTCTAGTTTTTTTTTGCAATAAAATAGTAGAAAGAGAACTGTCAAAAGTTTTAACACAGATATCATCACAGATTGTCTGGACAAAAAATACAATGATAAGACTTTTTGGAACAAAACCACAGTTGGTTTCCAATGTGTATTACTATGAACACATTCTAGTATTCAAAAATATTACAACAACAAAAAATGTGGTTGCTATGACAATGACCGACAAGTCTGTTATTAGGTCACATGAATCAAATGAGTAAAAGCTTTTACTTTGCTAAAATCCAAACGTCAAACCTTTTACTTGAGCATTTGCTCACGTTGATATGACAAAAGCTGAGATTTGAGTATTTACTTTTCGAACATCTAAATCCATATGAATAAAATTGTAAGAACCAAGTATATACTCACTAAATCCTGAGTCACCTGTTGGGCATGCTCAGATGAAATGGAAGTGGTGAACTCGCGTGTTTTGTGAGTGAAATATGCGGTATAAAATGTACATGGGAGATTTTGTTAATTTACCATTTCCAATGGTTGTTGACGTTGACGGTATATATCAAAATCAGAATCGTTCAGTAAAGATTTATAAAACTCGGCGAGTGGGAGATGATGATAACTTCAAGGAACTCTACCGGTTTACTCGAGAAAATGTTGACTTTTTGGCGCAAACATTTTTGGAAAATAATTCAGAAACCCGAGGTGGTGCATTATCAAACAGACAAAGGATGAAGTGTTTTTTAAGATACGTGGGTGATCCCGGATTCTAGGTAACATTTAATTTTTGTGAAAAGAGAGCGCGTTTATACATTGTTTAATTCACCCACAGGTAGGTGTGGGCGAAGATTTAGGCGTCCATCAAACTACAGTGTGCAAAACGATATGGTCCGTTTGTAAGGCGATCGTCGATAAATCAGCCGAATGGATACACTTTCCTAATACAGCGGTGGAAATGGAACAAGAAAAGAAGTCATGGCAGAGAAAATTTCGATTCCCCAGCGCCATAGGTGCCATAGATTGCACTCATATTTTGATCAAGCGCCCAGGTAACTACAAAGATGAATTTGTCAATAGGAAAGGATTAAACTCCTTCAATGTACAAGCAACATGCAATGCTACTGAACAGTTTACAAGTGGTGATTGCCAATGGGCTGGTTCAGTACATGATGCTCGAATATGGAGAAATTCTGATATCTTCGATATCATACAGGACAATGCATCTGGCGCACTTCTTTTGGCTGATGAAGCTTACCCACTCACCCCATGGATGATGAAACCATACCGAGATTCTGTAACATCCTCACAGAAAATGTTTAACGTGATTCACACAAGGGAAAGAGTAATTATTGAACGTGTTTTTGGTTAAGTGAAACAAAGATTTCCTATCTTACAATCAAAAAATTTCACACGACATCATCATGTGCCTCACACTTAATTTTGCGCTTATTGTGAAACACATCCATTTCATGTGTGAATCTTATGCTTTGAACCATGCCTCAAATCTATTAGTTCGAATTGTGACGCACTTGGATTCTATGTGCCTCACATGATGATATGAATAGCTTTGTACATCATAGTTCAATGCTCTACAATATTCTACTTTATCGACTTCTACTTTACCGACTCAATATTAAATCGACAAATATATAAACAAAACTGCCAAAGCGTAGAGCATACACATGCCTTTTAATTAATGGGTCTGATTTGGGAATTGATCCTGAACTGTTGGGGTGTGCTGCTGCAGCTGTCTTCGTTCGATCTCACTGGTCCATGGTTGTTCTCATATATGAAGCTGGTTGGCAAGTATGAAGTGACAACTAATGTTTTCAATGTTTACCTTGCAGATCAAGCATTTCACATTGCATTGAAATGCAAAACACTTCAAATCCATCTGTTTTGAACAGTAGTGCGATTCAATGTGCAATACACTTGAATTGATAGAGAAAGATTGTCAACATTTCAAAGTTTGAAACACAAGAAATTAACGTGTAGAACACATTGAACCATGGTGAAATACACTTAAAATAAATGTGATTGTGCATATAAAATATCAAGTGTTCAAACAGTTGGATCAGACGTGTGTAGTTTTTTGAGTGTACAATCAAAGGTACGCGTAAAAACTGAAAAAATTCCTCGCGTGATAGCTGCTTGTTTTATTTTACACAATGCAGCAAAGTATCTAAGTGATAGGGACTTTGAACTAGATGAGACTACAACGTACGACATAGCCGTTCCTGCATCAACCGTTATAGAAAATACAGCGCTACAACGAGGACAAAAACGCCGTTATGCTATTGCATCATATTTGCTAGGTGACCATGTTTGTTAAACCAGGAAAATACAAAGTCTTATACTCATGTACAACTAAAAGATTTTTGTTTTATTTTTATTGATGATAGTAGCCTACTGTCTTACCTGACTTATAAGGAATATACGTTTTGCACAAGTACCCCAGATACAACGTGAATTCGTCTTATCTTGCACTGCAAACGCTATGTTCAATTAGATGAACTATACATTCTAAATGGTGGTGTACTCATGCATAACGTATATTCGTTATAAGTCAGGGTGCATAGTAGTAGCACAAACGAAGTGACAGACGACTAACTGGCGAAGAAATCAATTAAAATAATGTGGTTCGCTGTAATAGAATTTTCTTAGAAGCTTTTGCCATCACCCACCAGATGGGATAGTATTTTTGTTTGAACATAGTTGATTTTGTGTGCAATATAATATTTGACAGAGTGCAAAGAGTGTATCATTTTGTCATTTTTTTTATGCATTTCAGTTTAAAGTAGAGTGAACGAGATAGATCCAAAACATTCTAGTACAATCCATTAGTAGTGTTGCCATGTGGTACAAGCCAGTAGTAATGGTGTTGCCATGTGGTACACTGAAAAATTGCAATAGCAGGTGCGTCGCCAAAGTTTTCGAGCCGCTCCGTCTGTCACTTCGTTTGTGGTAGTAGTCTAGGAATGTTCAATCTTCCGTATCTTCAACAACGTTAGCTTTCTTTTGAGTACCAACAGCTCCATTTCTTTCTCGTGGCGCTCATTTTGTTGGGTCTGTAATTGCGCCGTGTATTCCTGTTGAGCTTTTATCAGTTTGAGTTGTTCTTCAAGAATCGTTTTTTGACCGATGCTTTGAATTGTAGTGTCATCTGAAAAGAAACCAGAAATAATGTTCTAAATAAGTTCACAGGATTTGTAGATAATAGACAGACAAGTCCATACTGCTGTTTTACGTATTTTTCTACCACGTTTAAAGCAACCATTCCATGCGGTAGCGTTTGAAATTCTAGACATTGGAGCAGTTTATAATGGTAGCATTGGGCTTTTAGATCATGTACATAGAACTTATAGAAATGGGGCCACCTGTTTTTTGAGAACACTTCCATGTAGATCATCTGGGGATTCGTCTTCAGAAGTATTTTCATGTGGAGGTATCTCTGTAGTCTGCGGAGTAACACTTCCGCTTTTTGCCGAGACCCCAATCGAGACACCATCTGAAATAAAAAAGCAAAATTTGAATTAATCGTGAAGTTTTCTTTGTTTGTAATTACTTAGTCCATCGGTACGTTAAACATGTTTTTATGAATAGAAAACAACATATTCACTAATTTAAACTAGTATTTACAGTAAGTGATTCTTCGTTTGCCAAGTTCAAATTCACCGCTACTTCAAATTTTGCGACCTTCAACTTATTGTAACAGTAATTGTACTTACATGAACGTTTGCTAGTACTGGGGTTTTCGACTCCTCCCATTTAATCAAAAAACTTTCTTTCCAACTCGTTCAAAATAATTTTTCGGTTTCTAGTTTGTCTACGATCCGTTTTTACCTTGATCCTTTGCTTCATGTTGTTGATTTTCTTGATGACTTGCCGAACAGTCATATTAGGTCGTATGAATAAAAGCGTTTACTTTACTTTTCCCGTAAGAAAAGCACGGGAAAGTAAAGTAAACTCTTTTTATTCATACGGCCCATTGATCCCGTGTTGGACTAGCATCTGGATACACACTTCATGCATGGCAGTTTTTTTCTTTTGCTTCATCGCCGGCACTTGAGATTTTTCCAGCAGCGTTTTTCCGAAGGATATCAGAATATCCACAAACTTCGCATCTTGAATACTTTTTTTCTCAGCAGTCCTGTCTTCCGTTAGAGTCTGGTTCCAATTTTCATCATCCTCACCTAAAAATAATGGAAACGGCGTAAGTTATAAATCATTTTTCAGTACTGTGAGGAAAAAAAATCTTACTCTGATTCTGATTTTCCTCCAGATATTCCTCGTTGAAGGAATCCTGAGCCATTTTCCCGTAAAGCTTCTTCGGGCACTTCTATTTTTCATCCAAAAATATTCCTTCTGTCAAAGAAAATCAAATCAAAACAAACAACAAAACATCCGAGTAAAGTACAACTTTATTCATACGAATTTGAGTAAATGCTCACACAGATTACTTTCCTCAAACTGGTTTGCTCATGAGTAAAGACTTGCTTTTATTCATATGACCTATTGTTTGGGCAGATCGAAAGCAATGCAAGAAAGATTTAAATGTGAAAAATTACAAAATAGAGTAAATTGATAGTGCCAGTGATGTGCCATATGACAACATCAACTTCATCACAGGGGCAACAAGCTTGTTGGTCATTGTCATGACAACTACATATTATTTCAACTAGAACCAAAGTTAGAGTAATGTAAATGAATTTCAATGATTCCCCATAGTAATTCGCCAAAATCTCCATATGAACTTCAAACCATTTGCACGACCTCTAAACCTTTATCAATCTTTACCATTTTTTGCACAGATTCCTATTTTCGGTGTTATGAATCCAACTATCCACAAGGACTTTGGATACTATTGTTTCTATGTACTTGGGAACCAACTTGGCACAACAATTTTAGCCCTTATCAAAGAGAAACGTACTTTTCTTTAGTACTTTTTCACCTACTGAATGTTTCCGTGCTTTTGAACTTGATCTCAGATTGTAGTATTTAACTTGCTTCTCGTATGTTTCTTTGACATTTTTACGCACCTGTGCATACCAAATTTCCTTTTCTTGGGTAGAGATGGTGTGTTCGTTTCTATCAACTTCGTTGAGAATTTCGTACACACTTTCATTTGAGATTATATTTCGCCCGACTGTAAGGAAATAAGGAGTATGTTTTGTAGATCTTCCCGTGAAAATGTTTGAAATCCACATCACTTTCATAGTTCTTATATTCTCCACGGGAGCTAACTTTGATTTGCCACATTAAACATTAAACACATTGAAAATCCGGAACATACATACTTACCGCTGAGACAGTTTTATAAATCTTAATTTTTCTCAACTAAAAGATGTGGAAGCACCAGCCGGATCACTGCAAAATCTACACAACACAAAAAAAAAACTAAATATTCCTCGTGGAGGGTTCCCCTATTCACCACCAGAGGCTGAAACGATCACTTAGGCTCTGAACCATTTGGCGATTTTTTTTTAACTTTTGGTTAAAATTTGACAGATGAAAAGTTATCGATTAACCCTGCTATCCGAGCATAGTTATTTCTGACCGACAAGAAGTTAAATTTTGACAACCGTGGCTTGAAAACCGGTCGATCGACAGCACGGGGATTTTCTAACATGGAAAATAACTTTCGAAGTGTCACTTTTAACCACGAACTAAATTTAACTCAGCAAATGGTTCACAGCCTTAGGCTGTGTTCAATATGGTGAATTTTCACTTACATTTGACACTTCGAAAATAAATTATAATGTTCGAAAACCCCTCTGTTGATCATCCGATTTTCAAGAAGGTCAAGTTTGTCAAAATTGATTCCTGGTCTGTCAGAAATAAGTCTGATACAATAG